>NW_024070186.1:24571302-24948620 GCF_014754425.2 Oryx dammah | reverse complement strand
TTTCCCATGAAGTGATGGGACCAGATGCCATGATCTTCGTTTTCTGAATGTTGAGCTTTAAGCCAACTTTTTCACTCTCCACTTTCACTTTCATCAAGAGGCTTCTTAGTTCTTCTTCACTTTCTGCCATAAGTGTGGTGTCATCTGCATATCTGAGGTTATTGATATTTCTCCCGGCAATCTTGATTCCAGCTTGTGCTTCTTCCAGCCCAGCATTTCTCGTGATGTACTCTGTATGTAAGTTAAATAAGCAAGGTGACAATAAATAGCCTTGATGTACTCCTTTTCCTATTTGGAACCGGTCTGTTGTTCCATGTCCAGTTCTAACTGTTGCTTCCTGACCTGCATATAGGTTTCTCAAGAGGCAGGTCAGGTGGTCTGGTATTCCCATCTATGCCCCAACCAGTAACGCTGAAGAAGCTGAACGGTTCTATGAAGACCTATAAGACCTTTTAGAACTACACCCAAAAAAGATGTCCTTTTCATTATAGGGGACTGGAATGCAAAAGTAGGAAGTCAAGAAATGCCTGGGGTAACAGGCAAATTGGGCCTTCGAATACGGAATGAAGCAAGGCAAAGACTAATAGGGTTTTGACGAGAGAACACACTGGTCATAACACCCTCTTCCAACAACACATGAGAAGACTCTACACGTGGACATCACCAGATGGTCAACACTGAAATCAGATTGATTATATTCTTTGCAGGCAAAAATGGAGAAGCTCTACACAGTCAGTAAAAACAAGACCAGGAGCTGACTGTGGCTCAGATCATGAACTCCCTATTGCCAAATTCAGACTTAAATTGAAGAAAGTAGGGAAAACCACTAGACCATTCATGTATGACCTAAATTAAATCCCTTATGATTATACAGTGGAAGTGAGAAATAGATTTAAGGGACTAGATCTGATAGAGTGCCTGATGAACTATGGACAGAGTTTCGTGACATTGTATAGGAGACAGAGATCAAGACTATTCCCATGGAAAAGAAATGCAAAAAGCAAAATGGCTGTCTGGGGAGGTCTTACAAATAGCTGTGAAAAGAAGAGAAGTGAAAAGAAAAGGAGAAAAGGCAAGACATATGCATCTGAATGCAGAGTTCCAAAGAATAGAGAGGAGAGATAAGAAAATATGTCTATCATCATTAAATCATGGTCTGGAAAGGTCTTCCGGCATCCCGGACTCTCCTGGAAGTTTTACCCATAAGGTTTCTTGGGGGAGGGTCTTGACACTCCAGAGCTGGCTCCTGAACTGAGTTTTATGCACCCCAATCCTGTGCTGAATGAATACAGCTTCTTGAATACAGACCTGGTCATCAAAGCAATGGACTATATGGGTCAAGAGGATGGGCAAGAAGGCCAGCATCACAGGTCAGACAAGAAAGGGTGATGCCTGAACCAAGGTGCCAGCTGCGGGAAGAGATAGGAAGTGACTGCTGGTTTTCCCCATGTCCTTCGAGACCCACTCAGTACTCTGCTCTGTGACTCAGGGCTGACTTTTAGGGATGACATCAACTGTCCTCTGGCTTTTTGCCTGGTGTTGGTCAATGGAAGATGATCACAGGAGATGGATCACAGTGCTTGAACACTAAGTGGCTTCAGTCTTGTCCCACTCTTTGTGACCCAATGCAACATAGCCTGCCAGGCTCCTCTGACCATGCGGATTCCCCAGGCGAGAATACTTGAATGGGTTGCTGTTTCCTTCTCCAGGGGATCTTCCTGACCCAGGGATTGAACCCAGGTCACCTGCAGCTCCTGCTGTGCAGACTGATTCTTTACCGCTGAGCCACCGACGGATCACAAGGGAGGATGTTATTCAGGACCTCCCCCTTGTAGCATCAGAGGGCCACTCTGGTAGCTGTGTCTGCATTCTTTATCTGACTTCCATTTCTCCAACCCTGTGGCCTTCTCCTACATTTCTCTCTTAGTTCTGTTTCCCACCTGCTGCCTCTGCCCCTACAGACCTGGGGCTAGTTATGGCTCCCAGTACGTGCACGTTCAGTGGGTCTGTGGTGTCTGACTCTGTGACACTATAGACTATAGCCCACCAGGCTCCTCTATCCATGGGATCCTCCAGGCAAGAATATTGGAGTGGGTTGTGGTGCCCTCCTCCAGGGGATCTTCCCAACCCAGGGATGGAACCCAGGTCTTCTGCATTGGCAAGAGGGTCTTTACCATTGAGCCACCTGGGAAGCCTATGGTCCCCAGAGGTTTCCTTTAACCCTGCCCAGATCTTTTAAAATAGTACCTTTGTTAAATTCTCAACTATCCCCTAGATGTGCCATGCCATCGTTATCGTCCCACCTTTTTCCTACCATTCCAAGTTACTATAACAGACTTTGACTTTATTGTGGCTGGGAAGATTCATTAAAAAAAAAAAAAGTGTCAAAGAAAGATGGGACTTTTAAAAGGTGAGATGTCTCCCAGACTCATCTTGATAGTTCTCAGGCTGTGGGCAGTCATCATGGTGGTCTCCCCACTGACTTCCCCAGTCTGAGGGCATCAAAGGCAGTTTGAGTAGACCCAAGAATGTGGTTCAGACTACTCACAATCTATGTGTTCACAAAAGGGCTGAGGGTCATCTGAGTGTACAGCATAGCGGAACTTTTGGATGCCTCTTAATGTAGAGACAATCTAGACCTTTATGGAGCAAGAGCTGGTGCCCTTCCAACTGCAGCTGGGCTGCTTTTGAATAAGTCAAAATCCTTGGAACACTTAAAGAGTCTTGGGCACAGTGTCTGAAAAAATGTGTTTGAGAAGGAGCTGCTGAGTGAGGCAATTGTCAATGAGAGTCTCCAGCTGTTTCTGTAGAAAACCCAAAGAATGTTCCCAAAGAGGGAGAAATGAAAGGCAATAGTGAGTAGCAATTGCCCATAGCACTCATGTTAGCTGGGTTTCCTGACCATTCCTCTGACTTGTAAGAACAATCAAACTGGTTTAACTAACTTAATTTTTCCTCACCCCACCCCACCCTCTTAAACAAATCATACAGACAAAACAAAACAGTGAGGCACTATCTTGACAAAATTTACTGAAAGGTAACCCCAGGAGTAGCTGTTTGCAAACAGAATTAATGTCCACTGTTTGTACTGAATACAAATGAGGCCAGAACAGAAAATTTAACATGTATTTTTGGCCTTTCATCAGTTTGAAGAGGAAGGATCCTTTGTTGTTCAGAAAGCAGCCTGGGCAGTAACTGTGCTGATCTAGGTAAGGAGCAGAGGTATAGAAGCAAAACGAGTCTTGGAAGGCTAGACTGATGCACAAAATTCAGCTAGGGCTTATGTTGCTCTTGAAGGGAGTGGAGGAGGAAGAGAACCTGAAAAGTTTTGAGAATCAGAGTGAGAAAAATGAAGATAGAGAGTAATCTGAGTTTAAGAGAGGTTTCTGGGAGGTTTGAGACAGTAAAACTAGAAATTTAGCACAGCTGCCATTCTGAATGATACTGAGAGATACAGAGAAACAAGAAAAAGGATTTTTAGATATTTTGTTTTGTGTATTAAGTGGAATTCTTCTTTTGTGCTATAATATTGAGAACTTTTTCTGGCAAGTGTCAAAAATGCAAACTGATTTAACTCAAAAAAAATTATAAATAGATAGCTGCAGGTATGGCTGGATCAAGGGTGCAAACAATGTTATCAAATATGGTCCTTCCCTCTGTGTTGCCTTCAAAGTGTTTATTCTCATGCAGTGATTTTTCCCCACCTCCTCACCTTTCCCCAGTGTTGAACCTATATTATCCTTATAGCTAATCATTCCAGCAGAAACAAAGTACATATTTTCTAGTAGTTCCAATAAAATCTTATTCTCATTAGCAAACTCTGGATTATATCCTCAACCATATGCTTTAGTCCAGAGGATAAAGAATGGGGGATGAGTCATTCTCCAAAGGAAAATCAAAGATCTATTACCAGAAAAAAACTGTAAAATGATAGGCAGGTGGAAAATAGAACATGTCCACTACAAGTTCTTCTCAAAAAAACTTCAGTTAAGATTTACGTTTGCTTTTCAATTTTTTTAATATTAGAATTGCGTTTCTTTTGAAAATGACATAATGTTGACATGAGAAGCATGGCAGCTGAAATGTTCTTTCAACTAAAAAAATACAGTGAAATATCTTGCTGTTCCTACAGAAAGAGGTGCCAGAAAAGATTTTTAAAATATATTTTTGTTCTGAGTTTCCATATACATACAGCCTCTATTTAAAAGCCTCTTTTCTGATCCCGGGAAATGGTTCAAATTTCTGAAAGCCTGAAGAAGTAGCTAGAGTTCCTGATTACCATTGTGAAAATACATGTTTCCCCCATCAATGCCACCACAACTTCACTCTTGGGGTTAGACACAAAGCCCAATACTTGTAGCACTCTGGGCTAAACAGCTAAGAATTGGTTTGCATATCCACACAGGGTGGCACACAGTAACAACCCATTTCAGAAACACTCAGATTTTCGTAACTCAAAATCTCCTCTGTACGGGAATTCTCCAGGTAAGAATACTGGAATGGGTTGCCATTTCCTTCTCCAGGGGATCTTCCTGACCCAGGGATCCAACCCAGGTCTCCTGCATTGCAAGCAGATTCTTTACCAACTGAGCCACCAGGAAAGGCCCAAATACCTGGCACACCACCACAAACCTTGAAATACGTGCGAAAATACGTACCTTGAAACAACTTGCTGTCTCAAAGATCAAGCACTTGCGTTAGCCTTCAAATTGTGTACAAAACAAAGGGCACCAACAATATGCAGAGCTGTCTGTTTTCCCCTCAATCAATTCTTTCTTCGTTATCATGTAGTACCCTATTACCACATTTGCGTGTGGCTCAGCTGGTAAAGAATCTGCCTGTGATGCGGGAGACCTGGGTTCAATCCCTGGGTTGGGAAGATCCCCTGGAGAAGGGAAAGACTACCCACTCCAGTATTCTGGCCTAGAGAATTCCATTGACTGTATAGCCCGTGGGGTCACAAAGAGTCACACACAACTGAGCAATTTTCACTTCACTGCATTTGCTGACTACACCGTTTACTAGCTCTGTGCTTCAGGTTCCTTATCGGGCCAATGATAATCTACTACACAGGGGTATTATGAGGATTAAATTAATTCATACATGTAAAGTGTTGAGGAGGACAATGAGGGGCACTCAATAAGCACTAAATTAATGTTTGCTTTTATGATTACAGGGGCCCAAATGTACATCCCTCTCCACAAGTAAAACGTGGAAAAAAAATCTGTGGAGCTCATGTCTGAAGAGAATGCTGTATAGGGAGAGAAGACGTTCATTCAGCTTCAGAGACCTTAAGGAAATTCAAATCCAGTGCTGAAAGACCCTCTATTTTTTAAAATATGAGGTAGAAATCTTGATTTATTTTCAGTTTTACCACAAGGCTTGATGGATCTTAGTTTCACCAGGGATGGAACCCTGGTCCATACCAGTGAAAGCATCAAATCCTAACCACTGCTGGACCACCAGACAATTCCCAGAAATCTTGGTATTTAAAAAAATGTATTGCTTTTCTTTTCCGCTCATGGATGCTGCAGAATAATCATCGTTGAAGTGTACCCCTTTCCACTGATGTCATGTATAAATCTGAGTCTCCCAAAGAGCCCGAACAGCTGTGGAAGCTCTTCATCAGAGGACTGAGCTTTGAAACAACCAGTGAGAGTCTGAGGAGCCATTTTTAACAACATGGAGTGCTCACAGACTGTGTGGGAATGAGGGCTCCAAACCCAAAGTGCTCCAGAGGCTTCCAGTTTGTCAGGTACGCCGCTGTGGAGGAGGTGGATGCGGCCATGAATGCAAGGCCACACAAGGTAGGTGGAAGAGTCTTCGGAACCAAAGTAGGCCGTCTCAAGAGAAGATTGTCAAAGACCTGCTTCCCACTTAACTGGGAAAAAGAGTTTTGTTGGTGGCATTAAAGAAGACACTGAAGAACATCACGTAAGAGATTATTTTAAATAGTATGGGAAAATTGAAGCAATTGAAATCACAGCTGACTGAGGCAGTGGCAAAAAGAGAGGCTTTTGTAACCTCTGATGACCCTGACTCCATAGGCAAGATTGTCATTCCGAAACACCACACTGTGAATGGCCACAACTGTGAAGTAAAAAAAGCCCTATCTTAGCAAGAGATGGCTAGTGCTTCATCCAGCCAAAGAGATCGACCTGGTTCTGGAAACTGGTGGCGGTCATGGAGGTGGTTTTGATGGAAATGACAACCTTGGTTGTGGAGGAAGCTTCAGTGGGCGAAGTGGCTTTGGTGGGAGCTGTGGTGGTGGTGGATACAGTGGCAATGGGGATGGCTATAATGGGTTTGGTAATAATGTAAGCAATTTTGGAGGTGGTGGAAGCTACAGTGATCTTGGCAATTATGACAATTGATCTTCAAATTTTGGACCCATGAAAGGAGGAAACTTTGGAGACAAAATTCCTGGCCCCAGTGGTGAAAGTGAAAGTGAAGTTGCTCTCGCTCAGTCGAGTCTGACTCTTTGCGACCCCGTGGACTGTAGCCTATCAGGCTCCTCCATCCATGGGATTTTCCAGGCAAGAGTGCTGGAGTAGATTGCTATTTCCTTCTCCAGGGGATCTTCCCGACCCAGGAATTGAACCCGGGAATCTCGCATTGCAGGCAGACAGTTTACTGTCTGAGCCACCAGGGAAGCCCCAACCACAAGTTACTATGGCCGTGACAGAAAGTTTTAACTACTGCCAGGAAACAAAGGTTAGCAGGAGAGGAGAGCCAGAGAAGTGACAGGGAGGCCACAGGTTACAACTGATTTGTGAGCTTTCAGGCAAGCACAATGATGGCAGGGCCTAGCTGCTACAAAGAAAGCATGTTTTAGACAATACTCTTGTGTATGGGGAGAAGGCAATGGCACCCCACTCCAGTACTCTTGCCTGGAAAATCCCATGGACGGAGGAGCCTGGTGGGCTGCAGTCCATGGGGTCGCGAAGAGTCGGACACGACTGAGCGTCTTCACTTTCACTTTTCACTTTCACGCATTGGGGAATGAAAGGCAACCCACTCCAGTGTTCTTGCCTGGAGAATTCCAGGGACAGGAGGAATCTGGTGGGCTTCCATCTATGGGGTCGCACAGAGTCGGACACGACTGAAGCGACTTTGCAGCAGCAGCATGTGTATGGGCAAAAACCACGAGGATTGTATTTGTAACTAATTATATAACAGGTTGTTTTAGTTTCTGTTCTGTGCAAAGTGTAAAACATTCCAACAAAGGATTTTAATGTAGATTTTTTTCTTTTGCACCCATGTTGTCAATTGCTAAATGTATTAGTTTTATCATAATACTGAATAAATGTGTCTTTTTAAAAATGTGCTGTGTAAGGTTAGTCTACTCTGAAGCCATTTTGGTGAACTACCCCAACAGTGTGGAGTTAGAATTCCTTCAGGGTGATACTAGGTTCCATTCAAAATTTATTTACAACCTGCTTTGGTGGAGAAGCTGTTGTCTTCAGAAACCTTGGTGTAGCTGAACTGACAGTTACTGTGTTGTGACCTGGAGTTCACTGTTAAGAGGGTAACCCATACAAAATATTCCATTGTATATATCTACCATATTTTCTTCATCCATCTGTCAATGGACATTTAGGTCTTTTCCATAACTTGGTTATTGTAAATAGTGCTGCTATGAACACAGGGGTATCTGTATGTTTAAAAAAATTATTGGAGTATAGTTGTTTTACAACACTGTATTAGTGTCTACCATACAGCGATATGAATCAGCTATACATATGTATGTATATACATGTATACATACATACATATATCTCCTCTTGTTTGGTTTTCCTTCCCATTTAGGTCACTGTGGAGCATTCCCTGTGCTATACAGTAGGATCTCATTAATTGTCTATTTTATACATAGTAGCAATAGTGTATATTTATCAATCCCAATCTCCCAATTAATTTCACCACCACCCCTTTCTCCCTTGGTTCAGTTCAGTTGCTCAGTTGTCTTGGTTCAGTTCAGTCCCTCAGCTGTGTCCAGCTCTTTGCGACCCCATGAACTGCAGCATGCCAGGCCTCCCTGTCCATCACCAGCTCCCGGGGTTTTCTCAAACTCATGTCCATTGAGTTGGTGATGCCATCCAAACATCTCATCCTCTGTCGTCCCCTTCTCCTTCCGCCTTCAATCTTTCCCAGCATCAGGGGCTTTTCAAATGAGTCAGCTCTTTGCATCAGGTGGCCAAAGTATTGGAGTTTCAGCTTCAACATCAGTCCGTCCAATGAATATTCAGGACTGATCTCCTTTAGGATGGACTAGTTGGATCTGCTTACAGTCCAAGGGACTCTCAAGAGTCTTCTCCAACACCACAATTCAAAAGCATCCATTTTTCAGTGCTCAGCTTTCTTTATAGTCCAACTCTCACATCCATACATGACTACTGGAAAACTCCACAGCCTTGACTAGATGGACTTTTGTTGACACAGTAATGTCTCTACTTTAAAATATGCTGTCTAGCTTGGTCATAACTTTTCTTCCAAGGAGTAAGCGTCTTTAAATTTCATGGCTGCAGTTACCATCTGTAGTGATTTGGGAGCCCCCAAAATAAAGTCTGCCACTGTTTCCACTGTTTCTTCATCTATTTGCCAGAAAGTGATGGGACTGGATGCCACGATCTTTGTTTTCTGAATGTTGAGCTTTAAGCCAACTTTTTCACTCTCTTCTTTCACTTTCATCAAGAGGCTCTTTAGTTTTTCTTTGCTTTCTGCCATAAGGGTGGTGTCATCTGCATATCTGAGGTTATTGATATTTCTCCCAGCAATCTTGATTCCAGCTTGTGCTTCTTCCAGCCCAGCGTTTCTCATGATGTACTCTGCATATAAGTTAAATAAGCATTGTGACAATATACAGCCTTGACATACTCCTTTTCCTATTTGGAACAAGTCTGTTGTTCCATGTCCAGTTCTAAGTGTTGCTTCTTGACCTGCATACAGATTTCTCAAGAGGCAGGTCAGGTGGTCTGGTATTCCCATCTCTTGAAGAATTTTCCACAGTGATCCACAGAGTCAAAGGCTATGGCATAGTCAATAAAGCAGAAATAGATGTTTTTCTGGAACTCTCTTGCTTTTTTGATGATCCAGTGGATGTGGCAATTTGATCTCTGTTCCTCTGCCTTTTTTAAAACCAGCTTGAACATCTGGAATTTCACGGTTCATGTATTGTTGAAGTGTAGCTTGGAGAATTCCCCCTTGGTATCCATACATTTATTCTCTATGTCTGTGTCTCTATTTTTGCTTTGTGAATAAGATTGTCTGAATCAATTTTTTTTTCAGATTCCACATAACTACATTAATATACGATATCTGCTCTTCTCTTTCTGACTTACTTCAGTCTGTATGACCGTCTTTAGGTCCATCCGTGAAAGTGAAAGTCACTCAGTTGTGTCCGACTCTTTGCAACCCCATAGACTATACAGTCTATGGAATTCCCCAGGCCAGAATACTGGAGTGAGTAGCCTTTCCCTTCTCCAGGGGATGTTCCCAACCCAGGGATGGAATCCAGGTCTCCCACATTGCAGGCAGATTCTTTACCAGCTGAGCCACAAGAGAAGCCCAAGAATACTGGAGTGGGTAGCCTATCCCTTCTCCAGTGGATCCCTCTGACCCAGGAATTGAACCAGGGTCTCCTGCATTGCAGGCGGATTCTTTACCAACTGAGCTATCAGGGAAGCCCTAGGCCTATCCATGTCTCTACAAATGACCCAACTTCACTCTTTTTTATGGCTGAGTAATGTTCCATGGTATATATGTACCACATTTTCATTATTCATTCATCTCTCAGTGGACATTTAGGTTGTTTTCATGTCTTGGCCTTTGTGACTAGTGCTACTATGAACACAGGGGAGCATGTATCTTTTGGAATTACAACTTTCCTGAATATGTGCCGAAAAGTGGGATTACTGGATCATATTTTCTGATCATATTTTCTGGATCAGTTTTCTGAGGAACCTCCATACTGTTTTCCACCATGGCTACATCAACTTACATTCCCACCAACAATGTAGAAGGGTTCCTTTTTCTCCACACCATCTCCAGCATTTGTTTTTTGTAGACTTTTTAATGATGACCATTCTGACTGGCATGAGGTGATACTGTTAGGGAAACCACTGACTGGCCCACCCTGGCCAGGCAAGATAGTAACTTCTTACAGAAGTTATCTTACAACAGGAGGTCCTGGTAAGGAACTCAGAATTAGCAAGCTACCACCAACAGGAAGAATTCTGGAAAGGTCAAAAGAAAAGAGGGGCACCAGTTCCTATGTCCTACAAACCTCCCAGAATTCTCCTTGCTGGAATCCATCTTTGCTGAATGATGCATGTGCCACCAGGAAGAACTCTGAGTCAGAAAGATTGGCCAGAGACAACCTGGAAACTAACCCCATCACCATAAAACCTGAGACTGCAAGCTTTGTGGCAGAGCAGTTCTCTTGTGTTCTGTTAACCTGCTGCTCTCTACCCAGGCACCCCTTCCCAATAAAGTCTCTTGCTTTGTCAGTGTGTTTCCCTTCACACAAGTCATTTCTGAGCATTAGAAAAGAGCCCACCCTTGGGCCCTGGAAGGGGTCTCCTGTCTTGTGACAGGACTTCATTGTAGTTTTGATTGGCAATTCTTTAATAATTAGCAATGAGTAGATTTTCATGTGCCTATTGGCTATCTGCAATCCTTCTTTGGAGAAATTTCTCTTTAGGTCTTCTGCCCATGTTTTGATTGGGTTATTTCTTTGTTGTCGAGTTGTATGATTGTATATTTTGGAAATTAAGCCCTTGTCAGTCACGTCATTTGCAAATATTTTCTCCCATTCTGTATGTTGTCTTTTATCAGTTTTCTTTCTTATGGTTTGCTTTGCTGTGTAGAAGCTTGTACCTTTGATTAGGTCCCATTTGTTTATTTTCATTTTTATTTCTAATGCTTTGGGAGACTGACCTAAGAAAACATTGGTACAATTTATATCAGAGAATGTCTGCCAACGTAGAATCATACACTTTATTTTTTTAATTTTTAACTTATTTTATTTTGCTGCAATGAGTCTTAATTGCAGCATGTGCGATCTTTCACTGTGGCACTCAGGCTTTTCTCTAGTTGTGGTGTGGGCTCCAAAGCGCGTGGGCTCAGCAGTTGTGGCGCACAGGCTTAATTGCTCCATGGCGTGTAGGATCTTAGTTCCCTGACCAGGAATAGACATGTACACTTTAAAATAGTTAAAATGGTAAATGCATGTTATGAATATTTACCATAATTTTTTAAAAATTAAGTTACAAAATGCAAATACATAAGCACTGTCAAACACATCCATAATCACAAGTCATAGAACCTGTAGAGGATAAGATGTGAACAAACAAAAAATTAAAAATCACATGAGGACTCATCAGTAGGGAGAGTCAAGGAGATGCAGCAGGGAAGTCATCTCCGGTCTTGATTGCTTCCTCCTGGCACTACGGATCCCCTTGATGTCTGGCTGTGACTTCCAGAGTATTTTTAGCCTAAGAAATCTGCAAACATCTTTTGGCCACAAGGTCACTTTGCTGCCACCATGGTGACCTTCTGGTCAGACAAACTTGCACGATCAGTTACTTTCCATATCCCTCACAGTGCAGGCAGGAGCCTCTGGATCCCTTCCACACTCTACAAGAGTATGAGAAGAGTCAGGGGTGTCACCTCAGCCCCACTTTTCTGCCTTGATGCACACTCGCTTTCCCTCTGCTTTGCCATCCTGTGTTGGTGCAAAGCCACCTGTGAGGCTTCCTCCTCCCTCATTCACATCAGGAGTGGAATTGAAGCTCTTTCCACTCTTGGCTTCCCCACAGCCTTGGAATTTCTGCTTGGAAGACTAAGGTCACAATACAAGAGTCTACCTCTTACTCTTACTCTCACTTTCTTCTCCTTTCTGCACTCAAGTAGCAAACTGAACTTTGACTCTATTTTTTTTCTCATTAAATTCCTTTTTCAGGAGTCCTAATCATCCCCACTCTCATGGTTAGTAGCTAACTTTGAAGGACTAGAGAGAAGGTCATATACATGGAAATGCAAAAGAGAAGAACACATTGTATATTATTTTACTCCTGTCCCTTCAGTTCAGTTCAGTTCAGTCGCTCAGTCATGTCCGACTCTTTGCGACTCCATGATTCGCAGCACGCCAGGCCTCCCTGTCCATCACCAACTCCCGGAGCTCACTCAGACTCACGTCCATCAAGTCAGTGATGCCATCCAGCCATCTCATCCTCTGTTGTCCCCTTCTCCTCCTGCCCCCAATCCCTCCCAGCATCAGAGTCTTTTCCAGTGAGTCAACTCTTTGCGTGAGGTGGCCAAAGTACTGGAGTTTCAGGCTATCTTTTCACAGCCAACAGCTGTCTCCTCCCTGAGTCTGCACTCCAGACCCCCACTTTCCAGCACCCAGCCCCCCTGCAATGAGACACACTACTCAGGCCAGGGTGGGCAGGGCTGTGGCATGCCCCATGCTCATGGTTCTTACCCTGTCCTGCCTTCCACAGACCATCCACTATGTTCTCCTTCAATCCCCCAAACATCCCTTTCCATCTCAGCTGATTTCCCCACCATGAGGGGGTTTTTCTGATTGGGAAAATCTCTTCTCACTTTCAGCTTCCTGCCAGAGTTGCTGGTCCATTTTTTGATTCCTGCTTTCCTTTTTCCCTTTTCCTATCTAGTTGTGAAGAGATTTTTCTTGTCCTTTTAGGGGCCTGAAGCCTTTCACTAATGTTCAGCAGGTGCTCTGGGAGAACTGTTCCATTTGTAGATGTACTCTTGATATGCGGTAGTCTGAACATTCTCTGACATTGCCTTTCTTTGGGATTGGAATGAAAACTGACCTTTTCCAGTCCTATGGCCACTTCTGGATTTTCCAAATTTGCTGGCATATTGAGTGCATCGCTTTCACAGCATCATTTTTTAGGATTTGAAACAGCTCAACTGAAATTCCGTCACCTCTATTAGCTTTGTTTGTAGTGATGCTTCCTAAGGCCCACTTGACTTTGTATTCCAAGATGTCTGGCTCTAGATGAGTGATCACACCATCATGGTTATCTGGGTCATGAAGAAAGATCTTTTTTTTATAGTTCTTCTGTGTATTCTTGCCACCTCTTCTTAATATCTTCTGCTTCTGTTAGGTCCATACCATTTCTGTCCTTTATTGTGCCCATCTTTGCAAGAAATGTTCCCTTGGTATCTCTGATTTTCTTGAAGAGATCTCTAGTCTTCCCCATTCTATTATTTTCCTCTATTTCTTTGCACTGATCACTGAGGAAGGCTTTCATATCTTTCCTTGTTATTCTTTGGAACTGTGCATTCAGATGGGAATAGCTTTCCTTTTCTCCTTTAGCTTCTCTTCTTTTCTCAGCTATTTGTAAGGCCTCCTCAGACAACCATTTAGCCTTTTTGCATTTCTTTTTCTTGGAGATGGTCTTGATCACTGTCTCCTGTACAATGTTATGAACCTCCACCCATAGTTCTTCGGGCACTCTATCTATCAGATCTAACCCCTTGAATCTATTTGTCACTTCCACTGTATAATCGTAAGGGATTTCATTCAGGTCATATGTGAATGGTCTAGTGGTTTTCCCTACTTTCTTCAACTTAAGTCTGAATTTAGCAATAAGGAGTTCATGATCTGAGTCACAGTCAGCTCCTGGTCTTATATTTGCTGACTGTATAGAGCTTCTCCATCTTCGGCTGCAAAGAATATAATCAATCTGATTTTGATAATGACCATCTGCTGATGTCCAGGTGTAGAGTCCTTGGAAGAAAAGCTATGACAAACCTAGAGAGCATATTAAAAAGCAGAGACATTACTTTGCTAAAAGCTATGGTTTTTCCAGTAGACATACATGGATGTGAGAATTGAACCATAAAGAATGGACCACTGAAGAATTGGTGTTTTTTACTGTGGTGTTGGAGAAGACTCTTGAGATTCCCTTGGACTTCAAGGAGATCAAACAAGTTAATCCTAAAGGAAATCAATCCTGAATATTCATTGGAAGGACTGATGCTGAAGCTGAAACTCCAATACTTTGGCCACCTGATGCGAAGAACTGACTCATTTGAAAAGCCCCTGATGCTGGGAAAGACTGAAGGCAGGAGGGGAAGGGGATGACGGAGGATGAGATGGCTGGATGGTATCACCGACTCGATGCACCTGAGTTAAAGCAAGCTCTAGGAATTGGTGATGACAGGGAAGGCTGGCATGCTGCAGCCCATGGGGTCACAAAGAGTTGGACATGACTGAGTGAACTGAACTGAACTCTTGATGTAGTTGTGAGGAGAAAGGAGTTCTGGGTCCTCCTATTCCGCCATCTTGACTCCTCCTCTGTGTGTTTTTTTTAATTAAATAAAATGGACTGATTGAGGCAATAAAGAGATATAATTGCCCATTTAACTGGACAGTCCAGAGTTTCAGGCCAGGCTTTAACCGAATGCTGAAATGATGGAAGTGGTACTCAGTTTCTCCCTGCTTCTCAAATCTACACATTCGTTGTTGGCTCTTGTTTGTCACGTTTCTCCCCTCATGGTTTCCAGAAGCTCCAGGAGACTGTCTGAGTCTCCAGGACCCACAGGCTTTCTTGCTCACTTGCAGGAAAAAAGAGCACATTCCCTCTTCCACTTCTGAACCCAAATCTTGAGCTTTAGCCAGGGTTGTATTTGTCCTTCCCTGATCCAATCGTTGTGGTGATTGAGATGATACCTTTTAGCTTAAGTTAAACACCACATCCCATGTGAAATATTCCATCCCTAAAGCAGAAGATGGGTATCAAGTTCCCCTGAAGCCCATGGATCATGGGAATGAGCAGTAGATATCATTAACCAGGAAAAAGGGAAACATGTGTTAGGTGAACAGTGACAGTGATCTGGGCCACCTCCAGTGTCTACCAGATTTGATTTGACTTACTGCTCAACAAGCATTTATCAAACTAAAACAAAAAAATTGCAAAACAGAAACAACCTAATCTTAACAACTCTTCCTCATAGTACAGATCCTTTTTGTCTCCTGCTTCTTGCTTGGGGAAATTTCTTTTAAAATAATATCCTAGTGCCTGCATTTGATACACAAAATTCACCTATTTCCTAGGCGTCCTAGCCCACTTCTGTCTTCAGTCTCTGTCCTTGCCCTAGGAACCCT
Source organism: Oryx dammah (assembly GCF_014754425.2). Taxonomy (NCBI): domain Eukaryota; kingdom Metazoa; phylum Chordata; class Mammalia; order Artiodactyla; family Bovidae; genus Oryx; species Oryx dammah. Next base: position 24,933,481 of record NW_024070186.1, on the reverse strand, counting down.
TGGGGCTTTATGAGAAACAGGAGCCTTTGCCCAATACCCCTGGCTATGTGGGCAAGCTGCAAGTCTACATGTCCACATCTCCTTAAAAATCATTAAAATAGTTCATGAATTACCTACGACTGAACAGAGTTTGCTCTAATTTTTATCATATCGCTTATTATTATGTATAATCTTAATAATATCTGCAATATATGGGTCTTTCTGCTTCAATTTGACTGTGAAAATACAAAGAAAAAGATTCGGCCTGTTGGGAGGGGGTCACCAGGACCCAAGACCAATGGCAGTGGGGGTGGAGGGAACTCACCCCGGGCTTCCTGCCTTTGCCCTCTGCCGTTTCACTTTTCCTCTCCTCTGAGCCCTCTCTAAACACAGGTGAAAAACAATAACCAGCCCGTCACCAAATTTTCTATATGCAAAATAACCTCTCTCTTCTCGCTCCATTAATCCTCAAAGACTTTTTCACTTTAAAACTGGAGATATAACTGCTCACACAGGGTATTTAATACCATATGTAATAATAACCAATGTGATAAAAAATTAGAGCAAACTTTGCTTCAGCTGTGAGGTAGTTTATGAAACACTTTAAAGATCTTTAAGGAGATGTGGACACACAGATTGGCAGTCTGCCCACACGGCAGGTGGCGTTGGGCACGAGCTCCTGACTGGTGGGGGGAGGATGGCCGATTTCTATTGTTAGCTCTGCTGCCTTGCAACTGTGTGACCTTGAGCAAATCAATTAACCCCCCTGGACCTACCAGTTCCTTAACTCTAAAGAGCACGATTAAATTTGATGTTCTCTAAGCTCTCTTCACCTGCAGCATTCTAAAATGTTCAAAGAAATTGATTTCGTTTTTAACAGGTCACAAATGAGAAGTTACCAATAAAGAGTTCTTATTTTTTCTACAACAGGAAATATACTAAGAAACACTCATTCAGGCTGAAGGGATTAAGGAAGACGTGGGGAGTAGACGGTACCGCAAGGTGATGAAGATGGTGGACGAAAAGCTCCTGTGCAGATCCTGACCCTCCTGAGTCTCTAGTGAGCTTCGGAGAACACCCTCACAGCCTCTGTGTGCATTTAACTCCCCATGCCCTTTGGCCTGGGGAGAGGTTGAGTATTCTAGATACATAGAATTTCCTTCTTCTGAAGATCCTCCAGGGACCCAGTGCTCTCTCCCACCTCCTCTATTTCCTAGAGGAGGGCCCTAACTAGGGGGGAAACATCCAGGGTATTGTCCCATGACACCTAAATTAGGATGACAATTGGAAAGCTTGAAGTAACCTCTCAGTTCAGTTCAGTTCATTTCAGTTCATTTCAGTCGCTCAGTCGTGTCTGACTCTTTGCCACCCCATGAATTGCAGCACGCCAGGCCTCCCCGTCCATCACCAACTCCCTGAGTTCACTCAAACTCATGTCCATCGAGTCAGTGATGCCATCCAGCCATCTCATCCTCTGTCGTCCCCTTCTCCTCCTGCCCCCAACCCCTCCCAGCATCACAGTCTCTTCCAATGAGTCAACTCTTTGCATGAGGTGGCCAAAATACTGGAACTTCAGCTTTAGCATCATTCCTTCCAAAGAAATCCCAGGGTTGATCTCCTTCAGAATGGACTGGTTGGATCTCCTTGCAGTCCAAGGGACTCTCAAGAGTCTTCTCCAACACCACAGTTCAAAAGCATCAATTCTTTGGCCCTCAGCTTTCTTCACAGTCCAACTCTCACATCCATACATGACCACTGGAAAAACTATAGCCTTGACTAGACGGACCTTTGTTGGCAAAGTAATGTCTCTGCTTTTGAATGTGCTATTTAGGTTGGTTATAATTTTCCTTCCAAGGAGTAAGCGTCTTTTAATTTCATGGCTGCAATCACCATCTACAGTGATTTTGGAGCCCCAGAAATAAAGTCTGACACTGTTTCCACTGTTTCCCCATCTATTTCCCATGAAGTGATGGGACCAGATGCCATGATCTTCGTTTTCTGAATGTTGAGCTTTAAGCCAAGTTTTTCACTCTCCTCTTTCACTTTCATCAAGAGACATTTTAGTTCCTCTTCACTTTCTGCCATAAGGATGGTGTCATCTGTGTATCTGAGGTTATTGATATTTCTCCCAGCAATCTTGATTCCAGCTTGTGCTTCTTCACTTCTACTCCCTCTCAAAAATCTCACTAAAACAAGTAGGAAAGAGTTTTTCTGTTTTGTTTGTTTTGGTTTTATTTATTTTTGGCTGTGCTGGGTCATCACTGCTGCTTACAGGCTTTGTCTAGTTGTAGTGAGTGGGCTACTCTCTAGCTGCGGTGTTCGGGCTCCTCATTCTGCTACTTTTCTTGTTGCTCAGTATGGCCTCTAGGTGCATGGAGTCAGGAGTTGTGGTGCACAAACATGTATCCTGAAGCATGTGGAATCCTCCTGGACTAGGGAATGAACCAGGTATTGAACCTGTGTCCCCTGCTTTGGCTGGCAAATACTTAACCACTGGACCACCAGGGAAGTTCAGGAAAGATTTATTTATTTATTTATTTATTTATTTTCCTCTTGATCCTTCAGAGAGGATGACAGAACATCTATTTTCCCCCATTTAATTAATTAATTAATTAATTTTTTACTTTACAATACTGTATTGGTTTTGCCATACATTGACATGAATCCACCACGGGTGTACATGAGTTCCCAATCCTAAACCCCCCTCCCACCACCCTCCCCATATCATCTCTCTGGGTCATCCCAGTGCACCAGCCCCAGGCATCCTGTATCCTGTATCGAACCTAGACTGGCGACTCATTTCTTACATGATAGTATACATGTTTCAATGCCATTCTCCCAAATCATCCCACCCTCTCCCTCTCCCACAGAGTCCAAAAGTCTGTTCTATACACCTGTGTCTCTTTTGCTGTCTCACATACAGGGTTATCGTTGCCATCTTTCTAAATTCCATATATATGTGCTAGTATACTGTATTGGTGTTTTTCTTTCTGGCTTACTTCACTCTGTATAATTGGCTCGAGTTTCATCCACCTCATTAGAACTGATTCAAATGTATTCTTTTTAATGGCTGAGTAATGCTCCATTGTGTATATGTACCACAGCTTTCTTATCCATTCGTCTGCTGATGGACATCTAGGTTGCTTCCATGTCCTGGCTATTGTAAACAGTGCTGTGATGAACATTGGGGTACATGTGTCTCTTTCAATTCATTTATTTTATTTTTTAAGGTATGTATCTACAAGGACCAAGATAAAAGATGAGGAGACAACAACTGAATTTTATCTGAATTCAGGAAGTTAGAAAATGCCTAAACAAGCAGTAGCTGGTTTCAAAGACTCTAGTAAACAAAATCTTAAATCAGTGATGGTGGAAAATAAGAAGCAGCCCAATTTACACTGCAAAACCCCAAAGCTCATGAACTGGCAGCACTAGGTATCAGTAAAGTGAGGCTAAAGTAAGGGATGGAGATAAAATGGATTGATTGAAAGTTCTTTTAAGAAGTTGTCAGTTCCCCAGATTCCCCTCCCAATTCACACAGTAAGGAAACCACCTCTTCCCCACCATAGTAGGAGACTAGAGGCCTTCCCTCTGAGAGCAAAGAGGAATGCTCTCTGGAGAAGGGAAATCTGAGAGTCCTTGAACTGGAGGACATCAGGCCTAACTGAGGGTAGGCAGAGCCACGTGGAAAGCAGGAGGGTGTGAATGTTCACATCAGTTCAGTTCAGTTCAGTTGCTCAGTCATGACTGACTCTTTGCGACTCCATGAATCACAGCTCGCTAGGCCTCCCTGTCCATAAACAACTCCCGGAGTTCACTCAGACTCACGTCCATCGAGTCCATGATGCCATCCAGCCATCTCATCCTCGGTCATCCTCTTCTCCTCCTGCCCGCAATCCCTCCCAGCATCAGAGTCTTTTCCAATGAGTCAACACTTTGCATGAGGTGGCCAAAGTACTGGAGTTTCAGCTTTAGCATCATTCCTTCCAAAGAAATCCCAGGACTGATCTCCTTCAGAATGGACTGGTTGGATCTCCTTGCAGTCCAAGGGACTCTCAAGAGTCTTCTCCAACACCACAGTTCAAAAGCATCAATTCTTCGGCGCTCGGCCTTCTTCACAGTCCAACACTCACATCCATACATGACCACTGGAAAAACCATAGCCTTGACTAGATGGACCTTAGTCGGCAAAGTAATGTCTCTGCTTTTGAATGTGCTATCTAGGTTGGTCATAACTTTTCTTCCAAAGAGTAAGCGTCTTTTAATTTCATGGCTGCAGTCACCATCTGCAGTGATTTTGGAGCCCAGAAAAACAAAGTCTGACACTGTTTCCACTGTTTCCCCATCTATTTCCCATGAAGTGATGGGACCAGATGCCATCATCTTCGTTTTCTGAATGTTGAGCTTTAGGCCAACTTTTTCACTCTCCACTTTCACTTTCATCAAGAGGCTTCTTAGTTCCTCTTCACTTTCTGCCATAAGGGTGGTGTCATCAGCATATCTGAGGTTATTGATACTTCTCCCAGCAATCTTGATTCCAGCTTGTGTTTCTTCCTGTCCAGCGTTTCTCATGATGTACTCTGCATAGAAGTTAAATAAGAAGGGTGACAATGTACAGCCTTGACGTACTCCTTTTCCTATTTGGAACCAGTCTGTTGTTCCATGTCCAGTTCTAACTGCTGCTTCCTGACCTGCATACAGATTTCTCAAGAGGCAGGTCAGGTGGTCTGGTATACCCATCTCTCTCAGAATTTTCCACAGTTTATTGTGATCCACACAGTCAAAGTCTTTTGCATAGTCAATAAAGCAGAAATAGATGTGTTTCTGGAACTCTCTTGCTTTTGCCATGATCCAGCAGATGTTGGCAATTTGATCTCTGGTTCCTCTGCCTTTTCTAAAACCAGCTTGAACATCAGGAAGTTCATGGTTCACGTATTGCTGAAGCCTGGCTTGGAGAATTTTGAGCATTACTTTACTGGCATGTGAGATGAGTGCAATTGTGCAGTAGTTTGAGCATTCTTTGGCATTGCCTTTCTTTGGGATTGGAATGAAAACTGACCTTTTCCAGTCCTGTGGCCACTGCTGAGTTTTCCAAATTTGCTGGCATATTGAGTGCAGCACTTTCACAGCATCATCTTTCAGAATTTGAAACAGCTCAACTGGAATTCCATCACCTCCACTAGCTTTGTTCGTAGTGATGCTTTCCAAGGCCCACGTAACTTCACATTCCAGGATATCTGGCTCTAGATGAGTGATCACACCATTATGATTATCTGGGTCATGAAGATCTTTTTTGTATAGTTCTTCTGTGTATTCTTGCCACCTCTTCTTAATATCTTCTGCTTCTGTTAGGTCCATTTCTGTCCTTTATCGAGCCCATCTTTGCATGAAATGTTCCCTTGGTATTTCTAATTTTCTTGAAGAGATCTCTAGTCTTTCCCATTCTGTTGTTTTTCTCTATTTCTTTGCCTTGATCGCTGAAGAAGGCTTTCTTATCTCTTCTTGCTATTCTCTGGAACTCTGCATTCAGATGCTTATATCTTTCCTTTTCTCCTTTGCTTTTCACCTCTCTTCTTTTCACAGCTATTTGTAAGCCCTCCCCAGACAGCCATTTTGCTTTTTTGCATTTCTTTTCCATGCGGATTGTCTTGATCCCTGTCTCCTGTACAATGTCACAAACCTCAGTCCATAGTTCATCAGGCACTCTATCTATCAGATCTAGGCCCTTAAATCTATTTCTCACTTCCACTATATAATCATAAGGGATTTGATTTAGGTCATACCTAAATGGTTTAGCAGTTTCCCCTACTTTCTTCGAGTCTGAATTTGGTATTAAGGAGTTCATGATCTGAGCCACAGTCAGCTCCTGGTCTTGTTTTTGTTGACTGTATAGAGCTTCTCCATTTTTGGCTGCAAAGAATATAATCAATCTGATTTTGGTGTTGACCACCTGGTGATGTCCATGTGTAGAGTCTTCTCATGTGTTGTTGGAAGAGGGTGTTTGCTATCACCAGTGCATTTTCTTGGCAAAACTCTATTTGTCTTTGCCCTGCTTCATTCCGCCTTCCAAGGCCAAATTTGCCTGTTACTCCAGGTGTTTCTTGACTTCCTACTTTTGCATTCCAGTCCCCTATAATGAAAAGGACAAACATACAGAATGTTAAAAACACTGGGCCTCTTCTACATTTTAACTCCCAGAATAATGGCAGCCAGGCCTGTACCATCCAAGAGCCTGGAAGAGCCTTCTCTGTGTATTCTGATGCTCAAGAGAGAGACTTCAAAATTCTGACATAAGGATATGCTAGCCGTTGGCCATGCTAGACCTCTGTACAGTGAAATAAACAACTGACAGGCCACAATCTATGCTCTGAGAGCATCCAATCAGCTTTTTATGCCCTATCCTTAAATATGAGCAGAGGTCAAAGATCACCACAAATCTGAGGAAAGCCTCAGAGAGACCAGAAGAAACAGAGATAATTTTGAGGAAACAGAGTCTATCCAGGGAGGAAAAAAAAATTTTTTTTAATAACCCAAATTCTCAGAGAGCACGATATTACATCAAAGAAAGAAAGAAAGTATATTTATAAAAAGGAATACTCACAGAACACAAAGGGAGCCTTTGAAAATTTAAAACATAGTAATAAAAATTTTTTAATTATTATTTATTTATGTTTGGTTGTGCTGGGTCTTCATTGCTGTCCTGGGGTTTTCTCTAGTTGTGGCGATTTGGGGCTACTCTCTAGGTGTGTGGGCTTGTTATTGAGGTGGCTTCTCCTGTTGTAGAGCACAGGCTCTAGAACTCAGGATCAGTAATTATGGCACACAGGTTTAGTTACTCTGAGGCTTGTGGGATCTTTCTGGACCAGGGATCAAACCCATGTACCATGCATTAGCAGGTGGATTCTTATCCACTGTGCCACCACAGAAATCTCGAAAGCTTTTTTTTCTTAAGTTAGTAAAGAGATAGAAGAGAATAGTGCCCCATGATGTGAAACAAAAGGACAAGAGGATGGAATATTGGATAGAAAACTTAAGACAATGGAACGACCTATTCTGGAAGTACAACTTCCAATAAAGAGTCCAGAAAAATAGAACAGAGAAAACAGAGGTGAGGAAATAATCCTTGAAATGATTCAGGATAATATCCTAGAGTTTGCAAATTGAAAGAGCCTATATAGTACCCAACGCTCTCTCTAAAATAGGCCCACATGAAGGCATATCTTAGTGAAATTTCATAACCCTTGGGGGTTCCCATGTGGCACAGTTAGTAAAGAATCTGCCTGCCAAAGCAGGAGATGCAAGAGATGCAGGTTTTGTCCATTGGTTGGGAAGATGCCTTGGAGAAGGAAGTGGCAACCCACTCCAGTATTCTTGCCTGGAAGTCCCATGGACAGAAGAGGCAGGCTATATTCCACGGGATCACAAAGAGTCTGACAATACTGAGTGCACACAGACACACACACAGGGACAAGCATAACATCTTCAAGCTTCTAGAAGGAAAATAAAAATGAAAAGCATTTTGATAGAATATATAAAAACTTGAAAATGGCACAAGCAGAAGGATACCCCATGTTCTTGGATTGGAAGGATTAATATTAAAATGACCACACTATGCAAGGCAATCTACAGATTCAATGCAATCCCTATCAAAATACCAATGACATTTTTTACAAAAGTAGAACAAATAATTTAAAAATGTACATGGAAACACAAAAGACCTCATATAGCCAAAACAATCTTGAAAAAGAAAAACAGAGCTAGAGGCATCATGCTCCTTGTCTTCAAACTATGCTACAAAGGTAGTTATCAAGATAGTATGATACTGGCACAAAAGCAGAGACAGATCAATAGCGCAGAATAGAAATCCCAGAAGTAAATCATGCACTTATGGCCAATTAATCTCTATGACAAAGGAAGCAAGAATATACAATAGAGAAAAGACAACCTGTTCATAAATGGTGATGGGAAAACTGGACAGCCCAATGTTTAAAAACTCAGTTAGAACACTCTCTAACACCACATACAAAAATAAACTCAAAACAGATTAAAGACCTAAATGTAAGACCAGAAACCATAGAAATCCTGGAGAAAAACATAGGCAGAACACTCTTTGACGTAAATCATAGCAATATTTTTTTGATTCATCTCCTAAAGCAAAGGAAATAAAAGCAAAAATAGACAAATAGGACCTAATTAAACTTAAAAGCTTTTGCACATCAAAGGAAACCACTGACAAATGAAAAGATAGCCTACTGAATGGGAGAAAATATTTGCAAATGATACGACTAGTAAAGAGTTAATATCCATCATCTACAAACAGCTCATACACCTCAACATCAAAAAAACAAACAACCCAATTTTAAAAGTGGTTAGAAGAACTAAACAGACATTTTTTTCAAAAAGGAAATGCAGATGGCCAGCGAGCACATGAAAAGATATTCAATATCACTAGGTGTCAGGAAAATGCAAATCAAAACCACAACGAGATGTCACTTCACACCTGTCACAATGGCTATCATCAAAAAGAACACAAATAACGAATGTTAGCAAGGATCTTGAGAAAAGGGAACGCTATTGTACACTGTTGGTGGGAATGTAAATTGGTGCAGCCACTGTGAAAAACCTCCATACTGTTTTTCACAGTGACTGCATGAATTTACATTCCCACTAACAGAATTACCATATGGGCCAGCAATTCTACTCCTGAGTATACATCCAAAAACCAAAAGCGCTAATTAAAAAGGATACATGCACCCCAGTGTTCATAGCAGCGTTATTTACAATAGTCAAGATATGGAGGCAACCTAAATGTCCATCAACAGATGAATGGATAAAGAAGATGTGGAATACTACTCAACCATAAAAAAGAATGGGATTTTTCCATTTGCAGCAACATGAATGGACCTGGAGGGAATTATGCTAAGTGAAGTAAGTCACGTAGAGAAATATCACATGATATCACTTGTGTGTAGAATCTAAATAATACAGCAAACTAATGAATATAACAAAAAGAAGCAGACTGACAAGTGTAGAGAACAAACTAGCAGTTACCACTGGGGAGAGGGGGAGGGGGAGAAGAAACACAGGGGTAGGTGAATAAGAGATTCAAACTATTGTTTAGAAAATAAGCTGCAAGGATATATTGTACAACATGCAAAACATAAGCCAATATTTTATAATAACCATAAATGGAGTATAACCTTTAAAAACTGTGAATCACTCTTTTGTAACTTATACAATATTGCACAACAAATATACTTTAATAATTGATCAATCAATCAAGAATTAGAATTCCTGGGGCTTCTTGAACAAAGCCCCTGCCGTGTGCTCAGCGCTTCCAGCCAGATTTTCAGTGCTTGACTCTTTTCCTTTTTCGGTCATGTCACAGGGCTTGCAGGATCTCAGCTCCCCAACTAGGGCTTGAACCCAGGTCGCAGCAGTGAAAGTGCAGAGTCTCAAGCATTGGACCACCAGGGGATTCCCTTCAGTGCTCTACTCTTAAATATAAGTCAAAGACTGAGGACAAAAGAAAACTATGAATCATGATAGTAGAAGACTAAGTCCTGTTTAAAAGTCTAAAACTCATTCCCCTCTCCACTACATCCTGAGCAACCAGTGGGATGGATGGAGCCAGAGCTAAGGACTTGCCTGCAAGCCATCCCTTTATTTTTCCCTCAGACTTCACCTCTGCCACCCAACCTTTCATTATTCACTGCTACCACCCTTTCTCTCTCTCTCTCTCTCACCCACACACAGACACACATACGCTAGCTTAATTTGAGGACCTGCATCATGCTGCTTTTCTTGATAGCAAAAATTGTTAATTATGGCTCTGCCCAGGAAATAGGCAAAGATCCCAAGAGCTCAGGCCTTGACAGTAGGGAGCTGCACTTCTCTTTGGACAAAGAGTCAGACTAGACTTAGTGACAAATTCTAAATTGGTGCGAAACTTTCCGATTTCCTTGAAACATAATGCTCCATTGATTGCAAGCTGAGTCATATATTGAATCTGCTTCTCACACTGTCAGTGGGAAGTGTGATTCCTGAATGACTCCCAGCAGACATTTATAGATTTTTCAGTCTGTTAAGTTATAAAAGATATTCTAAGTCATTTTTTCCTGAAGACCTTTAAATAAATCTCGATCTCAACAGCAAAGCCATTGAACATAATTACATTCAACACACTGGGAATAATCTGCATAGAAGCAAGAGTTAGGTTAATGAGGATAGAAAAACAATCAAGTAAGTGTGTAAAGGAAGAAAGAACAGAGGACTGAAGACTGGAGTTCGACCTTGCAGTGTGCTCTATTTAAGAGGTAGAAGAAAGAAAACCAGCTATTTAAGGAGACAGGACAAAGATGGGAATGAGAACTTGCTTAGGGTGCCAGGACAGAAATACAAGAAAAAAAAAAATACTTCAACACCACTCATTATTAGAGAAATACAAATAAAAACTACAATGAGGTATCACCTCACACCGGTCAGAATGGCCATCATCAAAAAATCTACAAACAAGAGATGCTGGCAAGGGTGTGGAGAAAAGGGGACCCTCTTGCACTGTTGGTGGGACTGTAAACTGATCTCCATACTGAACACTATGGAGATTCCTTAAAAATCTAGGAATAAGGCTACCACATGACCCAACAATCCCACCACTGTGCGTATTCCCTGAGAAAATCATAACTGAAAATGACACATGTATCCCAGGGTTCACTGCAGCACTCTGTGCAATAGTTAAGACATGGAAGCAACCTAGATGCCCATTGACAGATAAAGAAATTGTGGTACATATATATGAAGGAATATTACTCAGCCATAAAAAGAATGTATTTGAGTCAGTTCTAGTGAAGTTGATGAACCTAGAGCCTATTATACAGAGTGAAATAAGTTAGAAAGAGAAAAACAAATATAGCATATTAATGCACATACATGGAATCTAGGAAGATGGTACTGATTAACCTATTTTCAGGGCAGCAATGGAGAGACAGACATAGAGAAAGACTTGTGGACACAGTGGGGGAAGGAGAGGGTGGGGCGAATTGAGAGAGCAGCATGGAAACATACATCACCATAGGTAAAATAGACAGCCAGTGGGAATTTGCTGTATAATTCAGGGAGCTCACACCCAGTGCTCTGTGACAACCTAGAGGAACTGGATGGGGTAGGGGATGAGAGGGAGGTTCAAGAAGGAGAGGACATATGTTTACCTATGGCTGATTCATGTTGATGTATGGCAGAAACCAACACTATATTGTAAAGCAATTACCCTCCAGTTAAAAATAAGTACTTTTAAAAAAAAAAAAAAAAGAAAAGAAAGTGCTAGGAAAGTAGTGCTTTCCTATCCTTGCTGCAGCGCAACAGCCCTTAGTCAATCACTAACTAGAGTTGGTGTATAAATACCCCAGATTCCACACCCCTTAGGATAATTCTGAGCCCATATTCTGCACTGACTCCCAGAGTTCCTGTGCAGCATTAAGTTCTAATCGCAGTGGTAACTGACTTGATAGGATACCATTTGTTGCCTCTGTTCCTTTTTCTCTCTCACTTTCCCTACTGTTGCTTCCTGGCATTATCTACAAAAGACTACTATGAGAAAAGGCTTCTGATCAGATAGCCTGAAGATTCCTGAGATCAAGATCTGTCAAATGGAAAAAGCAGAAGCAACACGAGGAATTAGAGACAGAAACGGAAAACTCTTGTCAGAAGTTTAGCTTTTAGAGGAAGGAAAGAAACAGGGGATGGGGGTAGTGGCATTGATGGGGCAATGTTGCTCAATCACTCAGTCATGTCTGGATCTTTGCAACCCTATGGGCTGCAGCCCACCAGCTTCCTCTGTCCAAGAGCCTCTGTTCCGGCCTCAGTTCAGGCCATTAGCATCTCTTGCATGAACTATAATGGTCTCCTAAGTCATCTCACTGCTTTTAGTCTTGGCCCATTCAACATATTCCTCACACTCCTACCAAATAGATTTCCTGCTGTTTAAAACATCTCGTCTTTGTCACATGCTTGAGTCCCTTGGACTGCAAGGAGATCCAACTAGTCCATTCTAAAGGAGATCAGTCCTAGGTGTTTATTGGAAGGACTGATGCTAAAGCTGAAACTCCAATACTTTGGCCACCTCATGCGAAGAGTTGACTCATTAGAAAAGACCCTCATGCTGGCAGGGATTGAGGGCAGGAGGAGAAGGGTATGACAGAGGATGAGATGGCTGAATCACATCACTGACTCACTGAACATGAGTTTGAGTGAACTCTGGGAGTTGGTGATGGACAGGGAGGCCTGGCGTGCTGCGATTCACGGGGTCGCACAGAGTCAGACATGACTGAGCGACTGAACTGAACTGAACTCTGCGTGTGTGTGTGTGTGTGTGTGTGTGTGTGTGTGTGTGTGTGTGTGTGTGTGTGTGGTGGGGGGTGGGGAGCGGTTTATGAGAGAGAGAAAGACTCTAGAAGGATGTTCATGGGTAAAATTGTGTCAAAGACCCCAGTTTGCTGGGTCCTTTCCCGTCTCCTTTTCTGTAAATTCAAAACAAGATAATCACTCCTCCAAAGATAATGAATCTTTTCCTGCGGTCAGCCCCTGTGAACCAGGATAAAGACAGGAAAGACATCCCTTGGTATTTTTCATCTATGGATGACAGCCACCAGTGGAGCGCCCACACTTAAGAAGCAGAACTGAAGGAGGGTCATGAAACAGACAGAAAGCTCAAGGTGCAGGAACCCTCCTAAGGTAAGCATCTTCAAGGCAAAGGCCAACTTGGCAAGACACAAGAAGGTGATCTCTTTTTTCTTAGAAAATTCTTGTTTCAAAAGTTGGTTATGGACTGAGGAGGGAGACATTCCCACACCCTAGATCTCAGATGGGCCGACAACAACGTCTCCCAAGACAGTGGTCTTTGACCTGAGGCTTGTATAGCTCTAGAGGCACCTGAAGATTTTCTTATTTCTTTTCTGCTAAATGACAGGTTTGCATCCAGTCCTACCTACTATTTTATGGTTATCTTTTTCCTTCTTACAAAAGAGAGTCACACCTGTCACTCATCCTGAATCTTACTATGGTGTACCAAAAAAGGGTGTGAGTATATTGGGGTGGAGGAATTTGATAATTTTGTGTTGGTGCTGAGGTGAATCACTAGATTACAAAACTTTTTGTAAGCAAGGTGTTTCCTATTCTTTCTTCAACAAATTGAAAGAGGATCTAATCAAGTTATCAGCTGACAGCTCAAAGAAAATAAATTTTTATAATATATAATTCTATTATTTTGTGGCATATAACTTAAAGGAGTTTGAAACCCTGAGTGACATTTATTTATAACAAAATGCTTTCCATCTCCATCATCTTATTCATATAAATAAGATTTCTCAGGGCTCACACGTATATAAGCAAACAAAAAAGAAATATGGTTGCTACTGGATGCTATCTTGTTCCAGCAATAAATAATTTTCACCCATGTATTCATGAACTAATTTTTTAAATAGCCCTCCACTTCATTAATAAACTTACTCCAACTAATTTTAATCTTGATGTTTAGTATTACTTATCAAAACTTGGGATATATTTATATTGTTTTAATCAAATAAGTACTTATATTAATTGTAATGATAACACAATCCTGAAAAAGTATTTAAATAATTAGTCTAATGTAGGCTAATGATCATAGCAAATGTTTTAAAATTCCATTTCAATTTATATACACAATTTTGTCACAAAGAAGTATGATAGCGTGATCAATAAAAGACTGACAAGCATAAAAATATAATTCTGTGAAGGAAATGAAATGGAAATATAAGTTCAAGGAGAAAAAAAGATGCAATGAAATTTTGCAGTACAAAATTTTCTACTGAAAAAAAGGCTGTTCATGTATGTTTTAAATGGATATTGGTTGGAGGATGGTACTGCATTGCTTTGGTATTTAAATTCTACTGGATTCATTTAAAAGAGTGATATAACAGTTTATTTAAAAATGCCAATGTTTATAAAGCACCAGAAAGTATAACCTTTGCCATGATTAAACTTATGATAAACATTTTAAAGTTCAACTTAAAAATATGCAAAAAATGCACAGGATATATAGTTTTCAAATTATTTTAGGGAACATAAGAGCAAAAGTGTTTGAAGCCCACTGAGTTACGATTGTTTTAGTTTAAGTTAACCATCACCTTAAAAGGGCTCTCAGTCCTGATAATGCTCCTTATCACTGAGGATAAACTTCTTAGCACTGAGCCAGGCTCATAAAGTTCTATCTGCCTGCTTCAGATTCCATCAACTTCCTATTTGGCCAACCCCCTCCTTTTGCCTCATTTTCCACTTGGCCCCCCTCTCACATGGGATCCTTACAGCTCCTCCCCAAACCACCACCTCATTCTGTACCTCAGGCCTTTGCTCAAACTTCCCCTTCTGCCTGGGATGCTCCTCAACTCTCCCCTCAGTTCCCCTTCTCCATCCAACAGGGAATTTCTCCCTCAAACTGTCATTCATAACTGGTCGTTCATTAGCATGACCAACCATCCCAGTCTTCCCAGGAATGAAAGATTTCCTCAGAATGAGGGACTTTCAGCAATAAAACCAGAACCGTCCCAGGTCAACCAGGGTAGTTGGTCACTCCATTATTCTGTGTTCAAGGAATTCACCATGTGGTTTGGGAAAAGCAACCCCAACTTTAGGGTGTTAGGGTCTTTCTTCCTACTGACCACCTCTCACCTGTGGGAGATAATCACTCTTCTGTGTTCTTAGAGCCCTTTCTTAGGATAATACAATTCAAATGCTGTAACCCTTTAAGCTACTGTATTCCCAATTATGAACTCACACTTCAAAAAGCAGTTCCTTTGTGATCTTAAAAGAAACACTCTCTTCTAATTAAACTCATTAAGCTTGCATATTCAACTCCTGTCAGTGCATGCCTTAGATCACTTCAAAATAATTGATCTGCAAAGATTGGGGTTTGTAATCTCCTAAATATAATTTTGAAAAGAGCATTATAAATTTCCTATGACTGTATGAATGTGTATGAGGGGAGGTGGAAGATGGAAAGTTGAGTCTAAGTCACTGAAGTGTTTCCAGAATTTCTCAAGGTCAGAAAGTGATTAGGAGTGAAGAAGCCATAGAGACATGTTACCTGACTGAGCTTCAGTATCCAATCCAGTAAGCATGATAGCATCTACTTTATTGAATTATTGGAAGTATTGAAAGGGGCAGCATAGCAACTTGGTTAGAAACACAGATCCTGGAGTTAGGCTGTTCTTGGCTTGAAATTTGTCTCTCTAGCTTACTAGCTATGTGACCTTGGGCAAGTCACTAGAACATCTCTGTATCTCAAGTTCATCATCTGTAAAATGGGGATAACAATAGAAGATGCTTCATAGGTTTCCCGTAAGGATTAAATGAATTAATATGTGCAAAGTGCTTAGAGCAGTGCCTGGCACACAGTAAGTGATATAAAAGTGTTTGCAAAGAAATGCATGGAAAGTGCTAGGAGCATTAACAGAAGCCTGGGATATATACATATATATCTAAGCTATTATTGTTTTTATAGGCATTCTTTCTCAACTAGAATCTCTAAACTTTCAGAGAATAACTGGATTCAACAGAAGTTCAACAAATTACTGAACCATGAAAATAGATTTTCTAACTCTCTATTGAGAGTTCTTTGTTCAAATTATTTAGGGCTCACTGAGAAAAGACTTTGAGAGATAGATTTTTTTTGCATTGATAAGAAAATCTGACAATTGACAATAGAATTATTTTAAACAAACTGTTTTTTATTAGCAAGGGCATCCCTGAGGTTTTCATTCAAATGTTTCATTTCCATCATTGTTCTGCTTGCAGGGGAAGGGAGGCCAACATTTGCAGCATGGTTCAGAGTCCAGGTCAGCAGGCAGCCTTCCTCAGCAGGGCTCCCCTTGGTACACAGGACTGTGAAACCAATTTTGGGTTACCATGGTAACTAAGGGAGGTTCTGGAAATTTTTCCAAATGAAACATTCATTCAGGGCATCAACAGGCATGGCCTGGGGGCGGAGGAGGGGGTGGGGAGAGGGACAAAAATGCACTGTCCCTGACCCCACCAAGTTCACAAGTGTATTGGATAGAGTATTTTAAAAAATCATTGTGTTAAAAAGATGCTTTTTAAAAACATTTTAAAGCTTCTGAAATCAGATGTGTCGGATGAGTTCATTTAACATATGGCTTCTCCTTATTAGTAATAGATATAGACCCAGATATCTATTACTAAGTTAATATATTAAAAGATGTCTTACAATCTGTAACTTCTTGGAACTGAAGAAATTTGGTATACTGCTATGCCCTGTGCTATGACTGAAGCCTGTGCAAAGGACAGAAGGGACCAAGTGTTAGAGGGAGGGAGAAGCAGCAGAAATGTAGTTGAGCTCCCCAGGAAGCTTTCTGCAAAATTTTGCCTTGGGTCTGAATTATTTGGATACAGAAAAAGATACAGGACTGTACCAGCAGGATGCAAATCAAATTCCCCCTACCTTCTCTCTCTTTCAACATGCTGTACCAGCCTTACCTTATTACACAGAGATGACAGAAAGATGAAAAGAATAGAACCTGGGTGGCAAGGCTTGTGCCCACAGATGGCCATCTGTGAGCACTGATCCCGAGCTCTTGCAGCCCAGGCAGCAAGAAGCAGACCTGCTGAGGAGGCTCTGTCTATTGCATCAGCTTTTAGCTACTCTCAGGGGCACCTTCGGTCAAACTAATAAAAAACCCTACATATACTATAAAGGGCCAGCACTGCACTCTTCCTTGTGAACTGGAGGGAGAGTACTGTCCAAAAGCCAAGAACTGAAGCGACTGAGCATGCATTCCCATTGTGGTCTTCCCTGGTGGCTCAGTGGTAAAGAATCTGCCTACAGTGTAGGAGACCTGGGTTCAGTCCCTGGGTTGGGAAGATCCCCTGGAGGAGGGCATGACAACCCACTCCAGTATTCTGGCCTGGAGAATCCCCATGGACAGAGAAACCTGGCAGGTTAGAGTCCATAGGGGGTTGCACAGAGTTGGGCATGACTGAAGCAACTAAGCAGCAGAAGCAGCAGCATCTCCATTGTAAGACAATAAAGACATAGAGGTGACATAACCTGCTCTCAGCACCACATTCTACAAAGCACCGAGATGAGAACTCAGTCTGAATTTAAAGTCCAAGTTTTCTACCTTCTGCTGCTTCTCAGGCTTGCTGTGAGTTAGACAAGCGCACATAGGGGTCCTGGACCATACAGATAGCTCTTAACTTTGCCTTTCATGGTATATTCCCATCCTTAGAGAGTAGAGAGCAGGGAGAAGAAATAAAGGTGGGCAAGGCTTCTATTGAATTTGAATGTCTAGCCACTGCTGCTGGTGTGGGATCACGTGGGGTGAGGGTTCCTGACACTCAGGCCACCTCATGTGGTCAACTCCTCATAGATAAAAAAGAAACCTCTCCCTTTTGCATCCTTTCCAGCTCTTCATCCACAGGCCTTTCATTCATTTACCCAGAGGTCTTCAGGGACAGAGAACTAAAGAACAAATGCTCAAATCCAAAAACATGAAAGCCTATGACTGACAAAGAAAACACTTCTGGAGACAGAATATAGACTGGGAAGTTGCCAGCTTGTGATCACTGGTCTATTTCTTATTTATTTATTTTTTGAGTCTGCTGGGTCTTTGTTGCTTCATGAGCTTTTCTGCAGTTGCAGTGAGCAGGCTACTCTCTAGCTGCAGTTCGCAGATTTCTTGTTGAAGTGGCTTCTCTTGTTGCAGAGCAGGAACTCTAGGCGTAGGGGCTGTACTTGTTGCAGCCCCCAGGGCTCTAGAGCACAGGCTCAATTGTGGCTCAAGGGCTTCGCTGCTCCGTGGCACCTGGGATCTTCTCGGACCAGGGATCAAACTGCTGTCTCCTGCATTGGCAATCTGATTCTTTACAAATGGTCTATTTCTTTGTTCCCCGCTCATAGCCAGAGCCTCACTTGTAATGCAAGAGACCCAGATTTGATTCCTGGGTTGGGAAGATACCCTGGTGAAAGAAATGGCAACCCACTCCAGTATTCTTGCCTGGAGAATTCCATGGACAGAGGAGCCTGGTGGGCCACAGTCCATGGAGTCACAAAGAGTCGGCCATGACTGAGCACAGGAGAGCACCCCTTTCTGGGGCTCAGCCTCTAAGGAACTGTCACCTTACGTCCTGTCCCATCCTAATCCCTTGAGGGGTAGCCCAGGGGAGGCTTTGTTGATCTGGGTCTTAAAGGATGGGTATGAGTTTTCCAGCGAGGAGTTTGACAATGAAGAAAAATGTAGAAAGAAATAGCAAGAGCAAGGCCCTCCCTGGTGGTTCAGTGATTAGGAATCTGCTTTGCAATGCAGGGTACGTGGGTTCCATCCCTGGTCAGGGAACTAAGAGCGCGCATGCTTCAGAGCAACTAAGCCCACACACCACAGCCAGAGAGCCCTTGCCCCACAATGAAGAACAAGCACAGCCAAAATAATAATAATAGCAAGAGCAAAGACTGAGAGGTAGAACACTTATGAGGCTGCTTGAGGATTTGTGGGTGATTTTATGTGACTGGAGACTATGGGCTTTGGAGGAAGCTGGAGAGGGAGGCAGGGCTCAGTAGGATTCCAGCATCTACTGAAGACACTTAGCTTTTACCCTGGAGTTGTGAGAAAAGTCCTCCGAGATTTTAAGCTAGAAAGTAGGATACTTTGATTTCTGTTTAGAATCTTCACCCTGACAGCTGCAAGAAGATGATCAGAGCCAGTAGGGAGCTGCCAGGAGGCCAGGCCACTTGAGCCAAAGCAGAGGCTCTCAGGAGGGAGTGCAGAGGTCCCAGGGATAATTAGCTTATAGGAAGGATGGTGTTCAGTGATGTTGTGGGGAAGGGGAGAGAAAACTGTAGTACGGATAATGTTTGAGCTGGTTCAGGAAAACAGTCTAGAACATGACACTTGAATGTTTTGGAGAATCTGTATCATTTTGACTTGAATTTATCCTTGAACTGTCTCAAACTAATATGAGTAAATCTCTGTAGAACTGCTTTAAAAGTTCATTCTGTTCTAGTCCAGTTGTAGCTAAGATTAACGGTTATAGTTTCCTCTGTAATTGTAGCAGAGGAAAAAAAAAAGCACAGAACCCACTTGTGAAGAAATGTGGAGGGAACACAGACAGTAATATGGCAGTGGTAAGTGGGCATGTAGCTGGTGTTAGCTCCATAACTCTTGGTAGCTCCCATGTTCTCTCGTCCTCTCTCTCTCTCTAACTCTCAAAGCTTCCAACCAGCACTGTCCATCTTCAGTCCTCCAGCCTTTAACTGACTGACTCCTCAGAAGCAGGCACCTCTGGTCTATTTAGTCAATGCCCTGAAAAGGCAAAATGACACTTAGTCAGATGGATCCCAATACCTCCAGATTCAGGACAATTATTAGCGAGAGAAGGGGTGGGTAGGTAACAGGGAAAACCGCTCTTTGAATCAAGATTCCCTTGGGGAGATGAGCTGTGGGTGGCTCAGTGCTCAGAGGTTTTGTTCAGAATGAACCACAAAGATTGGGAAGCATGAGAGTCAGCTTTGAGCCGACTCACAAGGGACAGTGCCAAGGCACGGGAGACATGAAATTCAGCAAATAAAATAAGGCTGTGATCTTTACCTTCAGCAGTAGGAAATCCAACTGCCTACACGGACCATGCAAGAGTGAAGTGGGTGGGGGAGACTGGTACCCTGGAGCAGGTGTGTCTCATCCAGAAGGGGCAACTCCCACGCAGCTCCAGCCAAGACCCTGTGGCAATGTGGGCCCAAGAAAGGGAGAGCTGCCAACTTCTCAAGAGGAGGCAGAAGTTCAGAGTTTTATGAGCCATCTCCTGGTCTGGGGATATTGGCAATTAATTCAAAGTTTAAACACAGTGAGCAGGCCAAACAAAGCTCACTTGTGGGGTGGATTTGGCCCAGCAGCTACCAAGTTGCAATCTCTGCTTGGAAACTAGACATTAAGCTCTGAATTTCAACAATCCAGAGCTAGAACAGGAAAGATAGTGGAGATATCAGGAGACGGGAAAGAGGCAAATGGTTCATCAGACCGGAGGAGTCATTAGTCCAGTTCCTAATGGCATAGATGGGGAAACAGGCTTTAGAAGACAAGTACTGAGGGGCACAGAGTTTCAGGAAACCTGTGGCATTTGTATCAAGAACAAGGAGCTCAGAGCAAGCTTGAGAAAAGCAGCTCTGAGCCGGCCTGACGCGTTTGCTCCTCTCCCTTTAGTCTCCTGTTTGCTTATTTATTCAGTTCCCTAGTCTGCAGCTGTGATTGATACGTATGTCCTTTTCTCAACTCTGGGTTCTCCCCATTGGACTCCTGGAGGCTGTCTTGGGCTTCATCTGGAGCCCAGCCCAGACCTCTCATCCTGAAGCTGGTGCTGTATCTGAGTCTGCAGGCACTGTTCCCCACCCCTGGGCTGCTCT
Source organism: Oryx dammah (assembly GCF_014754425.2). Classification (NCBI taxonomy): domain Eukaryota; kingdom Metazoa; phylum Chordata; class Mammalia; order Artiodactyla; family Bovidae; genus Oryx; species Oryx dammah. The sequence continues at coordinate 24,913,062 of NW_024070186.1, read as the reverse complement.
CGAGGCCTGTCTGAGCCCCACCTGTGCTGGTGTGACAGGGCAAAAATAGCCCTGGATCTCAGTCCGCCTGAGTCTTGTGTTCTGTCCACTCAGACACATTGCTTCCCAGGATTAATATCTCCTGCAGACTGGAAATGCAGGTTTGAATATTGGTTTTGAATGTGAACTATAAAGTGAGTTTGAGTACATTTCAGTTTTGGCTTTTCTCACCCTTTTTGCCCTCTCATAGTCAGGGCCAACTTATCTGTTAGGCACAGCAAGCACAGCATCCAGGATCTGTGACACTTGAAAGGGACCACCAATTTTTTTTTTTGAAAATCAGATTATGGATTTCCCTAGTGGTCCAGTGGTTAAGACATCATCTTCCAGAGCAGGGGTTGTAGGTTAGATCCCTGGTTGGGAAGCTAAGATCCCATATGCCTCAGGGCCAAAAAACTGATATAGTATTGCAACAAATTCAATAAAGACTTTAAAAATGGTCCACATTTTTAAAAATATTTAAAAAAATCAGAATAAAAATAAATGCAATGACTATATAAAAACGAATCCAGTATACTTAATGCCAGTGAACTGTACACTTAAAATGGTAAATTTTCTGTGATGCATAATAACACGCTAAAAAAAGTGAATGAAGCCTGGACTATATTCATCTTTATACCAATAATCATAAAATACAATTAAAAAAAATAATGGAAAAAAAGGCCTACAAATTCAAAATGCCAAGGCTCATGAAAGTCATAATTCAGCCCTACTAATAATGAATAGTTGGTTAATTTATATCAATGATAAAGTTTGTATTTATGGGCCAAATCATATGGACTGCCACTTGTCCATGGCTACTCATGTCCATGGCCTAATCATGAAGGCTACACACCAAGATCTAGGCTCCCAGCACCTATCACCTGGTGACAGCTACAAAGATTGTAGATGTATTCAGATGAGATGCTGAAGACAGTGGCTGTGAGAACCTTGTTAGTTCCAGTTTCCACAGTACAGGCTCCCCCTTCACACAGTAAACCCAGATACTTGCAGGTAATCAATTTTATTCCAAAGTGCATTTTTTATATTTTTTAAGAAATTAACAAGTCTTCCTCTTGGCCTACCAAAACAGCCTTTTGGTGGCTCTCCCTGGCTGGACTTTTGCTCCCGTCCAACCTAGTATGATCTTTGTAAACTTCTATTTCCCTGAAATAAGATTCTTCAGTGACTCCCAATATTTTCATTATTACAAAAATTCGATGGCGATCCCACTTTTACTCAAGCAAGTAACACAAATAAACTCAAAACTGCTTGAGTTCGGCCTAGAATTGTACCAGCATGCTTGGTTTAATTATTCAATTTTGGGGAAACAAATTTTTTTTTTTCCAGTCCCATGCTGTGTTTTGCAAAGAGGTCTCTCACACAAGGGCCCTTGGGGAAAAGATCATGAATGGGTCCTGGGAAGTGCCAAGATGTGGGGGCCCCTGGAAGTGCCCGGGAGGGTCAGGCCAGCTGTTACTGTTACTCAGCTATTACTGTTACTCAGCTGTTACTCCAGCCACAGAGAAATTACTGACTAGCTGACTCTGGGACTCCAGGAGAGGGGGAGGGGAGGATAAGGAATCATCACATTAAAATTCAATGCAAAGTGAAAGCTTGTCTTGAGCAAGGGTGAATGACTCAGCAAGAAACCTGTTTCCAGGATTTAGCTGCTGCTCTCCACAATTTCTATATTAAACAAAAAGCACATACTTATTATCTACTTGAAATAATTCCATAACTCACCAGATGGCAAGTAAGCAATGAACACATTTCCTGGAATGTGTTTTAAGTCCTAAAGTGAAAGGACTGCTTAGGGTCACAGCTACTTGGTTTATCTGGTCTTTGGGAGAAAACTGGCCTTTGGCAGCAGGAGAAAGAGGTTTTGGTTTTTTAAGTCCAGTTCTGCTTGTTCATCTTTATAGTATGTAGTTATCATCTCCCCCTCCCAATTTGGGGGGAAATCAATAAATACGTACTCAGTTCACTTTTTTTTTTATTATTTTTAAATTTATCTTTATTTATTTATTTTTATTATTTGGCTGCCCTGGGTCTTAGTTGCAGCATGCAGGGTCTTTAGTTACAGCATGAGAACTCTTAGCTCTGGAATATTTGTTCTAGTTTTCTGACCAAGGATGGAACCCCAGAGTTTTAGCCACTGAACCACTAGGGAAGTCCCTTCTTCATTTATTTAAGTAGTACTTATTAGATGCTTTCACTATGCTATTCTGGACCTAAGAGCCACAGTAGTGAACAATTCAAAGTTCTTAATGAAAGCTGTTTGGGAATTCAGGTTTATGTGGTAGAGGTGGGCATGTGACCTTTGTTATTTCTTAGCATAATCTCTCCCCTTAACTACAAGTAACTGACTCAGAAATGTGCATGTGTCTTAGATGAGGTTCCCTAGATGAAGAACCTGAGGCAAGGATTCAGAAGTGTGCTCTTAGGAGAAACATGTAAGGGGGTGAGGGAAGAAAGATAAAGAAGAGGAAGGAAACAAGCAGAGAGCTGGTATAGAGGAATATAGAGAAACAGAGTCCTGATGACACTGTTTCACAACCAGCTGTAGAAACAGGCAGGTAGCCTTGGACATAGGTGATGCTCAGCTGGGCAAAGTATAAAAGCTGAGTCCCGGGGGCACAAATATTTAAAGAGGGAACCGAAGAAGAGACATTCATGGAGGATGCTAGGAGGTCAGAGAAACAAGAATCTAAACTGAAGAAGAGATCTTGAGCCTGTGTCAGTAAGGCTTTGCATAAATTCCTTTAGGAAATTAGTGTAGTGGAATATCTCTGGGTAGCACCTTCACCCTTTTCTGGATCTCCTGCAACTGTGAAATGGATATGTTCACTGTTGCCTCTAAATCAACCCCCCCACCCCATCCAACCCATGGACCTGATCCCTTGCATAGTTCCTGATCACCCTGGAGTCCTGTCTCCTCTGGCCACAGTTTATTAGAACCTATGGAAATCAATCCAAAGGCAACCAAATTCTCTGATTAATCTAAGCTGAAAAGCCAAGTGATTGACTCTGATGGATATTTTAATAAAAAACCATATAGAGTGAACCTAAATCAGCACAGGAACAAGTCAGCACCACAGCTAACAGGAAACAAAAATAAAAAAAGAAGAGTCACCTTGAGAAGAAAGAAGAAACTAGTCTCACAGAGAAACAGGTTAATAACGCAAATGCAAAAGAAGCAGAAACCAAGAGCCATACCACTTTGCAAGAACTGCAGGGGTAGCTTTGTTACTGAGTCCAAGCTCACTCTGTTCACTGCACGACAGGCCAATGAATCCCAGAGACAAAGTCGAGGCAAGGAAAAGGACTTATTCCGAAAGCTGGCTGACCAAGAAGAAGGCAGACTAGTGTCTCAAAGTAACCATCTTGTCAGGGTCTGGATGTGTTTCTTTTGTAGAATCAGAGAAAGAAGCAATGAGTCAAAAGGCAGGATAGAGAGGGAGAGCAGGATTGAGAAGGGAAGTAAAGTGAAAGTGTCTTCAGTGTTGCATAACATCTCCAAGGGATTGACCAGCCTTTGGAAGTGGTGTGTTAATCTCTTCCTTTCCTTATAGCTTTTCACAGGTGGGCAGGGTCAGATTATCTCTCTATGAGCTGAACAAAGGCATTGTAGTTTACAGTCAGGCAGAGGGACAGGGTCCTCTGAGGCAGGCCATTATACATGATTGTAATAACAAAAGCAATGAAAAGCAAGTCAAAGAAACAGTTCCAACATGGAGTCAGGCTTGGCTTCTTCTCTGCAACAGCTTCTCATCCTGACTTTCTAGTTTGAGTCCTGTGCCACCAGTGCAGCCTCATTTCCTGCCCTCAGGTGCTTAAGACGTTGTTCATTGACCTCTTACAATAATATACCCCTTACATAAGCTAACTCAAATAACCTCCTGTTCTATGACCAGTCCTCTCTGAATTATGAGACAATATGCTATTACATCTCTGTGGCCCATTAAACAGATGTGTATTATTTAGACAGTATGGTAGATGGATTTATTGGCACCGATTCTTCACCTTTGCCTACAAACACACCTTTTGCCATGTGACTTTATTGTTCCTTTCATTAGAGGCAGAATATATTTCTCCTTATTGTGTGTAAAGCTTTGTGATTCTCTTTGGCCAAGAGGCTATTATTGGAACAATGCATGGGAAAGCTTAAAATCTGTTCGTGCAGTTCAGCTTGCCCTCTTGCATCTCGGCTGTCACCATGAGAACTATCCTAAGGAACAACTGCCCTCGCAGCCTGAGCCTCAGAGTGAACACATATGGAGCATATCTGAGCCCTATTTTCAATGAAGAGGCAAACACAGGTGAACCCACAGCTTGAAGCAGAGCCAGCCAACCAAATCCAGTCTAGATCAGTCAACTCTCTGATACACAAGCAAAAACAAATGAGTTTGGGATCATTTGCTACACAGAATTATTGTGACTATAGCTCACTAACACGTCCACTAACAATTCCTGGAATATTCCAACCAAGTAATGCTATTACCATCTTTCTACACGTATTGAAATTTCCCTGGCCTTCCCCTCAGTTCATAGAGGACCTGTGTTGTGGGCTCAGCTTTGTGCATCAGGCCTCACAGTATCCCAGCTGTCATCAGGCTCTGCTGGAAACATGAACGTCCATTCTCTTCAGGGTCCATGCTGAAATCATCATTCTTCAAGTTCATGGCTCAAGTCTAGCAAGGCTGGTGCATCCTACCTATAACAGGTGCTGAGTTTTGGAGCCTAACGGCAAAGCAGTGCCAATTACCTTCTTTCTGCCACAACCAGACCATGAGATAGTTAAGTAAGAAGGCCCCCAGACACTGGTAGGTAATTCATTTACATAAATTCTTTTGTTTAATCCTCATAGTAAGTCTTGACATATTATTATAAAGTGGTATATTATCTCCACTTTTCTTTGAAGATTGAGAGAATTTTAGTGTTATGGCCAAGGTCACCAGCTGGTTAATACAAGAATGAAGCAGAACTCCAGTCTCCTAAATCTTAGTTGGTGTTTTTTCCTCTGTACACCAATGTATCCTCCACCCTGATATGTCCCGTTCCCTTCAGCACACTCAGCTTAACCCAGCTGGGAGGGGACTCAGTAGTCATGGAGTCCAATTCTCTTACTTCAGAGGAGAGATTAAGTGAATTTAAGGTGGTAGAAAATTGGGGATTGGAATCCAAACTTCATGACTGAAATTGAGGGCACATTCAGGGCAGCAGGCTGTCCTAGCCTTTGGAAGGGACTAAAATTCTTTTGCCAAGGAAAGAGTATTTATTTTTACAAAGTCGCACTGTTAAGAGAAACACAAAAAGAAACCCTGCCTGGTGATTGTTCAGTGTATTCCAGTTTATGGAACATTTTCACATCTAAGATATCCTTTGAGCCTTCCACCAGCCCTGGAAGTCACCAAGTTCTGGGCCCAGTGTCATTTCTCCCTGGAGACTCAGAGTGATTGAGTGTTCCACTCAAAAAGAACTGGGACAGGAGGAGGGCTGGCTTCTGTGCTGACCTATCCGTTCTGCCTCCTGGTTACATGCAGGCTGAGAGAGGCCCTTCCTGGAGACGCCGCTGCACACTGCGAATGCAGGCTGGGCTGCATCACCCCTGGCCTCTGTTGGCTCTGTGTTTCTTGCATTTCAAGGAGCCAGCAGGCTGAGGGCCAGAAGAAGATCTTATTAAGGAATATGAAACATATGCTTCACCGCTCCTTTGTTGCTGTCAGACAAGGAGTCTGAAGAATTAAGCGTTGATGAATTTCTGGAAGTGAACAAAGATAGTGCCAGAGTCAAGAAGGCAAGAGAAAACACTAACTTTTAAAAAGACAAAATCCAAACTTAAAGAGACTGTAAGGTTTCAAGCAACTGACTAGTTGTCCAACCTTGGAGTGATTCCTCTCCCCTTCTTCATACTCGAAAGCTTGAAAATGTTATTTTGAAAACATATCCTCCAAGGATTAGCAATGCTTTTGTGGAACTAGTCAGTGATGAATCAGAAATTTAAAATGAACTTTTAAAATTTGAAGTTAGGATTCTCCAACTGTATTTTTACTTTTCTGAAATACAGTATCGAAGACTACCTCCTTCCGTCTGGGCAGCCGGGCCACTTGGCTGTGGTGAGTGTCCCCTTGGTGAATGTCTTATACATGGTAACCTGCCATTCAGATCCCCTTCACGGCAGGATTGCTGTCCCAGCTACTGGGAGTGCTGTTAGCAGACAGCCTTTGGCCTTCAGTTCCTTCAGAGGTTGTCTCGTCTATAGAGATTTGCTTCATCTAAGGTTAGTCTTTCAGGGCAGGCCATATTCAATGAAGAAAGATGCAGGAAATAAAGACCTAGCCACCTGAATCCAACGTGGGAAAACTCTGCAGGGCCATTCTCACTCTTACACTCCGTTTGAGGGAGCCAAGGCCACTGTTGGCCTTGATCTGGAGTTTGGTTTCTCACTCTGTCAATTCCTGCTTCTTTCCCCTTCGTTCAGCAAGCGTTGATTCTGAGGGCACTTCCCCATAAATAGCCAGCACACTAAACTCCATTTTCAATCTGCTTACTGGAGAATATAATTTGAGATAAATTGTTTCAATATTTTTTCAATCTTTAGATGATTTTTAGAGCAGGTTTAGGGCACAGCAAAACTGAGCAGAAGGTAAAAAGATTTCTCACAGAACTCCCTGCCCATCACACACACAACCTCCCCTAGTATCAAAATCCCACCTCAGAGTGATTTATTTGTTACAACTGATAAACCTACATTGACACATCATTATCACCCACAGTTCATAGTTTATATTAGAGTTCTACCTGCTGTGCTGTCCTTAGTTACACAGTCCCCGAAGGATTGTAGCCCACCAGGCTCCTCTGTCCAAGGAATTTTCCAGACAAGAATATTGAAGCAAGTTGCCGTTTCCTACTCTAAGGGATTTTCTCCACCCGGCGACCAAACCTGTGTCTCTTGTCTCCTACACGGGCCGGAGGATTCCTTACCACTGAGCTACCAGGGAAGCCCCATTAGAGCTCTGTGTGTGCGAGCGTGTGTGCGTGCGTGCGTGTGTGTGTGTGTGTGTATTAGTCGCTCAGTTGTGTCCAACTCTTTGAGACCCTATAGACAGTAGCTTGCCAGGCTCCTCTGTCCATGGGATTCTCCAGGCAAGAATACTAGAGTGTACAGCCATTCCCTTCTCCAGGGGATCGTCCCAACCCAGGGATCGAACCTGGGTCTCCTGCCTAAATAATCAGGCAGATTCTTTACCGTCTGAGCCACCAGGGAAGTCCATAAGGTTCTATAGGTTTTGACAAGTTCATCATGGTATGTATCAACTATTATGGTGTCATACAGAGTAGTTCCATTGCCCTAAAAACTCTGTGCTCTCCCTATTCATCCCTCCTTCCTTCTTTTTTTAAAAAATATTTTATTTATTCATTTGGTTTCAGGTCTTAGTTATGCAAAACAACTCTTAAAATGCAGGCAGGCAGGATTTCATCATGTAGGATCTTTTGTTGCCAGGTACAGACTTTTTAGTTGTGGGGCACAGGGGCTCCAGAACACATAGGCTCAGAATCTGCGGCAAAGCAGGCTTAGTTGCTCTGTGGCATGTGGGATCTTAGCTCCCCCAATACCCGTGTTTCCTGCATTGCAAGGGTTAGGGTTAACATTGCATTGCCCTGCATTGCAAGGGACACGTGTATCGGGTCATTTATGAATCACTCTGATACGGGATTTTGATACCAGAGGAGGCTGTGTGTGATGGGCAGGGAGTTATGTGAGAAAGCTTTGTAACTTCTGCTCAATTTTGCTGCATTGCAAGGCAGATTCTTAACCAATGGACTCCCATTGGTTAAGGGAGTCCCCCTCCCACCTTCCTTTATTCCTGGAAACCAGTGATTTTTTAATGCTTCTTTAGTTTTGTCTTTTCCAAACTGTCATGTAGTTGAAGCCATACAGTAGGTAGCCTTTTCAGACTGGCTTCTCTCACTTAGTAGTACACAAGTAAGTTTCTTCCATGTCTTTTCATGGTGTGGTGGCTCATTTCTTTTTAGGGCTGAATAATAATTCACTGTCCAGATGGACCACAGTTTATTTATCCATTCACCTACAGAGGGACATGTTGGTTGCTTCCAAGTTTTGGCAATCATGAATAAAGCTGCTGTAAACATTCCCATGCAGATCTTCGTGTGGACATACGTTTTCAACTCCTTTGAGTAAATACCAAGGAGTGTGATTGCTGGATCATATGGTAAGAGGTATTTTTAGTTTTGTAAGACACTGCCAAACTGTCTTCCAAAGTGGCAGTGCTATTTTGCATTCCCACCAGCAATGTAAGAGAGTTCCTGTTGCTCCATATCCTCATCAGCATTTGGTGTTGAAAGTGTTCCAGATTCTGGCCGTTCTAATCAGTATGTTATGATATCTTGTTGATGCTTTAATTTGCACTTCTCTGATGGCATGTGCTGTAGAGAGTCTTTTCATATGCATATTTGCCATTGTGTATCTTCTTTGGTGACAAGTCTGTTAAGGTCTTTGGCCCATTTTTAAACTGTGTTGTTTTCTTAATGGTTGAGTTTTAAGAGTTCTTTTGGATAACGGTCCTTTATCAGATGAGTCTTTTGCGAATATTTTCTCCCAGTCTGTGGCTTGTCTTCTGATTCTCCTAGCATTGTCTTTTGCAGAGAAGTTTTTAAATTTTACCGGAGTCCACTTTATCAATTATTTCATTCATGAATTGTATCTTCGTTGCTGTTGATAAAAAAGTATCATCTTACCCAAAGTCATCTAGCTTCTCTCTTGTATTATCACCTAGGAGTTTCATAATAAGCTTTGTATTTTATGCTTAGGTCTATGATCCATTTTGAGTTAATTTTTTTTTTGAAGAAAATAAGATCTGTGTCTAAAATTTTTTTTTCTGTGTGTGGATATCCAATTGTTCCAGCACCATTTGTTGAAGATACTGTATTTTTTCCACTGCATCATCTTTGCTCCTTTGTCAAAGATGAATTGATTAGGACATGAGGAAAGGGGAGGAAAGGGTGAAATGTATGGAGAGAGTAACATGGAAACTTACATTACCATATGTAAAATAGATAGCCAACTGGGAATTTGCTGTATGCCTCAGGAAACTCAAACAGGGGCTCTGTATCAACCTAGAGGGGTGGGGAAAGGAAGGAGATGGGGAGGAAGTTCAAGAGGGAGGGGACATAGGTATACCTATGGCTGATTCAGGCTGAGGTTTGACAGAAAACAACAAAATTCTGTAAAACAATTATCTTTCAATTAAAAAGTAAATTTTAAATAAATAAATAAATTTTTAAAAATAGGAAAAAAAGATGAGTTGATTATATTTATGGGGGTCTATTTCTGAACTCTCAATTCTATTCCATTGATCTATTTGTCTATTCTTTTGCCACTATTGCACCATCTTCATTACTGTGGCTTTATAGTTAAGTCTTGAATCTGAATAATGTCAATTCTCTACTTTGTCCTCCTCCTTCAGTATTATATTGGTCACTCTGGATTTTTTGCCTTTCAATGTAAACTTTATTTATTATTTAAAATTCTTAATTTTATTTTCCTCTGCTTCGTTGTGATGTAATTGACATAAAACATCGTGTAACCATAACATATACAAGTAATGATTTAATATATGTATTTATTGTGAAATGTTTGTCACAATGTTAGTTAGCACATCCTTCATCTCACAAAATTACCATTTTTGTTGTTCATCTTATGGTGAGAGCACTTAAGATTTACTCTCATAGCAATTTTCAAGTATATAGTACTGTTAACTATAGCCACCATGCTGTACATTAGATCCCTGAAAAGTATTCACCTTACAGTTGAAACTTTGCACCCTTTAGCAGACATTTTCCCTACCCCTTATTCCCTGACAACCATCAATCTGCTCTTTACTTCTATGACATCAATACTTTTAGATTCCAGTATAAGTGAGATCATATAATATTTGTCTTTCTCTGTCTTGTTTATTTCACTTAGCATAATGCCTTCTAGATTCATTCACATTGTTACAAATGGAAAGACTTTTTCTGACTAATATTTCATGCAGTTTTATATATATATATATATATATATATATATATATATATATACAGTAACACACATTTTCTTTATCCCTTCATCCATTGATGGGCACTTAGTTTCCTTTCTTGTCATGGCTACTGTAAGTAATGGTGCAGTGAACATGAGTATGCAGATATCTCTTCAAGATAATGATATCAGTTCCTTTGGCTATATATGCAGAAGTGGGAATGCCAGATCATATGCAGTTCTATTTTCAAGTTTTTAAGAAACTTCCATACCGTTTGACATAGTGGCTGCACCAATTTTCATTCTCACCAGCAAATCACCAAGGTTTTCTCCACATTCTCACCAGTCTCTGTTATCTTTTTTTTTTTTTATGATAGCTATTCTAACAGGTGTGAGGTGGTATCACATTGTGATTTTGATTTTCATTTCAGTGATGATTAGTGATTTTGAGCCCCTTTTCATTACTTGTTGACCATATGTATGTTTTCTTTGGCAAAATGTGTATTCAGACCCTTTACCCATTTTCTAATTGGATTATTTGTTTTTTCCCTATTGAATAGTGTAAGTTCCTTATGTATTTTGGATGTTAACCCCTTAACAGATATATGGTTTATAAATATTTTCTCCCCTTCCTAGGTCACCTTCTCATTTTGTTGATTGATTCTTTTGATGTGCTTTTTAGCTAATCATCAGTTCAGTTCAGTTCAGTCGCTCAGTCGTGTCTGACTCTTTGTGACCCCATGAATCGCAGCACGCCAGGCCTCCCTGTCCGTCACCAACTCCCAGAGTTCACTCAGACTCACGTCCATCGAGTCACTGATGCCATCCAGCCATCTCATCCTCGGTCGTCCCCTTCTCCTCCTGCCCCCAATTCCTCCCAGCATCAGGGTCTTTTCCAGTGAGTCAACTCTTCGCATGAGGTAAGAAAGTACTGGAGTTTTAGCTTCAGCATCATTCCCTCCAAAGAAATTCCAGGGCTGATCTCCTTCAGAATGGACTGGTTGGATCTCCTTGCAGTCCAAGGGACTCTCAAGAGTCTTCTCTAACACCACAGTTCAAAAGCATCAATTCTTCAGCACTCAGCTTTCTTCACAGTCCAACTCTTACATCCATACATGACCACAGGAAAAACCATAGCCTTGACTAGACGGACCTTTGTTGGCAAAGTAATGTCTCTGCTTTTGAATATGCTATCTAGGTTGGTCATAACTTTTCTTCCAAGGAATAAGCGTCTTTTAATTTCATGGCTGCAGTCATCATCTGCAGTGATTTTGGAGCCCAGAGAAATAAAGTCTGACACTGTTTCCACTGTTTCCCCATCTATTTCCCATGAAGTGATGGGACCAGATGCCATCATCTTCGTTTTCTGAATGTTGAGCTTTAAGCCAACTTGTTCACTTTCCTCTTTCACTTTCATCAAGAGGCTTTTTAGTTCCTCTTCACTTTCTGCCATAAGGGTGGTGTCATCGGCATATCTGAGGTTATTGATACTTCTCCCGGCAATCTTGATTCCAGCTTGTGCTTCTTCCAGCCCAGCGTTTCTCATGATGTACTCTGCATATAAGTTAAATAAGCGGGGTGACAATATACAGCCTTGACGTACTCCTTTTCCTATTTGGAACCAGTCTGTTGTTCCATGTCCAGTTCTAACTGCTGCTTCCTGACCTGCATATAGGTTTCTCAAGAGGCAGGTCAGGTGATCTGGTATTCCCATCTCTTTCAGAATTTTCCACAGTTTATTGTGATCCACATAGTCAAAGGCTTTGGCATAGTCAATAAAGCAGAAATAGATGTTTTTCTGGAACTCTCTTGCTTTTTTCATGATCCAGCAGATGTTGGCAATTTGATCTCTGGTTCCTCTGCCTTTTCTAAAACCAGTTTGAACGTTTGGAAGTTCACGGTTCATGCATTGATGAAGCCTGGCTTGGAGAATTTTGAGCATTACTTGACTAGCATGTGAGATGAGTGCAGTTGTGCGGTAGTTTGAGGATTCTTTGGCATTGCCTTTCTTTGGAATTGGAATGAAAACTGACGTTTTCCAGTCCTGTGGCCACTGCTGAGTTTTCCAAATGTGCTGGCATATTGTGTGCAGCACTTTCACAGCATCATCTTTTAGGATTTGAAATAGCTCAACTGGAATTCCGTCACCTCCACTAGCTTTGTTCATAGTGATGCTTTCTAAGGCCCACGTGACTTCACATTCCAGGATCTGGCTCTAGGTGAGTGATCACACCATCGTGATTATCCGGGTCATAAAGATCTTTTTTGTACAGTTCTTCTGTGTATTCTTGCCATCTCTTCTTACTATCTTCTACTTCTGTTAGGTCCATACCATTTCTGTCCTTTATTGAGCCCATCTTTGCATGAAATATTCCCTGGTATCTCTAATTTTCTTGATGAGATCTCTAGTCTTCCCCATTCTGTTGTTTTCCTCTATTTCTTTGCATTGATTGCTCAAGAAGCCTTTCTTATCTCTTCTTGCTATTCTCTGGAACTCTGCATTCAGATGCTTATATCTTTCCTTTTCTCCTTTGCTTTTCTCTTCTCTTCTTTTCACAGCTATTTGTAAGGCTTCCTGAGACAGCCATTTTTCTTTTTTGCATTTCTTTTCCATGGGGATGGTCTTGATCCCTGTCTCCTGTACAATGTCACAAACCTCTGTCCATAGTTCATCAGGTACTCTATCTATGAGATCTAGTGCCTTAAATCTATTTCTCACTTCCACTGTATAATCATAAGGGATTTGATTTAGGTCATACCTGAATGGTCTAGTGGTTTTCCCTAATCATAGTCCCACTCATTTATTTTTGCTTTTGTTGCTTGTACTTTTAATGTCATATCCATAACCATTGCTACCACTTATACCCATGTGCTTTCCCTTGTTTCCTTCTAGAAATTTTATATTTTCACATCTTATGTTTAAGTCTTTAATCCATTGTAGGTTAGTTTTTGTGAATGGTGTAAGACAGGGATCCAGTTTCATTCTTTTTTGTATGAATATCTTATTTTCCCAACATCATTTATTGAAGAGAATATATTTCCCCTATTGCATATTAGTTGACTACATTTGTGTGGGTTTATTTCTATGATCTCAGTTCTCTTCCATTTGTCTATGTGTATGTTCCTATGCGAGTACCATGTTGTTTTGATTACCATAGGTTCATAATATAATGTGAAATCAGGAAGCATGATATCTCAAGCTCTGTTACTTCTCAAAATGGCTTTGCCTATTTGGGGTCTTTGTGATTGCAAATTAATTTTAGGATTGTTTTTCCTATTTCTGAAAAAAAATGATATTGGAATTTTAATAGGGACTGCTTTGAATCTATAGATGGCTTAGAATAGTGTGGATACTAACAATATTAACTCTTCTAATCCATGACATTAGACATCTTTCCATTTATTTATATCTTCTTCAAGTTTTCCCCTCAATCAGTTCAGTTCAGTCACTCAGTTGTGTCCAATTCTTTGCAATCCCGTGGACTGCCTCATGCCAGGCTTCCCTGACCATCACCAACTCCAGGAGGAAGCAAACTCAAGCTTGCTCCCATTGAGTCAGTGATGCCATCCAACCATCTCATCCTCTGTCACCTCCTTCTCCTCCTGCCTTCAATCTTTTCCAGCACTGGGGTCTTTTCCAATGAGTCAGTTCTTCGTATAAGGTGGCCAAAGTATTGGAGCTTCAGATTCAGCATCAGTCCTTCCAATGAATATTCAGGACTGATTTCTTTTAGGATGGACTGACTGGATCTCCTTGCAGTCCAAGGAAGTCTCAAGAGTCTTCTCCAGCACCACAGTTCAAAAGCATCAATTCTTCAGCACTCAGCTTTCTTTTTCTCCAACTCTCACACTTCTGGAAAAACCATAGCTTTAACTAGATGGACCTTTATTAGCAAAGTAATGTCTCTGCTTTTTAACATGCTGTCTAGGTTGGTCATAGCTTTTCTTCCAAGGAGCAAGTGTCTTTTAATTTCATGGATGCAGTCACAATCTGCAGTGATTTTGGAGCCCAAGAATATCTAATAATTTCTGATGTATAGACCATTTACTTCCTTGGTTAAATTTATTCCTGTGTAGTTTATTGTTTTTGATGCTATTGTGAATAGAATTGTTTTCTTTATTTCTTTTTCATATAGTTAATTTGTCATTTAGTTCATCTATATTCATCTGGGATATTGTCTTATAGTTCTCTTTTCTTATAGTATCCTTATCTGGCTGTGGTAAAAAAGTAATGCTGGCCTTGTAAAATGCATTTAGGAGTGTTCCTTCCTCTTCAGTTTTTTGGAAGAGTTTAAGAAGGAATGAGATTCATTCTTTTAATATATTGTTGTATTCAGCCATGAAGCCACCTGGATTTTTCTTGATTGGTAGGATTTGATTACTGATCAAACTCCTTATTTGTTGTTGTTCTGATTTTCTATTTCTTCATGATTCAGTTTTGGTAGGTTGAATGTTGCTAGGGATTTACCCATTTGTTCTAGGTTGCCCAGCAGTTTGTTGACATATAATTGTTCTTAATAGTCTTTTATGATCCTTTTTTATTTCTGTGATATCAATTGCAATGCCTCCTCTTTCATTTATAATTTATTTGAATTCTGTCTCTCTTTTTTCTTGATAAATCTAGAAAAAATTTTGTTTATTGCTTATCTTTTCAAAAGTCAACTTTTAGTTTCACTGATCCTATTTTTTTTTTTTTCTATTCTCTATTTCATTTACTTTTACTCTGATCTTCGTTATCTCCTTTCTGCTAACTTCTGGCTTAGTTTGCTTTTCTTTTTCTAATTGCTTGAGGTGTAAAATTAGGTGGTTTGCTTGAGATCTTTTTTTTTTTCTTAATGTAGGCATGTATCACTATACACTTTCCTCTTACCACAGATTTGCTGCATTCTGTAAGTTTTAATGTGTTATATCTCCATTTTCACTTTTAAAATTTTAATAGTTATTTGTTTGGCTGTGTCAGGTCTTAGTGACGGCACACAAGATCTTCTTCATTGCATTATGCAAGATCTTTTGCCACAGCACACAAACTGTCTTGTTGTGCACAAGCTCAGCAATTGCGGCATATGGGCTTACTTTCTCTGTGGCATATGGGATCTTATTAGTTCCCCGACTAGGAATTAAACCTGTATCTCCTGCATTGCAAGGTGGATATTTAACCACTGGACCACCAGGGAAGCCCCTCCATTTTCATTTGTCTCAAGATATTTTTTTATTTCATTTTTTACCTATTAGTTGTTCGGGAGTGTGTTAATTTCCATGTATTTGTGAATTTTCCAGTTTTCCTCTTGTTTTCTATTTATAGTTTCATACCATTGTGGTCAGAAATGATAACTGATGCATTTTTAGCCTTTTTAAACTTGTTAAGATTTGTTTTGTGGCCTAACGTATGACTTGTCCTGGGAAATCTTCCATGTTCTTTGGAGAAGAATAATATTCTCTTGCTGTTGGATGGAATGTTCTCTTAGTTCCCCAACCAAGAATTGAACCAAGGCACACAGCAGTGAAAGTGCTAAGTCCTAACCACTGAACTTCCACAGAATTGCCTTGAGTATTATTTTCTGATGTGTTGTATTTTCGTGTTATGAATTAGTATCCTTTTGTTTCAGTTTGATGGATTCTTTTCATCATTTTTTGTAAGGGAGGACTGGTGATGAATTCTGAACTTTTTTTTGTTTGAAAAAGTCTCTGTCTTACTTTCATTTCTGCCAAGTAAGATATTCTTGATGACAGTTATTTTTTTTTCTTTCCACACTTTAAATGTATCATGCCCCTCTCTCCTGGCCTGCATGGGTTCTGTTGAGAAATTCATGGATAACCTTATGGAGAGTCTCTTGAATGAGAGAGACTTTTTTCTCTTGCTGCTTTAATAATTCTCTCTTTGTCTTTGATTTTAGACTGTTCTACTATAATTTGTCTTGGGAGGATTGTTTTGAATTGAAACATGAAATTAGCTTCATGGACTTGGATTTCCAAATTTCTCCCCAGATTTGGGAAGTTTCAGTCATTATTTCTTCAAATAAGCTTTCTACCTCTTTCTCCCTCTCTTTTCCTTCTGGAACTCCAATGATGCATAGATTGTTTATCATAATGGAGTCCCACAAATCCCATAGGATTTCTTCATTTCTTTCCATTCTTTTTTCTCTCTGAATATTTTCAAATGATCTGTCTTCAAGTGCACTAATTCTTTATTCCACTTGGTCCCTATTGAACTCTTCAGTTTAGTTCTTTAAGTCTTTAAAATTTCTGCTTGGCTCTTTTTTATTATCTATCTCTTTGTTAAACTTCCATTTTATTTTTATGTTGTTTTTCTGATCTCATTAAATTATCTGTTTTCTCTTGTAGCTCTCGAGCATCTTGAAATCAATTATTTTTAATTCTTTGTCAGAAAATTCACATTTCCATTTCTTTGTGTTCAGGTACTAGAGGTTTACTGTATTCCTTTAGTGGTATCATGTTTCCCTGCTTCTTTGTGATCCTTTTAGCATTTTACAGGTGTCTACACATCTGAGAAAGACATCACCTCTTCCAGATTTTATGAACTGACTTTGGTAAAGAAAGATATTCACCTGTGGGTGGGGTACCCAAGAGCATGCTGTGACCCAAGGTCTAGTGGTGCAGGGCGTCATGTGAAGGGATATGTGGCAGCTCCAGACCCATGATATGTGTGATGACAGATAGCATTGACAACTATGTGGTCTTTGGTGAGTACTGTGGGGAGTCCACTGTGGCTATAAGGTTATGGAGATCATTGCAGGCACTCGTTGTGGCTGGAGCCAATTGTGTGCACACACTTGGCTGTGGGAGCCAGCTGCAGGTGCTTTAGTGGCAGGGGATGGTTGCTGATACACTCAGTGGTGACGGCTAGGGCCAGAACTAAAGACCAAGGCCAACTTCAGGGACAATGGCATCTATGTTTGCTGGCTATGCAAGCATACTCCTATGGCCACAGAATCTATGGGAATGCACACAGCAGTGGAGGCCAATGACAGTAGTTGTGCCAGGGTGTGCAAATTTCACGGATGATAGGGCTGCAGGTGAGATCTGCTGTGCAAGCCAGTGATAAAAGTGGGGCCTTAAACAAGCAGCTGTGGGGCCTCTGGCTGTTTACCTGGACTTGTGCAACTGCAAAATCTTGCAACAAGTGCATAGCAGTAAAGGCTGGTGACAGTATGCAGGTCAACAGGGTACAGGTGCACAGCTGAAGGGGCTAGGGGCAGTTGAGTTCACCAGTGCAGGGCAGTGATAGGAGACAGGGCTGGATTGGGATCCAGAAGCAACTGTGGGGGCTCTGGCTGTTGGTGTGCATTCTTGTGGCTACAGGATCTCACGACAGGCACGTGCAATACTATGGAGGTTAGCCCTTGGGGCTAAGTTGGCATTTTCATTTATGCAGATGTAGAGGCAGAGGCTGGCTGCTTTTATAGATCTTGGGCTGGAGTGGTAGGAGGGAAAGAGACTAAGGAAGGAGCTGGAAGGCATTTAGACAGCTGGTGTCTTCCAATGTAAAAATTGGTGGGGTGAAAACCATTGAAATCTGTAGAGGGTCCTTGGTGGCTGTGCTGGTCTATGGTTTCATCAGTGGTAAAATCTGCTGGGGTCCCCTACATAGCTGATCACTGGAAAGTGCAGTGCTTCCTACTGCATGGCTGATAATGGGAGAACTTCTTCCTGGCTGTCTCTATATGTCTATATATCTCTGTATATTTACATACTTCTGTATATCTCAGCTTTGCTTGTCTCTGGGTGGGGTGAAACTGAATTGGGTCCCTTCAGTATTGCCCCTAAAGTCTGGTTATTCATCCTGCTCTCCCATTACTGATGAGAGAAATTCTTTCTAGCTGGAAAATTTTCTCTTGGAGCTGAGCAGTGCTGGCCTAGGGGATAGGATGATGCAGGCAAAATGGAACTGTTAATTTTTCCTTTTTGTGAGTTATTCTCAGGTTTTTTTCCTACTGTGCAGCTGAAATTTCTTAAATGGAATCCTGAGCTCTCCCAGAGCTGTTTTTATTTTGGATTACCTTCTAATTGTCAGCTGTGTGGGAGGACAAAGACTGGCCTCCTACACTGTCATCTTGGTGATATCACCCATACACAATTGGGAATAAGCTTATAAATATCCACAAAATAACTTTCTGGAATGTGATTAGGGTTGTATTGAACCTATAGATGAAGTTGGGAAGAACTGACATCTTGACAATATTGAGTGTTCCTATCCATGAACATGGAGTAGCTCTCCATTTATTTAGTTCTTTCTGTATTTCTTTCATCAGAATGTTATAGTTTTCCTCATATAAATATTGTCCATATTTTATTAGATTTATACTTAATTTGTTGAAAGTTAGTGTAAATAGCATTGTGTTTTTAATTTAAAATTTGACTTGTTCATCATTAACATATAGGAAAGTGATTGATTTTTTTATTTACAATATACTAATCTAGTATCCTGCAAACTTTCTATAATTGCTTATTAGTTGATTATTTCAGATTTTCTACATAGATGACCATTTCCTCTGTGAACAAAGATGGATGTCTTTGTTAAAATGTATGTAGTTTCCTTTCCAAGTTATATACATTCTATTTTCTTGTCTTATTGCACTAGCCAGGAATTCCAGTTTGATAAAAAACAGTGATAAAAAGGAATATCTTTGCTTCGCTTATAATCATAATAGGAATGTTTTGACTTTCTTACCATTAAGTATGATAACATGTGTAACTTTTTAAAATAGACATTCTTTGTCAGATTAACAAAGTTTTCCTCTATTCTTGATTTGCTGAGAGTTTTTGTGATGATTAGCATTGGATTTTGTCAAATGCTCTTCCTCCATCTATGGCCATCTACAAACCAAGTTGAGAGACTTCAGAAGAAAAACTTTGCTGACACCTTGATCTTGGACTGTTAGCCACCAGAACTATTAGAAAATACATTTCCGTCTAACACCAGGACTAATCGTAAGCATTTTTTGAACTGCTGATGCTCACTCATTGGTACATTGCCAGTGTTCCAGTTGTAGTGCTACGTTTTGAGTTTTATATTGTCTTTATCCACGTCAATGTTGCTGTGCTATGCTTTGTTGCTCAGTTGTGTCCAACTCTTTGTGACCCCATGGACTGTAGGCACCTCTGTCCTTGGGGCTTCTCCAGGCAAGAACACTGGAGTGGGTAGCCATTCCCTTCTCCAGAGGAACTTCCCAACCCAGGAATTGAAGTAGGGTCTCCTGCATTGCAGGCAGATTCTTTACTGGCTGAGCTACCAGAGAAGTCCATCCATATCCATATGTGGTATCAAATTAGCCATAACGTTAAACACAGAAATCTTGACAAATTCTAGTTCATAGAAATTCCATCAAAAAAGGTCTAGGAATGTATTAAGTATTTAAAGTTATAAATGTTGTGTTACTAAGTATATTCTCAAAGGCATGAATGAGAATAGAATTGCATGCTTATAATTGTTACGTGTAGTGACTGCTAAAATATTCCACAGAGTAACATCTGGATCTATATATTTCAGACTATGTTTCTACTCCCGTATACTTCATTTGTCAGGTTCTGTGGACAACCGCATAAGGCCATTCATCCTCTAACTCATACCTTAATGTCACGATCCCAGGTAAATCAGTATAATGGGCACTAGGAATTCTCCTGGAAGACATTTCTAACCCAGGGCAGTAAGCAATAAATTACTACGTATAGAAATGACTGATGGACTGTAGCTCACCAGGCTCCTCTGTCCATGGAATTCTCCAGGCAAGAATACTGGAGTGGGTAACCATTCCCTTCTCCAAGGGATCAAACCCAGTTTTCCTGCATTGCAGGTGGATTCTTTACCATCCGAACCACCAGGTAAGCCCAAGTACATAAATATACCTCACTAAATCCAAACTAATTGTTTTTCCAACTCAACTTCTCCTTAACCAGATTTCCAAAATACTCGTGGCCATTCCAGTGCTGCACAACTCAAGAAGTGTGACACGAGAAATTTAAGTGGAAATAAATTTCTTATTTTTGCAAAGTTTACAAAAATATACCACTATTAGAATGTTCTTGGGCTCTCTCTTGAGCTCTGAAAGAACTGTGTGGATGTCAGTAACCCTAGAGCTTAAGTTCTAATGATTTCACTATAAACCTGCCTCTGCCACTATGACAGCCTTGACTCGAACACCAATCATGAACCACCATGTGGTCCTCTGACTGACCAGGACCTTCTGTCCATGGGATTTTCCAGGCAAGAATACTGGAGTGAGTTGCCAATTCCTCCTGCAGGGGATCTTCCTGACCCAGGGATCAAACCTGCATCACCTGTGGCTCCTGCATTGGCAGGTGGATTCTTTACCACTGAGCCACCTGGGACGCTCTGCCCACTTCTCGTGGCTACCTAATTTGCTGGTCTCATACCCTGAAATCAATGTAAAATTCTGCCATAATAATATCAAAAACAATAACTACTTCAAGAATTTCTGCCCTCTGTTCCTATCCACAGTGCCATCGCATTCAGGTTTATCATGGTTTTTTCCTTGAATCTCTCTGGTTTGCATTCTAATCATCACTCTCTATTGTCACAATATGAAGTGACACCTGTACCTATCACCTCAGACACTTGAATAGACCCTGAAAGAGAAAGGATCAAGGAGGAGGCAGAGTCTGGATGACCAGGAATGGGGAACCATGACCAGACACATAGCAGCTTAAGTCAGGAGGAAGAGCTGACTGGGTTTAAAATATAATTTCCTTTTTGTTTGTTTTATTTTTATATTGAACGTGCTCCTTCTGAAAAGTAAATGTATCATTAATGTGAAAATTAAGAACCTCCCCACTCTTAAGTCATCATCCCTTACCCCATAGTTAATCAGTAACTGTGGTTAATGATTTCCTCTGTGTGAAACTGAAGGATTAATTTTGAGAGAGAGATTATGTCTCTGGCTTGAGACACATTAAGTGGAGGATTATGATGTTATATCTTGGTGGCAATGTTCCAAGAACAGCTGGTCATTTTAAATAGGCAGTTGGAGAAGTGAGAACTAATGAGGTAGATCTGGAATTTTTTTCTGCATTGTTAATGGTGTGAGAGTGAAGGAGTTGTGAGGGAGAGAAATGAGAGGTAACAACAACAAAAAAAAAAAAAAAAAGAGAGAGAGAGAGAGAGCGAGAGCACAGTTCTTTATCCTAGATAATGTTCACATTTCAGAGGTGGCCAAGGAAAGTGAGCCCTTGAAGCGCAATGATCAATGAGAAAAGCCAAGAAATGATTCTGTATTTTAATGACATATAAACTCGGCTTCCCTGTGAAAAATGCATTATAAATATGCCTGGCAGCCAATATTTATACTGACAAAAAAACTTATAGCAAATGTGACTACATTTTTAAAGATTTTTCACGTGGGCCCTTTATTGAATTTGTTACAGTATTGCTTCTGTTTTGTTTTGGTTTTTCTTTGGCCATGAGACATGTGGGCTCTTAGCTTCCTGACCAGGGATTGAACCCATAGTCCCTGCATTGGGAGCTGAAGTCTTAACCCCTGAACTACCAGAGAAGTCCCAAACATAACTTCATCTTGTGCTATATTTTACTGTAGAACTTTCTGTTGCTCGTTCTTGTTCACCGATGTTCTACTCTGAGTTTCTATTAGTATATGCTGGAGTTTGGGCCTCAGGCCCAACATAGACACGTGGGGACCACAAAGTCTCCCCGTGCCTCAGCTTTCTTTTCAGTTTTGCTCTCTGGCCATTGTAAAAACTCCCCTCCTGTCTCACTGTGGTAGGAAGACATCTAATATGGCTTCTTATGATTCTCCAGCTCCTAGTATTCATACCCTTGCATAATTCCCTCCCCTTGAGTATGGGCTAGACCTATTAAGTTGATTCTATGGAATAAGTTATGGGATGTCATTTTGATGATTAAGTTATAAAATATTATAACTTCTGTCTTGCTAGCAGATGCTCTCTGTTGTCTCTGGACTTGAACATTTTGAGGAAGTCAGCAATTCATGTAGTAGAGGACTGTGTGGTGAAGAACTGAGGGCAGCTTCTAGCTCAGTGGTCGCCAGCCTTTCTGGCACCAAAGACTGGTTTTGTGGAAGACAATTTTTCCGTGGACCAGGGTATGGAGGAATGGTTTCAGGATGATTCTAGTATATTATGTTTATTGTGCACTTTATTTTTATTATTATTACATCGTGATATACAATGAAATTATTATACAACTCACCATAATTCAGATCAGATTATCAGGCATTAGATTCTCAAGAAGCATGCAACCTAGATCCCTCACATGTGCAGTTCACAATAGGGTTCTCGCTCCTATGAGAATCTAATGTTGCTGCTGATCTGACAAGAGGGGGAGCTCAGGGGTAATGCAAGCGATGGGGAGTGGCTGTAAATACAGATGAAGCTTTTTTTACTCGCCTATCATTCACATCCTGCTGTGCCGCCCAGTCTCTAACAGGCCATGGAGTAGTACCTGTCTATGTCCCGGGGGTTGGGGACCTCTGTTTTAGCTAAGAGGCAACAAGGAACTGAAGTCCTCTGTGCAACAGCCAGTGAGTTGTTGGCTTGGAAGTTGATTCTTTCCCAGTTGAACCTTCAGATGAGATCACAGACTCTGGGCTAAAACCATGATCCCAGCCTTGTGAAGGATTGTAAAGTAGAGAACCCAGGTCAGCTCTGCCCAGATTTGTGACCTACAGGAACTGTAATATGATATATGTGTATGGTTTGAAGCCACTAAATTTTGGGGTAATTTGTACACAGCAATAGATAAATAATAAACTAAACTCCTAATGCTGGTTGTCTAAGAAGTATCCCAAATCTCAAGTGTCAGGCTCCAGAAATGCAAAAGCCTGGACCAGCACCATGACAAAGGGAATGGAGCAGAGTAGTATGTAGGAGGCAGGACCAGCTAGACTATCAACTGGACAGTGAAAGATTAAGAGGAGGAGCCAAGCTGCCTTTCCAGTGGGGAGGATGGGGCTATTCACTAAGGAGTCATATACAAAGAATGAGGCAATGAGGAGATGGTTTTGCATAAAATGATCTGTTCTCAAACTAGAAAAAAAAATAGTTCAGTTTCAGACTTCTTTGATCTGCTTAAAAGTAGATCTGTTGGGAAACTATATAGAGGTATCTACACTATATTTCTGAAGCTGGGGTCATGGATATATGAAAGTGTACTCTTCATTATACAATTCTTTGAAAATTTGTACATGTTTGAAATTTTCCATAGTAAAAAAAAGCTCGGCTGGTAAAGAATCCACCTGCAAAGCAGGAGACCCCCTGGAGAAAGGATAGGCTACCCACTCCAGTATTCTTGGGCTTCCCTGGTGATTCAGACAGTAAAGAATCCACCCACAATGTGGGAGACAGGGGTTCAATGACTGTGTTGGGAAGATCCCCTGGAGGAGGGCATGACAACCCACTCCAGTATTCTTGCCTGGAGAATCCCCATGGACAGAGGAGCCTTGCAGGCTACAGTCTATGGGGTCACAAAGAGTTGGACATGACTGAGCAAATAAGCATGGTGCAAAAAAAAAGATTAATAGCTAGGATAACCTAGGTTGCACTAAAGGAAAAATGAAGAGAGAGAATGTATATTAAAGGTAACAGGCAGAAGAAGAATTAAATAAAGAAGGACAGTTTAAAGCTGCCTTGTGGGAATTCCCGGGCAGTCCAGTGGTTAGGACTCTGCACTTTCACTGCCAAGGGCATGGGTTTGTTCCCTGGTCAGGGAACTAAGATTCCTTAGGGTACATGGCATGGCCAAATTTTAAAAAATAAAAAACAAAACAGCCTGAGAAGTTCCCTCAGCTGACGAGGACAGTAGCTGAAACTTTCAAGGGGATGCTATGACTTTGACCACTGAAGGCCCTGAACCAGCCTGAACTCTGAGCTACAAAAACAATCCCATCCTCTCCTCTGGTAAGATGCTTAGGACATTTCATAGGTAGAGACAGTAGTAGTATCATTCTGAGCAGTGTCATTGTGGAAAGCCATCTAAAAACCAGTCAGGGAAGAAAAGGCCAACAGACAGCCCCCAGAAAATGGACCTGACTGGAGAAAGTATCCAAGTTGTTAGTGGTAGACTGCGGAGATACAGGAGTATCCTTCACATTTGCATCATTGATTGAGGAAAGGGGACTGGGAAGAAAGTGGTCAAGTGTACCTAAGTGACCTTCCAGAAGATCTGGGAGGCAGCAGGCCTTCCTTCTGGTGAAAATTACAAGATACCTACAGAATCTAAGAAGGAGCAACCCAAGACTATTACCAATGCCACTGACTCCTGGGATAAGAGCCATCCAACTGCCTTCTACTGTTAGCCTTTTATAATTCCAAAGAATGGGTAAACAATTTGCAGGGAGCTGAAAGGTTGATTTGAACAGCTGGGATGAGGCAAGGGTAAAACAAAGGCTGACAATTACCTACAGACTCGGAGCCATGGTAGAAACGCTACAGGATCAAATCAAATACAGTAGCAACCAAAGTGTGGTACACATGGGACAGATTATAGTTCCAAAGATCACTCTGTGAATGCATCCATCATGCATTATCCTGGGACAAAGTCAGTGCTTTCTTCTCAAAAAGCTGATGGACCTTACAAAGGTAAAGTGAACATCTCTTACTAAACTCAAAGCCATCCTCAGTTCCACCACTGCTCAGAGGCAGGTAACATCTGCTGCCATGAAACTGAGTCCTTACTTTGGCAGAATAAATTAGTAGCAGTGACATACTGGTCATTTTTTTTTTCATTTAGAGTTTAAAAAAACATTTATTTATTTGGCTGCATTAGGTCTTAATTGTGGCATGTGGGATCTTTAGTTGTGGTATGTTCCCTGCATTGGAAAGGTGGAGTCTTGGCCACTGGGCCACCAGGGAAGTTCAGTAAATATTTAGCACCTGGCTCTCAAGGGTTGAAGTAGGGGAGAATCCCTGGTTTTAGCATTTGTCAATATCCATGGTGTAAATCCTAATTTCAACTTGACATCACAGAACACAGTTGGGAAGACATGTGCACAAATAGCTCTTACAAGCAACCCATGCTCTACATGTCTCAGCTGAAGCAACCTTTCTTTGAAGTTGTCTTTTCAAGAATCCTCACATCAGTCAGATGCTCCTGTATGTGGCATTTTACAATCCTGCACTTTTTCATAGCACTATGACAATTAGAATAGCTACTATTGGGCTTCCAGGGTAGCTCAGCTGATAAAGAATCTGCCTGCAATGCGAGAGACCTGGGTTCAACCCCTACCTAGGTTGGGAAGATCTCCTGGAGAAGGGAACGGCTACCCATTCCAGCATTCTGGCCAGGAGAATTCCATGGACTATAATAGTCCATGGGGTCGCAAAGAGTCAGACATAACTGAGTGACTTTTACTTTCACTATTATAGAAGACACTTGAGATCCCCTGGGATTGCAAAAAGATCAAAGATTGAAGGCAGGAGGAGAAAGGGACAGAGAGTAAGATGTTTGGATGACATCACCGACTTGATGGACATGAGTTTGAGCAAGCTCTGGGAGTTGGACAGGGAAGCCTGGTGTGCAGCAGTCCATGGGATTGCAGAGTCAGGCATGACTTAGTGACTGAATATAATAACAACAACTATATACCTATTTGTTACATAGTTTTTTATTATGTAAGTTCAGTTCAATTCAGTTCAGTTGCTCAGTTGTGTCTGACTCTCTGCGACCCCAATAACCGCAGCACACCAGGCCTCTGTGTCCATCACCAGCTCCCGGAGTCCACCAAAACCCATGTCCATCGAGTTAGTGATGCCATCCAACCATCTCATCCTCTGTCGTCCCTTTCTCCTCCTGCCTTCAATCTTTCCCAGCATCAGGGTCTTTTCCAATGAGTCAGCTCTTCACATCAGGTGGCCAAAGTATTGATTGGAGTTTCAGCTTCAACATCAGAGCTTCCAAAGAACACCCAGGACTGAGCTACTTTAGAATGGACTGGTTGGATCTCCTTGCAGTCCAAGGGACTCTCAAGATCTTCTCTAACACCACAGTTTAGAAGCATCAATTCTTCGGCGCTCAGCTTTCTTTATAGTCCAACTCTCACATCCATACGTGACCACTGGAAAAACCAAAGCTTTGACTAGACGGACCTTTGTTTGCAAAGTAATGTCTCCGCTTTTGAATATGCTGTCTAGGTTGGTCATAACTTTCCTTTCAAGGAGTAAGCGTCTTTTAATTTCATGGCTGCAATCACCATCTGCAGTGATTTTGGAGCCCAGAGAAATAAAGTCTGACACTGTTTCCACTGTTTCCCCATCTATTTCCCATGAAGTGATGGGACCGAATGCCATGATTTTCGTTTTCTGAGTGTTGAGCTTTAAGCCAACTTTTTCACTCTCCTCTTTCACTTTCATCAAGAGGCTCTTTAGTTCTTCTTCACTTTCTGCCATAAGGGTGGTGTCATCTGCATATCTGAGGTTATTGATATTTCTCCCAGCAATCTTGATTCCAGCTTGTGCTTCTTCCAGCCCAGTGTTTCTCATGATGTACTCTGCATAGAAGTTAAATAAGCAGGGTGACAATATACAGCCTTGATGTACTCCTTTTCCTATTTGGAGCCAGTCTGTTGTTCCATGTCCAGTTCTAAGTGTTGCTTCCTGACCTGCATACAGGTTTCTCAAGAGGCAGGTCGGGTGATCTGGTATTCCCATCTCCTTCAGAATTTTCCACAGTTTATTGTGATCCACACAGTCAAAGGCTTTGGCATAGTCAATAAAGCAGAAATAGATGTTTTTCTGGAACTCTCTTGCTTTTGCCATGATCCAGAGGATGTTAGCAATTTGATCTCTGGTTCCTCTGCCTTTTCTAAAACCAGCATGAACATCTGGAAGTTCACGGTTCACGTATTGGTGAAGCCTGGCTTGGAGAATTTTGAGCATTAATTTACTGGCGTGTGAGATGAGTGCAATTGTGCAGTAGTTTGAGCATTCTTTGGCATTGCCTTTCTTTGGGACTGAAATGAAAACTGACCTTTTCCAGTCCTGTGGCCACTGCTGATTTTTCCAAATTTGCTGGCATATTGAGTGCAGCACTTTCACAGCGTCATCTTTCAGGATTTGAAATAGCTCAACTGGAATTCCATCACCTCCACTGGCTTTGTTCATAGTGATGCTTCCTAAGGCCCACTTGACTTCACATTCCAGGATGTCTGGCTCTAGGTGAGTGATCACACCATTGTGATTATCTGGGTCGTGAAGATCTTTTTTGTACAGTTCTTCTGTGTATTCTTGCCACCTCTTCTTAATATCTTCTGCTTCTGTTGGTCCATACCATTTCTGTCATTTATTGTGCCCATCTTTGCATGAAATGTTCCCTTGGCATCTCTAATTTTCTTGAAGAGATCTCTAGTCTTTCCCATTCTATTTTTTTCCTCTATTTCTTTGCATTGATCACTGAGGAAGGCTTTCTTTTCTCTCCTTGCTATTCTTTGGAACTCTGCATTCAAATGGGTATATCTTTCCTTTTCTCCTTTGCTTTTTGCTTCCCTTCTTTTCATAGCTATTTTTAAGGCCTCCTCAGACAGCCATTTTGCTGTTTTGCATTTCTTTTTCTTGGGGATGCTCTTGATTCCCGTCTCCTGTACAATGTCACAAACCTCCATCCATAGTTCATCAGGCTCTCTGTCTAGCAGATCTAGTCCCTTAGGTATTATATAATTAGCTGTTTAATGCTTTTATCCTCTGCTAGAATGTTAATCTCTAAGAGGTGAGGACTGTGTCTGTCTTATTCATCATTGTCTCCCCAACACCTAACATGAGGCTTTATATACTATAATAGGTACTCAAATATATTTGGTAAATGAATGAGAACTGCTTCATTCTCAGATTCTCCCAGCCTTCTGTGAGAAGGGAAATCTCTTCTTTAAGACTCACGATACGTCTTGGTTTCAGTCTCTGAGAGGCACATGCAGATACCTAGGCCTCTCTCTTTCTAACGGAAGGTCACCTGGACTTGGATTTCATGTTTCTTTCCAGTTCTAGATGTCTGCTTATGATGCATGTACTCAGAAACCATTCATCCAAGAGTTATTCAGTGCTTTAGCCCTAAGTTAAAAGAATCTTTTCAGTGGTGAAAATTAGATTCAATTATTTTAATGGTTCTTTCATTATTTAAATACTAATATGAATGTTTAATAATTCATTTTCCATTATGATATGTTGCATACCATATTATTTTACAGCTTCAGAAGTAGCAAACAAAATGATGTTTGTAACACTACTGAATTTCTAGAAATGACTACGTAAAAATGTATAATACACTTAACATTGTTTACCTTTAAAGACATCATTTTTCTCTGATTATAACGGTCTATATTTACTATAGAAAATTTGGAACATTCACAAAAGCAGAGAAAATAAATATCACCTTTAATTCTAATACCTTAGAAATATACCACTAACATTTTTGTGTAGCTTCTGATAGTGTTTTTGTTATTGATATCATATAGTTCAATTTTTTAGAAAAATGAAATTACATGCATTTTTAGTTTTACATTCTGCCTGTGTTTTTTGGTAGATTGTGGGTACAAATTGGTACTCTCTCTTTGAAGGGAAATTAAAATTAATGATACAAATTTAAAATCCATATACTCTTTGACTTAGCAATTCTATGTATTTTCTAGGTACATTCTATGAGCATGAAAAGATAAAAATGTAAAAGAATGGTTCAACAGTAAATAATTTAAAGTATCCTAAATGTCCATATGGTACATTTACACAGTGAAATACTGTTCAGCCATTAGAAAGAAAGTAGATGTCTTGTTTCCATTCAGTTGTTAGAGAAAATGGATGATGTAGGATAATGTTAATAGTATGTACTCATCTGTGCAAAAAATTTAAATATGTAAAAAGGGCAATATGGGCACAAAAATATTTCTTTTGATTTGTAAAACTGGTTCCTCTGGGGAGGAATATTGTTCTGAAGTGTTAGGAAGTTTTATTTTTCCTTGCATATACTTTTTTGCAATATAATTTTCTATTTTAATAGTCATGAGCATGTATATTATATTTTTAATAAGAAAAATTAAAGATTTTTAAAAGGACCTGAAATTCCAATTTTCAGAAATATTTGTTGTTAACATTTTGATATATTTTCTCTCAGTCTTTTCCTTTGTGAGAATATATGTATGTGTGTGGATACATATACATCCGTGTGTATATGCTGGTAAGAAACAATCCCCAATCCCCAAGAAAATGGGGACCATTAATTATCAATCTGTATCTATAACTTTATATATTAATTTTGGCCATTTACTAGTACTATATTGTAATATTTTTATGTTAATGAATATTCTTTGAAAACAATATTTTGAAAAGCTATAAAATTTATGTACACATATATATCATGTATGGGCTTCCCTTGTGGTTCAGCTGGTAAAGAATCCACCTGCAATATGGGAGACCCGGGTTCGATCCCTGGGTTGGGAAGATCCCCTGGAGGAGGGAAAGGCTACCCACTCCAGTATTCTGGCCTAGAGAACATGGACTGTATAGTCCATTGGGTCGCAAAGAGTTGGACACAACTGAGTGACTTTCACTTTCAGTTTTCATATATCATGCATATATGTGAATCATTTATGTTGTTTATTTTTTTCTTTCTAATTGAAGTAAGGCTGTGATAAATATCTTTGTGTATATTCAATTCCCCATTAATTTATTTAATCCCATTTAAAATTATACTCAAAGAATAAATTCCTCAAAATAGAATTACTGGGAATTAAGGGTCTTTATACATACAGTTAAGTTAATTTCCAGATTGTTTACACTAGTTTACTGCCTTAGGTGTGGAAGAGATTGTCTATTTATGACAAAGTTAATTTTCCAAAATTAAAATAGCTTTGTTGCACATTTGATTAAAAATAAATATACAAATTCAGAAAATGCAGGAGAATAGTAAAAAGGAAAAGAAAAATTACTATCCAGATATTATTACCATTAATACCAAGGTATACATCCAGATTCTTTTCTTACTATATATTAACCTGATTTTATTTAACTTAATGTTTCTTTCCAAGCCAACACATCTTATGGAGGTACAGTATCTTTTTAATAAGTACACAGTAATCTATTAAGAGGTAATACTATAAATGGCTGTCTCAGGCTGGGTCCCCTGGGAAGCAGACTCTGAGTTGAATTTTAATAGGTAGGATATTTATTAAGGAGTGACTTTGGTATCAAAATCTATGAGAGGAAGGAGAAGGAAGCAGAATTAGAAAGAGAGAAGTTAAACTGGGATGCAAGCCCAATGAGAGCCTCAGTTGACCTCAGAAAGAATTCTGGTGCTGAAATGCCACCCCCTGCCCCTAAGAATTATCCCAAATTAGACTGAGATGCCAGGCTTTTCATACCCTGGCATTTCCTGGTCATTGGATATGGGCCATTCTGGGAAGGGACATACCTTTTTGCAGAGAAGACCATCTCTGAAGGAGCTAATAGCATTCCCAGAAGTCAGGGTAATAAATCCTTCACTGAATAGGAATCTAGGCAGCATATCACGGTGTGCACTGCAGCTGAAACCAATCAAAACCCTGCAGGGCCTTTCTAGAGACAGCCTCCCCAATCCCCCACCTCTCATTCACAGAAAAGCTTTAACTTCCTAGCCTTCCCCAAGTTCCAAAGAGCAAGTTTAATGAGAGAATTAAGAAAATGCAGAAACAAAGGAAAAGAGTCAAGCAAGACAAAATAATAGTAGTTTAGCCATAAAGCAGAGTTAGGGCCTCCTTAGTGGCTTGATGGTAAAGAATCCATCAGCAATGCAGCAGACCTGGGTTTGATCCCTGGGTTGGGAAGATCCCCTGGAGAAGGGAATGATGACCCACTGCAGTATTCTTGACTGGAGAATTCCATGGACAGAGGAACCTGGCGGGCTATGGTTTATGAGGTCGCAAAGAGTTGGATACAACTGAGTGACTAACACTTCCAAAGCAAAGTTAAGGGCTTTTAGTTCCTCCTCAAGGGCTATAGAAAATGTTCTGAGGCAGCTCCTTTGAGCCGTTTTTCAGAAACTGATGCCTGCCGGTCCGTGGAGTCAAAGAACCCAAAGAGCTTGAGTTAGCAGCCTAGCTTGTATCTCAGTGGGAGTCTCGCTGTGTTTGCTGGTAAACCTGGGTTGCCTTTGGAGACCTGCACCTCCAACTCTACAGAGCTGGGAGACAATTTTTCATGGATCTGTTTCTGCTGATCTTCCCTGAGGACACCAACAGCTTTTGTTCTGAGCTATCTTTTCAAGGATGTTTGTACAGGAGCAACCTTAGAAGATAGAGTTGGTGTCTCTCTTCAGAACAAAAGACAAAGTTTTTTAGAAAATTGAAATATAGTTGCTTTACAAGGATGTGTTAGTTTCTGGTGTACCGCAAAGTGATTCAGTTATATATATGCTATGCAGGCTAGTGTGCTAAGTCACTTTAGTTGTGTATGACTCTGAGACCCCATGACTGTAGCCCGCCAGGCTTCTCTGTCCATGGGATTCTCCAGGCAAGAATACTGGAACGGGTTGCCATGCCCTCTTCCTGGGGATCGTCTCAACCAGGGATCAAACTTGCATCCCTTATGTCTCCTGCATTGGCAGGCGGGTTCTTTACCACTAGTGTCACCTGGGAAGCTCATATATATTATATAAAGTGAAGTCGCTCAGTCGTGTCCGACGCTTTGCGACCCTATGGACTGTAGCCTACTGGGCTCCTCCATCCATGAGATTTTCCAGGCAAGAGTACTGGAGTGGGTTGCCATTTCCTTCTCCAGGGGATCTTCCTGACCCAGGGATTGAACCCAGGTCTCCCACATTGCAGGCAGATGCTTTACCATCTGAGCCACCAAGGAAGTTCCCATATGTTATATACATATACATAATATATATTATTTTCAGATTCTTTTCCATTATAGGTTATTACAAGATATTAAATATAGTTCCCTATGCTATACAGTAGATCATTATTGTTTATCTATTTTTGTACAGTAGTGTGTATCCACTAATCCCAAACTCCTAATTTATCCCTCCCCTGGCTTTCCCTTTTGGTAACCATAAGTATGTTTCCTATGTTTGTGAGTCTATTTCTACTTTGTAAATAAGTTCATTTGTGTCATTTTTTAAATTCCATGTATAAGTGATATCTTATGACATTTGCAGAAGACAGCTTTGTTTACTGTTCAGTATAATAAAGATAATGCATGTAGGGAAAAATTTGAGCAACTTGTTTGATAAAAGTTTCTCTAAACTCAAAATATGTCATCCATGATACTGCTGTATCCATATATGTACAGCTGTGTCTAGACCACTCCACTTCTTTCTCATGGTTCTTGGGGAACAAGGAAAACCAGCCCGAATGTAAGTCTCATGTTGCTTGCTGTGCTGTGAACAATAACGTCTACTGACTCTGACCAGGCATCTCATGTCTTCTACCAGCATCTACAGTAGTGGCAGGCCAACTTGTCAGATTGCAAATTGGGTAAAATCTCAAAACCTTCACAGTTCTTGACAACTATGTTATTACTAAGGGTGGGAGAATTACAGCCCTAGGGCAGAAATGTATATTATTTTCTAGTACAGGTAAATGAGAACTGCTTCTGATGCTTGTTTCTGAGAGAGATGGAAAAGAACCTGTGTCTCTGTTATTCTACTCTAGCAAAGAATCATATTTTGTATCTTTTTCCATAATCAGTCTCATTTTTGCAGGGACCAAACTGGTGAATAAAATGGAGGAATGATGGGGATCATCATCCTTCCATCCTGTAGATCTTTAGGAATGGCATTCATTTCCATCATTTTCCTCAGCAATACTTTTCAAAATGTATGTCTTAGCTAAGGGAGGGGGCAGTTTCAGAGGTTTCCAGTTGGCCTGCCCCATTATGATACCTGTTACTTCATAGATCAAGGACCCAATGTGGGGGTTGTGCCCACTATGAAATGTATCTCTTTTGATGACATATGTGAGTACTGAAGACATGACTAACATGTGAATCTATAGGCCTCAGGGGCCACTGCGACCTGACCTGTGACTTGGATAGGACTTCACTTATTATATGACCCTCAAATGCACCTACTCTGAAAAGCAGGCCATGGTGATCCTCTGGGTCTCCAAGTATCAATGTCAATTCAGACTCTATAATCAATAGTCCTTGATAAATTTTATATATTCTCATTTTCCCAGTTGCACAGTTATCTGAGTAAATGGCCTTAGGCCCAAGGGCTCTGGACCAAACTTTGGTGAAAAATTGAGGGAATCATTACTGACTACATCTGCAATGAGTTACAGGTTCCTTCCTCCTGGGGACCCGATCCCTTCTTAAGTTAGCGGGACTCCAGGTCTAAACACAGATTCATGTTTTAAAACTTGGCAAGGAATCATGCTTTTAATTGGGACAATTGCCTTAGTCTCCTGACTATCAATTTTGAATTCAACTGATGATACAAACTGAGTGGCACCTTTATTGACTACCCATCTATTTTTCCCCTAGGGACATCATATTCCAATAATGTCTCCATTATTCTTATAGGTCACTTCCCCCAATTGCTCCTCTAAATTTATATGACAATTGTCTAACTTGGGTTCTGACCGTTAAACACCACAACCTGACCTCTATCATTTGGGGGTCTTGTTGTCTCTGTTGCTATCAATAAAATTAGCTCCTTAGTGGCTTCTTTTACCATCAGTTCTGGCTGATAAGAAGTCACCATGGAGCCTCTTAATCATACTGGTGTCCTCACGACGCTACATTTCTTGTGTCTTTACATATGATGTAGCTTCCTAGCCTTCTGTAATCTGATCATCTGATGGGTTTTTCATCTGTGCATAGTATATGGTCTGCAGTATAATCAATTGATTCTTTAACTTCTTTCTTCCACTGTCTGTCAGGGCAGTTACGGATTTTAAACCAACTTTGTATGGATCATTGCCTTTTCCATGCTTCTAGAAATCATTCTAGTAGCAAATTCACACTGTCTCCTGGAGGTTTAATTATGATGTTAAATCTTGACTACTAGGAGAATGCTCTCAAATCTAATTTCATCTTTATCCATCCTTACATTCCCTTGCTGTTAATCAAGCAGCCTCAAAATTCAATTCTACACATACTCTCTCAGTTCATGCTGACTAGATATTAAAGCTCCTTTGGAATATAATTATTTTCCTAAATTATTAGATCCAGCACATTGAGACGTACCTTCAGTTAAGGCCTCTTGGACAGGATACAAACTGAGAACAAATCTTGAGAGGGAGGGCACTTGTCCTGATGGGAAGAAGTCTTTGTACCATCTCTGAATAATGGGAAAGGAATAGGTCTTAGCAGAGGAGGGTGGGCCCCTACTGGGAATATCTTCATCTACTGTGTTAAGCCCCATTCTTTTCCAACCAGGGCCCTGACCTTGGCTTAATATATCTGTCTTGACTAAACATTTAATTTTCGGAGTTTAGCCACTTTGAGTTTATTTTGGTCTCCCACTGTAGGAGATGACAGCTACTTTGTGCACTACCAAAGAACTATAGTCTTCATTTTAGCTTTCAGTTGGTGATTAATCACTTAGCTTATCATTATCTTTTTACAGTGCATCAATCTGGCTAAGGAATAGCCACTGTTTTAGTCAGCTCAGACTGCCATAACAAAATACCATAGGCTAGGTGACTTAAACACCTGAAATTTACTTCTCAGTGTTCTAGGAAGAGATCAAGGTGCCTGCCAGCTGATTCGGTTCCCAATAAACCTTTTCTTCTCGGTATGCAGACAGCAGGCTTATGGCTATATGGCTTCATATGACCTTTCCTTCCCTGTGTGTGGAGGGGAGACTGAGGAGAGGAGGTGGAAAGGAGGGGAATGTGAGGGAGAGAGGGAGGAAAGGAGGTGGAAGGGAGGGGAATGTGAGGGAGAGAGGGAGGAAAGGAGGGAGAGAAAGAGAGGTCTCTTCCTCTTAATTATAAGACCACCAATTCTATCAGATCAGGATCCTATTCATAAAACTTTGTGTGTGTTCAGTCGCTTCAGTCACGTCTGACTCTTTGTGACCCTATGGACTGTAGCCCACCAGGCTCCTCAGTCCATGGGATCCTCCAGGCAAGAATACTGGAGTGGGTTACCATGTCCTCCTTCAGGGGAACTTCCCTATCCAGGGATCGAACCTGCATCTGTGCCTCCCACATTGCAGGTGGATTCTTTACTGCAGAGCCATCAGGGAAGCCCTATAAGATTTTATTTAACCTTAACTACTACCATCTAAAAGCCCTATTTTCAAAGGCAATCACATAGGGGGTTAGGACTTCAGCTAAAGAATTTGAGGGAGGAGGACACAATTCAATCCATGTTGCTGTCCTTCAGTCACTAAGTCATCTGACTCTTTGCAACCCTGTGTACTGTAGCACGCCAGGCTCCTCTGTTCTCTGCCATCTTTCAGTTTGCTCAGATTAATGTCAGTTGAGTAGAAATGCTTTCTAACCATCTCATCCTCTGCTGCCCCCTCCTTCTTTTGCCTTCAATCTTTCTCATCTTCAGGGTCTTTTCCAATGAGCAGGCTCTTCAAGTGACCAAAGCACTGGAGCTTCAGCTTCAGCATCAGTCCTTCCAAAGAATATTCAGGGTTGATTTTCCTTAGGATTGACTGGTTTGATCTCCTTGCAGTCCAAGAGACCCTGAAGAGTCTTCTCCAGCACCACAATTTGAAAGCATCAATTCTTCAGGACTCAGCCTTCCTATGGTTCAACTCTCATATTCATACGTGACTGTCCATCTAGTCAAGGTTATGGTTTTTCCTGTGGTCATGTATAGAGAGAGTTGAACTGTGAAGAAGGCTGAGTGCCAAAGAATTGATGCTTTTGAACTGTGGTGTTGGAGAAGACTCTTGAGAGTCCCTTGGACTGCAAGGAGATCCAACCAGTCCATTCTGAAGGAGATCAGCAACGGGATTTCTTTGGAAGGAATGACGCTAAGGCTGAAGCTCCAGTACTTTGGCCACTTCATGCGAAGAGTTGACTCATTGGAAAAGACTCTGATGCTGGGAGGGATTGGGGGCAGGAGGAGAAGGGGACAACAGAGGATGAGATGGCTGGATGGCATCACTGACTCAGTGGATGTGAGTCTGAGTGAACTCCGGGAGTTGGTGATGGACAGGGAGGCCTGGCGTGCTGCGATTCATGGGGTCTCAAAGAGTCGGACACGACTGAGCGACTGAACTGAACTGAACTGGAAAAATCATAGCTTTGACTATGTGGACATTTGTCAGCAAAGTGATGTCTCTGGTTTTTAATACACTGTCTAGGTTTGACATAGCTTTCCTTTCAAGGAGCAAGCGTCTTTTAATTTCATGGCTGCAGTCACTGTCTGTAGTGATTTTGGAGCCCAAGAAAATAAAATCTGTCACTGCTTTCACTTTTCCCCTCTTCTATTTGTCATGAAGTGATGGGACTGGATGCCACAATCTTAGTTTTCTGAATGTTGAGTTTTAAGCCAGCTTTTTCACCCTCCTGTTTGACCCTCATAAAGAGGCTCTTTAGTTCCTCTTCACTTTCTGCCATTAGAGTGGTATCATCTGTGTATCTGAGGTTGTTGATATTTCTCCTGGAAATCTTGATTCCAGCTTGTGCTTCATCCAGTCTGGCATTTCGCGTGATATACTCTGCATATAAGTTAAATAAACAGGGTTACAACATACAGCCTTATTGTATTCCTTTTCCAATTTGGAACCAGTCAGTTCTTCCATGTCCAGTTCTAACTGTTGCTTCTTGACCTGCATACAGGTTTCTCAGGGGACAGGTAAGGTGGTCTGGTACAGTCATCTCTTAAAGAATTTTCCACAGTTTGTTGTGATACACACACTAAAAGGCTTTAGTGTAGTCAATGAAGCAGAAGTAGATATTTTCCTGGAACTCCCTTGCCTTGTCCATGATCCAATGAATATTAGCAATTTGATCTCTGGTTCCTCTGCTTTTTCTAAACTCAGAGAGTACATCTGGAATTTGTCAGTTCACATACTGCTGAAGCGTAGCTTGAAGGATTTTGAGCATAACCTTACTTGCATGGGAGCAAGGGGGTGAGAGAGGATGATGGTTGGATGGCATCATCAACTCAATGGACATGAGTTTGAGCAAACTCCAGGAGATAGTAAAGGACAGGGAAGCCTGGCATGCTGCAGTCCATGGGGTTGCAAAGAGTCGGACATGACTGAGTGACTGAAAACAAAATGAGAAATGAGCACAATTGTACAGTAGTGTGAATATTCCGTGGCATTGTCTTTCTTTGGGATTGGAATGAAAGTGACCATTTCCAATTGTGACCACCACTCAGTTTAGTTCAGGTGTTCAACTCTTTGAGACCCCATGGACTGCAGCATGCCAGGCTTCCCTGTCCATCACCAACTCTTGGAGCTTGCTCAAACTCATGTCCATCGAAACAGTGATGTCATCCAACTATCTCATCTTCTGTCATCCCCTTCTCCTCCTGCCCTCAATATTTCCTAGCATCAGGGTCTTTTCCAATGAGTCAATTATTTGCATCAGGTGGCCAAAGTCTGGAGTTTCAGTTTCAGCATCAGTCTTTCCAGTGAATATTCAGGACTGATTTCCTTTAGGATGGACTGGTTGGATCTCTTTGCAGACTAAGGGACTCCCAAGAGTCTTCTGTGAAGAAGGCTGAGTGCCGAAGAATTGATGCTTTTGAACTGTGGTGTTGGAGAAGACTCTTGAGAGTCCCTTGGACTGCAAGGAGATCCAACCAGTCCATTCTGAAGGAGATCAGCCCTGGGATTTCTTTGGAAGGAATGATGCTAAAGCTGAAACTCCAGTACTTTGGCCACCGCATGTGAAGAGTTGACTCATTGGAAAAGACTCTGATGCTGGGAGGGATTGGGGGCAGGAGGAGAAGGGGACGACAGAGGATGAGATGGCTGGATGGCATCACTGACTCGATAGACGTGAGTCTGAGTGAACTCCGGGAGTTGGTGATGGACAGGGAGGCCTGGCGTGCTGCGATTCATGGGGTCGCAAAGAGTCAGACACGACTGAGCGACTGAACTGAACTGAACTGAACTGAAGAGTCTTCTCAACAACACCGTTCAAAAGCATCAATTCTTTGGTGCTCAGCTTTCTTTATAGTCCAACTCTCACATCCATACATGACTATTGGAAAAACCAAAGCTTTGACTAAACAGACCTTTGTTGACAAGTAATATCTCTGCTTTTTAATATGCTGTCTGGGTTTGTCCTAGCTTTTCTTCCAAGGAGCAAGTGTCTTTTAATTTCATGGCTGCAGTCACCATCTGCAGTGATTTTGGAGTCCAAGAAAATAAAGTCTGTCACTGTTTCCATTGTTTCCCCATCTGTTTGCCATGAAGTGATGGGACTGGATGCCATGATCTTAGTTTTTTGAATATTTAGTTTTAAGCCAGCTTTTTCACTCTCCATTTTCACTTTTATCAAGAGGCTCTTTAGTTCTTCTCCACTTTCTGCCATAAGGGTGGTGTCATCTGCCTATCTGAGATTATTGATATTTGTCCCGGTATTCTTGATTCCAGCTTGTGCTTCATCCAGCCTGGCATTTCACATGATGTACTCTGAATATAAGTTAAATAAGCTGGGTGACAATATACAGCCTTGATGTACTCCTTTCCCAATTTGGAACCAGGCTGTTGTTCCATGTCCAGTTTGAACTGTTGCTTCTTGACCTGCACACAGATTTCTCAGGAGGCAGATCAGGTGGTCTGGTATTCCCATCCTTTGAAGAATTTCCCAGTTTGTTGTGATCCACACAGTCAAAGGCTTTGGCATAGTCAATAAAGCAAATGTAGATGTTTTTCTGTCACTCTAGTGTTCTTGTCTGGAGAATCCCAGGGACGGGGGAGCCTGGTGGGCTGTCGTCTCTGGGGTCGCACAGAGTTGGACACGACTGAAACAACTTAGCAGCAGCAGCAGCAGATGTTTTTCTGTAACTGTCTTGCTTTTTCTTTGATCCAATGGATATTTGCAACTTGATCTTTGGTTCCTCTGCGTTTTCTAAATCCTGCTTGAACATCTGGAAGTTCACAGTTCATGTACTGTTGAAGTCTTGCTTTGAGAATTTTGAGCATTACTTTGCTAGTGTGTGAGATGAGCACAATTGTGCGGTAGTCTGAACATTCTTTGGCATTGCCTTTCTTTGAGATTGGAATGAAAACTGACCTTTTCCAGTCCTGTAGCCACTGCTAATTTTTTCAGATTTGCTGGCATATTTAGTGCAGCACTTTCACAGCATCATTTTCTAGGATTTGAAATAGCGCAGCTAGAGATTTGTCACCTACACTACTTTTGTTAATCGAAATGCTTCCTAAGGCCCTTTTGACTCCACACTCCAGGATGTCTGGCAACTAAACCATCACAGTTATCCAGGTCATTACAACTTTTCTTGTATAGTTCTTCTGGTACTCTTGCTATCTCTTCTTAATGTCTTCTGCTTCTGTTAGGTTCTCTCCACTTCTGACATTTATTGTGCCCTTCCTTGCATGAAATATTCCCTTGATATCTCCAATTTTCTTGAAGAGATCTCGCTTTCCCATTCTATTGTTTTACTCTATTTATTCTGTTGTTTTACTGTATTTCTTTGCATTGTCCATTTCAGAAGGCCTTATCTCTCCTTGTCATTCTCTGGCACTCTGCATTCACTTGTCTGTATCTTTCCCTTTCTCCCTTGCCTTTTGCTTCTCTTCTTTCCTCAGCTATCTGTGATTCATGATTTAGTCTACCTACTACATACCAAATCCAGTGAAACATAATCAGTGTCTCAGTGTTCATAACAGCTTTACTATAAGAAAAAAATTAAGTACAAAATGTACATTGGCAGTTAAATGGACATACTGTAGTCTAATCATATAATGGAACATTACAGCAGTGCTAAAGAGGAATGAATAATTTCTGTACACAACAATGTGGATGAATCTCAAAATAATTGTACCAAGTAAAGAAATTTTTAAAAAGTACATAATATATTATTCAGGGCTTCCCTGGTGGGTCAGATGGTAAAGAAACTGCTTGCAATGCAGGAGACCCAGGTACAATCCTTGGGTCAGGAAGATCACCCAGAGAAGGGAATGACTACTCACTCCAGTATCCTTGCCTGGAGAATCCCATGGACAGGGTAGCTTGGCAGGCTATAAATCCATAGGCTCGCAAAGAATCACACACGACTGAGCAACTAACATTTTCCCTTTCAATGTATTATTCAGTTTATATAAAATTCTAGAAAATGCAGTTAATCTATGGTGACAGAAAGCAGACTAGTACTTGCTTGAATGGATGAATAAAGGCAAAGAGAGAGGAGAGGTGAAGTCACTCAGTCATGTCCAACTCTGTGACCCCATGGACTATAGCCTGCAAGGCTCCTCTGTCTATAGGATTTATCAGGCAAGAATACTGGAGTGGGTTGCCATTTCCTTCTCCAGAGGATTTTCCCAACCCAGGGATTGAACCTGGGTGTCCTGCATTGCAGGCAGACTCCTTACCGGCTGAATCAGGAGGGAAGTCCAAAAAAGTGAAAATGACTCAGTCCTGTTTGGCTCTCTGTGACTTCTCCAGGCCAGAATACTCAAGTGGGTAGCTTTTTCCCTTCTCCAGCGGATCTTCCCTACCCAAGAATCAAACTGGGGTCTCCTGCATTGCAGGCGGATTCTTTACCAACTGAGCTATCAGGGAAACCCCAATAAAGGCAGAGAGGGATGGATTACCAAGGGATATGAGGCAACTTTTAGAGTTGATGGAAATATTGATTATAGTGATGGTTCCATGGGTTTATATAGGTTACAGATTAGTAAATCATATAATTTAAATATGTGCAGCTTATTATATATCAATCAAACCTCAATATAACTGTAAAAAATAAAACTAAACCCACAAAACAAAAAAAACAAAATATACCAACTAACTGCCATATATACTAGTAAGTGCTTAATTAAACATCATTGAAAGAAGACGCTTATATTCATTGATTGTTTCCATGGTTTCAGAAAAAACTGCAAGGTCTTGGTAACTTTTTATTAAAATTTGATCCCTAGAAATGTCATAACACTAAGATTAAAGAAAAAGTCCAAAAGTTTCTGGAACTGGGTAATAGTGGCTGCTTCTTGAAAGAACTAAGAGGCTAGCGGGAAAAGATAGGTAACTTCTAAAATTGGTCACATGCATGTAGTATTTATATTAAGAGGTTCTTTTCAATGTAATAGAGGAGGGCAAATTATAGAGGAGAGAAGAGTGATCCAAGGAAGCAGCCATGAGCCAAGGAATGTAGGCAACCTCTAGAAGCTAGAGGCAAGGAAGTAGATTCTCACCTAGAGCCTCCAAAAGAACTCAGTCTTGTGGACACTATTTAGAGCTTCTGACTCTAGAACTGTTAAGATAATAAACTTGTATTGCTGTAAAGCCACATGTTTTCAGTAAAATGTTAGAGTAGCAATAGAAAACTAACATTAGATCCCAGTTCATCTCATAGTTGAGAAATTACTTATGTAAGTTTGACAACATTAGTAGGAAACCAGCAAAAAAAAAAGTTATTTTTAAGAAAAAATTTGATATTTAAAAAATGCAGTAAAAAATCATAGGAATTGATTTGAATGTGTTTCCATAAAACATTTTATCCAGTGATGATTTATAGCAAATAAAGCAAATTAAACATGTGTAAGCTTCTGGTGATGATGATGAAATTAAGCAACTAGTCATTCATTAAGAGTAAGACCATACTTCCACCCAGTTTATCAGTATCACTGAATACTAGAATACACTAGACAATGCCTTAAGAGTTTTAAGGGAAAGTAAATTCAGTTATATTGACAGCATTACTTCCAATTCTTTTATATGTAGTTATTGAAGATATTCTTCTGAAAAACAAGATTTACCAAGAACATAGACCAAGATTCTAGAAGAGTAGCTCCAACTTTGGAGCGGAGTAAAAGGAGGCTCTTAGCAGTACAATAGAGTTTAAGAACAGTTAGGCAAAGTAGGGGTAGAAGGCCAAAGGTCAATCAGGTCTCATCACCAGAGGACAAAAGAAAGGAATCATCTCTGTAAAAGGATAGAGAAAACAGAAAAACTTGATTAGATATACTATGTAAAACATATAGGAAAAAAAGTACAATTTGAAGCTCTAGAAGCAATAAAGCCAAATGAGCAGCTTATGGCCCAAGTATGCTGCACACATGTTTGGGCAATGGGTAATAAGGGGAGAGAATTTATTTGATCCTTGCTCTGCATGTTCTGAGTGGCTTTCTAGTGGTTGTGACAGAGGTCTTAAAAAGAAAGAGAAAGTGAAAGTCGCTCAGTTGGCTCCGACTCCTTGGGACCCCACGAACTGTCCATGGAATTCTCCAGGCCAGAATACTGGAGTGGGTAGTCTTTCCTTTCTCCAGGGCATCTTCCCAACCCAGGTTTCCTGCATTGCAGGTGGATTCTTTACCAGCTGAGCCACAAGGGAAGCCTAAGAATACTGGAGTGGGTAGCCTAGAGAAGAAAATGTAATCCTTCACTTTTCACAGCTTGGAAGTTGGCTGTTAATTTAGAATCAACTAATAGACAAAACACAAATGATACCGACTGTGTTTAAGGGAGGTGAGTAGAAGGTGGGAAGGAAGAATGGTGGTATTAATACTAGAATCGAAATATTATCATAGGTTGAAGTATTATCTAGAGTTTCACAGTATTCTGTTAAAAGTTACAAAGATAACCAACAAAAGAGCTGAGATTAATGTAATTTATAAAGAAAGCTGAGTGCAGAAGAATTGATGCTTTTGAACTGTAGTGTTGGAGAAGACTCTTGAGAGTCCCTTGGACTGCAAGCAGATCCAACCAATCCATCCTAAAGGAGATCAGTCCTGGGTGTTCATTGGAAGGACTGATGTTGAAGCTGAAACTCCAATACTTTGGCCACCTCATGTGAAGAGCTGACTCATTTGAAAAGACCCTGATGCTGGGAAAGATTGAAGGCAGGAGGAGAAGGGGAAGACAGAGGATGAGATGGCTGGATGGCATCACCGACTCAATGGACATGGGTTTGGGTGGACTCCGGGAGTTGGTGATGGACAGGGAGGCCTGGTGTGCTGTGGTTCATGGGGTCAAAAAGAGTCGGACACGACTGAATGACTGAACTGAACTGAAGTATCAGAAGACTAGTTGTTACCACAATCTTTATCTTCTATGATCGTGTCCTTAGTTACTGTCTAAAACTGATATGAGCATATTTAGAAATATTGAAGTAATCACAAACAAAAACATGTAAAATAGGTTGTCCCTGGTGAATAGGTCTAGAGGTAGAAAGGATTGGCATGAGATTTGTTGCTTTTCGTCATAAATTCTTTTGTGCAGTTTGATTTGTTACAGTATAATTAGTTTCATTTGTTGCCATTTGTACACTTCTTTGATTGAAAAAAAACATTAGAGACTGGTTGCTCTGTTTATATGGAAACAATATTTTAGACATCTACCTTTATCAAAGTTGACTCCCTGAAATATGTCAGGCCTCCTTTCAGAACTTTTAAAATGAAATTCCAAGGACACCTAGATACTTGGACTAAGCAAATGGCTGTTCTACTGATACTTTACTCTTTACCCTAAATGATATTTACTTAGTTTCTCAGTCATGTCTGACTCTTTGTGACCCCATGGATTTATAGCCTGCCAGGTTACTCTGTCCATGGGATTCTCCAGGCAAGAATACTGGAGTGGATAGTCATTCCCTTCTCCAGGGGTTTTCTCAACTCAGGGATCAAACTCAGGTCTCCTGCATTACAGGCAGATTCTTTATCATCTGAGATACCACAGAAGCCCAAATGACATGTAAGAGTCTTTAACTCTACCATTACTAGCTCTAGCAGTCTGCTTACGAGATTTCTTTTTTAAAGTTTCTGAGTAGTTCTTTTCCTCAATTATTTGGGGGCCAGAGTTTT
This sequence comes from Oryx dammah, assembly GCF_014754425.2. NCBI lineage: Eukaryota > Metazoa > Chordata > Mammalia > Artiodactyla > Bovidae > Oryx > Oryx dammah. Next base: position 24,869,119 of record NW_024070186.1, on the reverse strand, counting down.
TCCTGAACCCAGTTTTACTGATTCTGAAAGGGGAGGACTTCTGGTCTTGGGACAGAATTGATTTTTCATGTTTAGAAGGAGTTGGGAAAGAAGAGGGGTGGGATGAGGTGGGAGGTGGGAGGGAGGTTCCAGAGGGAGGGGACATATGTATATCTATGGCTGATTCATGCTGATGTATGGCAGAAACCAATACAATATTGTAAGTCAATTGCCTTTCAATTAAAAATAAATAAATTAAAATGTTTTAAAAAATGGAATGTAAAAAGTCATAGTTTAATCTGATAGGTAGGCCACTATGGCACATTACTGCCACCAATTGGCAGCACACCTTAATTGCAAGAGTAGAAAAGAAGGGAAAACCATTTATGATTTTTGCAAAAGTCTAATGGCATCCCACTCCAGTACTCTTGCCTGGAAGATCCTGTGGATGGAGGGGCGTGGTGGGCTGCAGTCCATGGGGTCTCTGGGAGTCGGACACGACTGAGCAACTTCATTTTCACTTTTCACTTTCATGCATTGGAGAAGGAAATGGCAACCCACTCCAGCGTTCTTGCCTGGAGAATCCCAGGGACGGGGGAGCCTGTTGGGCTGCTGTCTCGGGTCGCACAGAGTCGGACACGACTGAAGCAACTTAGCAGCAGCAGCAGCAGCAGCTGAGAAGCAACAGGAAATATCCTGTAGCCAAGTGAAAAATGCAAAGGAAGAATACTTGATTTGGGAAGAGTAAATTGAGACAGTGATCATGATCCCTAAAATACTATGTTACAGATATCCATGGAGGTAGTCAAAGTGAAGTATGATAAAGTATAATCAGAAGACTTTTCTTTAGTCTAAATATCAAGAGGTGTGTCTGGAACTCTATTATAAGGTATGGGAAAGGGGAGAATCATGAATAAAATGTTACTTCAAACAGTTTTTCTTACAAGATCTATATGAGGAAAAGTATAAAATTCTGATGAACACAATCAGAAAAGAACGAAATAAATGAAGAGATGGCTAGGAAGACTCAATATCATCAAGACGTCAGTTCTTCCCAAATTGATCTTAGACTCAATGCAATACAAATGAAAATCCCAGCAAGTTATTTTATGAATATCAACAAATTGATTCTGAAGTTTATATATAGAGGCAAAAGACCAGAACAGCCAGCATAATATTGAAGGAGAGGAACAAAGGTGGAGGACTAATGCTACCTGACTTCAAGACTTTATATTAAGCTACAGTAATCAAGATAGCTGTGGTACTCATGAAAGAATAGACAAATAGATCAATGGAAGAGAATAGAGAGCCCAGAAGTAGACTCCTATAATCAACTGATATTTGACACAGGAGCAAAGGTAATACAGTGGAGTAAAGACAGTTTTTTCAATAAATGTTGCTAGAAGAACTGCATACCCACATCCCCCCAAAAGAAGAATCTAGACACAGGTCTTAGATCCTTCATAAAAATTAACTCAAAATGGATCATAGACCTAAATGTAAAATGCAAGACTATGAAACTCCTAGATGATAACTTAGGAGAAAATCTAAATGACCAAAGGTAGGGTGATACCTTTTTATGTATTACCCAACTCTAAAGACACCATCCATGAAAGAAATAATTGATAAGTTGGACTTTCATAAAATTAAAAACTTTTTCCCTGGAAAAGACAATGCCAAGAGAATCAGAAGGCAAGCCACATACTGGGAAAAAATATTTGCAAAAGACATATCTATTAAAAGACTGTTGTACAAATAACTCTTAAAACTCAACTATAAGAAAACAAACAACCCAATTTTAAAATGAGACAAAGACTTTAACAGACATGTCACCAAAGAAGATACACAATGGCAAATATGCATACGAAAAGGTGGTCTACATAATGTGCCATCAGAGAAGTGCAAATTAAAGCAACAGTGAGATATCATAACACACTGATTAGAACGGCCAGAATCTGGAGCATTTTCAACACCAAATGCTGATGAGGATATGGAGCAACAGGAACTCTCTTACATTGCTGGTGGGAATGCAAAATAGCACTGCCACTTTGGAAGACAGTTTGGCAGTGTCTTACAAAACTAAAGATACTCTTACCATATGATCCAGCAATCACACTTCTTGGTATTTACTCAAAGGAGTTGAAAACTTCTGTCTGCACAAAGACCTATATAGGAATGTTTGTTGTTGTTCAGTGACTCAGTTGTGCCCAATTCTTTGCGACCCATGGACTGTAGCCCACCAGGCTCCTCTGTCCATGGGATTTCTCAGGCAAGAATATTGGAGTGAGTTGTCATTTCCTTCTCCAGGGGATGTTTCAGACCCAGGAATTGAACCTACATCTCCTGCGTTGGCAGGTAGATTCTTTACCACTTAGCCACTGGGGAAGTCCACAGGAACTTTATTCATAATTGCCAAAACTTGGAAGCAAACAACAGGTCCCTCAGTTACATGTATGTGAGTGAATGAATAAATAAGACTGTGGTATACCCGGACAATGAATTATTCTCTAAAAAGAAATGAGCCATTAAACCATCAAAAGACATGGAAGAGGCATGGAAGTGGCTAAAATGTATATTACAAAGTGAGAGAAGCCACTGAAAAGGCTACCTATCCATATGACAATAAAAATTAATGATTGCCAGGGATGAGGGAAGAGGAGGGATGAATACACAGAGCGTGGAGAATTTTTAGGGCAATGAAAAAACTATTATCATGATGGACGTATGTCACTACATATTTGTCCAAACTCATAGAAAGTACAATACTAAGAGTGAACCCTAGGGAATTGCCTGTGGACTTTGAGTGATTATAATGTGTCAATATACGTTTATCCTCAGTAACAACTGTATCATTCTGGTGAATGATGTTGATTACAGGGGAGGCTATATATGTGTGCAGGCTCAATTTTGTTGTGAACCTAACAGTGCTCTAAAAAACAGTCATTAAAAAAAAAGGCTTATGTGAAAGGAATGCAGTCATTACTGTCAGGAAGCAAGTTGGCTGAATGTCTTTTACTTTAAGCAGGACTCTAAGGTCAATGGAATAACTTTGAAATCTTCTTCATGCTAAAATTATCCAGAAAGGAAAAAGATGTAAGTTCAGCCAAAATTTAAAAGGAGTTCTGCCACCTAGATAGCCACAAGTTAGCTTTTTATAAGGCAAAGTTCTTCACATTGTTGGTTAATAAATGTTAATGATTTATTCTGTAAAGCATTTATATTACATTTACATGTAATTCTGTAATGCAATTAAAATTTTATAATAATAAAACTTTCAAATTTAGTATTTTATGTATTATATACTTTGGGACCAGACTGGCTAAGAGATGAGTTGAAACAAAAGTCTAATAGGCATGGCTTCCTCTTTAGACAACTAACCTATCAACCTGAATCTTCAAAGTGGGTCAGGTCTCATTTCAGGACAAATGTTTGTTCTATTGATACTTTACTCCCCACCCCAAATAATACTTAAGAATCCTTAGCTCTATCCACATTAGTTCCAGGTATTCTTTTTGACATTTTTGTTCATACCTCTAACTTGAAGCTGTTAATGAAAATTGTGGTGTTTGAAAACCGTTGCTGAGATCTTTGGACTCTTGGTTAAGAATTTCATGAAAGCAGAGGCTCCTGGGAAACATATGGCTCTGCAACAAAGTCAACTTGTTGTAGGACCTATAGACTTCTCTGGTGGCTCAGACGGTAAAACATCTGCCTACAATGTGGGAGACTCGGGTTCGATCCCTGGGTTGGGAAGATCCTCTGGAGAAGGAAATGGCAACCCACTCCAGTACCCTTGCCTGGAAAATCCCATGGACGGAGGAGGCTACAGTTCATGGGGTTGCAAAGAGTCAGACAAGACTAAGTGACTAACTTAAACTTTCTACTTTATCTTGGGCTTCCCTGATAGCTCAGTTGGTGATGAATCTGTCTGCAATGAAGGAGACCCCAGTCTTGACTCCTGGGTTGGGAAGATCTGCTGGAGAAGGGATAGGCTACCCACTCCACTACTCTTGTGGTTCCCTTGTGGCTCAGCTGGTAAACAATCCGCTTGCAATGCGGGAGACCTGGGCACCATCTTTGGGTTGGGAAGATCCCCTGGAAAAGGGAAAGGCTACCCACTCCAGTATTCTGGCCTGGAGAATTCCATGGACTACATACAGTCCATGGGGTCAGATGACTGAACCACTTTTACTTTATCTTATCAAATAGATAAAAGTTGAATGCACCTGATATTACAAAGCTACTAAGAGGAATCAGAAACTTGAGTAAGAAAGATGCATTATTTTAAATGTTGAATTTTGCACTGGAGCTTCCTGGCAAGAAAGCTGAATATGAGGAATGCTAAGGGAAAATCAGGAACAGATAGTAATTTAAGGAGACTTTTGAAGGGCAATAATGTAGTAGAGAACACCACAGAGAGCTAAGAGTTGACCTATGGGTTGGAACAAAGAGGAGGCACTAGCAAAGGAATACAAAAACCAGAAAACCAGATAGGTTGTAGATCCCAGGAACTGTCTTAAAAAGTTGGGGGGTGGGGCCACAGGGTTTCAAGAAGGAGATAAGAATTGGGTGTGCCAAGAAAAATAGGATGATTAAACGGTTGAAAGTTAGAACTTGTGGACTTTAAAGTGTAAATTCAGTTTGCCATTATGGGTTAGATTGATAAAAGGTAAGGAATAAGGTGGAAGCAGGAGACTACTTTTAAGAAATGTGACAGTGAAAAGAAGGTTGATATTACAGTAACTGGAGGTAGTAGTACACATTTTTAAAAAGCCCTTGGAAACTGTTGAAAAACAGAAAGAAGCCAATGGCTACGATACTGAAGATATAAGATCCTAGGAAAGTAGTGGTGGAAGGAGGAAATAGGAATGGACGACATAGGTAGTCCTGGAAGAAGCACTGATTTGGGGGAGAAGGGGAGGGGGAGAATGAGTTAATTTGGTGAGGATTTGAAAGGTCATGAACACGGCGTGCCAACAAATATTTTAAGATGGAGAGAATATCAAACTGGAATTCCATGGCTCTGATCCCTGTTAATCAGATGATTTTATCTATTAGTTTGGATCGGGACTGGAACCTTAACAAGGAAAATGAGAAACAGTTTGTAGAGAATACGATAGGAATTCATCCAAAGATGAGTTTATATATATAGAGTTTATATATATATGAGTTTATATAAAGTGGGAGTGCGGTCACGACTTCATAGCCATCCAGGTAGAACTGGGGCTTCCTCCAGTGAAAAACCACACAGTGTGACCTTTGAGAGAGAAATCAGAAATAGGGATAATTTATTGGAGACTGACCCTTAAGACTATAAAGGAGTCGAGCGATTCTAAGGCAATACAGAAATAGAGCTGGCTGGCTACAGTAACAAGAGAATTTAGTCATAAATGGGGCTGATGACCTGGGAGATTAAGGATTCACTTTTGTATTCAAAGTTTTCAGTGGGTGAAAGGCAGAAGCCACGATCAGGCAGAGGCGGGGGTTGGGGGGGAGAGTAGGGAAAAGGCGACATTCAAAAGCATATTTTGGTCATGATCTCACGCTAGTCAATTGTTTCCCTTTTGGCAGCTAAACGGCTAGGATTCTCCCGTCCATTTCAGAGCTACTGAGAATAGTCCTAGGCTGTGGAAGGAGAAATCTGATTCCAAAGTGGAGGCTATATTTTCTCAATCGACTTACATTCTTTTCTCACTAACTAGCCAATGCTGCCGCCTTATGCAAAGCCGGCACCACGGAAAGGATTTGCTTTAGAGGTAGTGACGACGCCAATCGGCCTGGGGCGCGCAGTGTTGCGTCTAGATGCACGGCGAGGGAGGTCCCAAACAGCTCTCAAAACCTTTTCACCCTCTCCCGGGAAAGCACCTCGTCAACAGTAGACAATAAATCGCTCGTACAATGCTAAGCTCTGAGGCCCTGGTTGACACCAGGAGAGGCGGGAGCGTGGTTTAGCGCTGCCACCCCTCCGCTTTTTTGCAGAGGCGGGGGATGGGGGCAGCAAGGCCGGGCGGGGCTGCGGGGGTGCGCTAGTCCCGCGACCTGGGGAGGGGCCGCGGTGAAGGGGCCAGGGGCGGGTTTCCCTCCCAGGTCTCGGAAAAGCTCCAAAAATGGCGGGCGGCAACTCAGCCAGCTGGGCGCGCAGGCGCCACCGCCGCCATCCTTCCGCCCGCCTCGGGCAGCCCACGAACCGTCCACGGCCCCCTCACGGAGAGGTATGCGCCGCTTGCGATTGGCTGAGCTGGGCCAGCGCTCCGTGCGGGGGCCGGGCCGCCACGCAGCGGCCACGTTTCCCGCCCCGCTGGTGCGCGTGCGCGCAATCCCCACAGGAAAGCGATCGCGCGCGTCCCCGCCGCGGCCCCCAGCTCGCGCCTCAGCTCCCTCCCCTTTCCGGGCAGGCCCGTCCCGTCAGCGAGGCAGTAAGCACCGCGGCCAGCAGAGGGCGGTCCGGACCCAAGTCTGCAGCGGCGCCATTGGCGTGTGGAAAATGCCACCAGATGGCGGGTTAGGATTGCAGCTCCGTTGAAGGCGCGGCCCCCGCTCCCGAACCCCCGGCGACCACCCCGTAACAACCCCCCCACATCGGGAATAACACACCGGAGACTTTTGGGGGGAAACTAGGTCGACGGCTGGCGGTGCCCGGATGGGCAGCTGAGGTGAGCGCGGGCGGCGGCGACGGCGGCGGGGGGCGGGAAAGAGGGGGAATGCGGCGGCAGCGGCGCGGGGGCTGGAAGCGCCGATCCAAGATGGAGGCCGGGCGAGAGCGAGAGAGCGCGAGCGGAGAGCGGGCGGGCCGGGCGCGGGCCCCGCGCGGGGGAGGGAGGCCGCGCAGGCCTGTGCGGGGCGCGGCGGTCGCCGGCCGTCCGGGCGCCAGCGGGGACGGCTGTGGGCGCGGCGGGCACCCCGGAACCCTAGTCGCTCCGCACCCCTCCCGCGGGCCCCGAAAATGGTGCCCCCGCCCGCTCGGGCACTACGGCGACGGGCGCGGAAGCCTTTGTGGCGCGCTCGGGCCCGCCGCCAAGCCCGCCCTCCGCCCCCCCGCCCGGACTCTCGGGACTCGCCCGCGCCCGGCGGGGCCGGGCCGAGGCGGGCTGGTGCGAATGCCATCCGCCGCCCTGCGTTTCTGCGGTGTTTTAGCGGCGGCGGCGGCGTCACATGACAACGAGCTCGCCTCGGCTGAGGGGCCTGGGGGTCGCTCGGCGAGGCGACGGCCCAGGCCTCTTCTCAATGGGGAGGAGCGGGGGCTGGCGCCTGGGGCAGAGGGGACGTCAAAGCCGGGCTTTCCCGCTATCTGCCCTCCCCGCCCCCGACGGAGGCCTCCTTGAGAAATGTGTGCAGGCCGGAGCACTGCCCCGCTAGTTTTCCAGCCCCCCGGGAGACGAGGCCAATAAAAGTTGTTTTCCCTCCTTTCTCGGGGTGGGGGCGGGGTGAAGAGCTGGGAAACGGGAGTGCTTGGAGTTGAACCTGGGCCTCGATTGGAGAGTCCAAACTGGGTGCTTCTTGGGTGCTGTGGGGACTGAGAAATTTTCAGGTTTTAGGATTGTCACGTCACCTCTTCTACCTACATTTGAAATGTTATCGATTCTCTTCATATTGCAGAGAATCGTGCCCCGGGAGTGTAAAGCAGGGGATGGTTTGGGGCACTTATAGATTCAAAACAATGCTGTTTGTATGCGACGATAGCGAATTTGCTCGATGTTAAGATGATGTGTATAGTTTATTCTCGTGATTGTGACTAGAGAGGAGTTTTTTCTTTCATCTCTTCGCGAACGTAGTGTTTATGAAAGTATTTGACATGGTATAAGGAAAGTTGTGTGATTTGTGACTTACGTGGTATTTGACTCCATCTTTTAGATTTTCATGTGCCTTTTAAAGAAAATTGCAAATTCTGATGGTGAAGCATTTAGGAAAATAAAGATTCAGAACAGTGAAAATAAAAACAACTTGTGTATTGTATTGAATAGTAACAACTTGTGTATTGTATTGAATAGTGTACCTTGTACTCATGTTTATACTGTACGAAAAATTCAGGTAAAAAAAATTTACTCCAGGGAGGAAATAGCGAAAAGTTCGGGAAGGTTGTTTACTTGCTTTCAGTCTTTGAGAATAGTTATAACACAAGTAGTTTGCTATCTAAATAAAGTACTAAAAAAACCGACAGAGTTTTGATACGGTTTTTTCTTTATATTTCAAAACGTACATTAAGTTTACTCCGGTGGTCTATCAATGGTCATTTTAACAACCAAGCTGCTTTGATTGGAAATTCCTCAATATCCACTTTAGTTTTGATATTCCGGCAAAACTTAGGGGTATTGAAATAGATGTGAAATATGGAAAATTGTTATTTTCCATATGGAAAATGTTGCTAGAATTGCTTCCTTTGAACACAGTATACAAGTACTGTTGATTTGAATAACTGTCGTAAAGCCTTAAGGGGGCTGTGGTAGGAAGAGAGCCCAGGACTGAAGTTATTTTAAACTTTTCCTAGGTATTTGATCTTTGAGGGGTCGCTCTTTTAGCCTTACTTTCCTTATCACTAAAATGAAAAACTTTGGATTGTATTAGTTTTCTTTTTATCTATAGCGAGGTACCACATATTTAGTAGCTTCAGTTCAGTTGCTCAGTCGTGTCCAACTCTTTGTGACCCCATGAACCGCAGCATGCCAGGCCTCTCTGTCCATTACCAACAACTCCTGGAGTTCACTCAAGCTCATGTCCATTGAGTCCGTGATGCCATCCAACCATTTCATCCTCTGTCGTCCCCTTCTCCTCCTGTCCTCAATCTTTCCCAGCATCAGAGTCTTTTCCCATGAGTCAGCTCTTCCCATCACGTGGCCAAACTATTGGAGTTGCAGCTTCAACATCAGTCCTTCCAATGAACACCCAGGACTGATCTCCTTTAGGATGGAATGGTTGGATCTCCTTTCTTCCAGTCCAAGGGACTCTCAAGAATCTTCTCCAACACCACAGTTCAAAAGCATCAATTCTTCGGCGCTCAGCTTTCTTTATAGTCCACCTCTCACATCCATAAATGACTACTGGAAAAATCATAGCCTTGACTAGATGGACCTTTGTTGGCAAAGTAATGTCTCTGCTTTTGAATATGCTGTCTAGGTTGGTCATAACTTTCCTTCCAAGGAGTAAGCGTCTTTTAATTTCATGGCTGCAATCACCATCTGCAGTGATTTTGGAGCTCAGAAAAATAAAGTCAGCCACTGTTTCCACTGTCTCCCCATCTTTTTGTCATGAAGTGTTGGGGCCAGATGCCATGATCTTCATTTTCTGAATGTTGAGCTTTAAGCCAACTTTTTCACTCTCCTCTTTCACTTTCATCAAGAGGCTCTTTAGTTCTTCACTTTCTGCCATAAGAGTGGTGTTATCTGCGTATCTCAGGTTATTGATATTTCTCCTGGCAATTTTGATTCCAGCTTGTGCTTCATCCAGCCCAGTGTTTCTCGTGATGTACTCTGCATATAAGTTAAACGCAGAGTACATTTAGCAGCTTCAACAACACCTGTTTATTATCTCACAGTTTATATAGGTGAGAAATCTGGGTACTTTGTAGGGGGGCTTTCTGTTCCACATTTCGCCTGGCTAAAACCAAGATGTTGGGTGTGTTGGCTTAGTTCTTATCTGAGGCTTAGGACTTTCTTCCATGCTCACTACTTGTTGGCAGAATTTCCTTGTGGCTGTATGACTGGAGTCACCATCTTCTTTCTAGCTGTTGGCAAGACTTTCTCACTTCCTTACCACATGTTCATATAGGCATTTTCACATCATGACTTTTGCTTTCATCCAGGCAAGCAAGAGTAAGTTGCTCTGGCTTTCTCTGTCTTTGTCCTCTGGACTCCCTTAGGAGACTCCTTTTTAAAGCTGATCGAATTAGATCAGACCTACTTAGGATGATCTTTTTGATGAACTCAACTGATTAGGGACCTTAAGTACATATGCAAAAATCTATTTGCCATATAGCAATCACAGGAGTGATACCCCATTATAATTACAGGTCTCTCCCACACTGGAGGGTTGCTAATGAGGGTGAGTCACTGTGGTTTGTTAGAATTTTGCTTGCCATGGGGACAGAAGTATCTTTACACTTTAGAATCTTTATGTACAAGAAGACCACTTAGGCAAAGCAGTAACCCCACTTGATAAGTTTACTCATACTTGTTTTATCTTCATGCTTTTTCCTCTTTGTATTTCCTGGTACCTCAGTTGAAGTGCCTCCCTCTATAAAAAGATTTTATTGCATATAGTGAATAGTAATAGTGAATAGTGAAGTCGCTCAGTTGTGTCCGAATCTTTGCGACCCCGTGGACTGTAGCCTACCAGGCTCCTCTGTCCATGGGATTTTCCAGGCAATAGTCCTGGAGTGGATTGCCATTTCCTTCTCCAGGGGATCTTCCCAACCCAGGGATTGAACCCAGGTCTCCCACATTGTAGACAGACGCTTTACCGTCTGCGCCAATTATTGCATATAGAGGAAATTAAAAATAAAAATTAAAAAGTAGAAAGGCAAAAAAAGAACAGTGGAGATTATGCAGTTCTCATTATTGCTTGACACCTATTGTTTTACTCATTTTAGGAATGAGATTGAATCTCAGGGAAGTTAAGAAATTTAAATGACTAAGATGACCCTCCTATTAAGTGGCAGGTAGATTCATAAACTTATTACATCAGACAGTTGCTGTGGTATGATTGGTCCAGTTACTTTTGAAGAGAGAATTATGAAAAAGAATGATTATTTAAAATGGAGTACATGGAGAAGGCAATGGCAACCCACTCCAGTATTCTTGCCTGGAGAATCCCATGGACAGAGGAGCCTGGCGGGCCCCATGGGGTCGTGAAGAGTCAGACACAACTTAGCAACAAACATGCACACACATCCTTTAGACCCAATGTGTGCAGTTTGGCTCATCTCATTAAAGATGCTTGATGTCAAAAAAAAAATAAAAATAAAAAATAAAATGGAGTACAGATATTCAAAAGTGTTAGTTGCTGAACCATGTCCTACTCTTTGCAACCCCATGGACTATAGCCCACCAGGCTCCTCTGTCCATGGAATTCTCCAGGCTTGAATACTGGAGTGGGTTGCCATTTCCTTCTCCAGGGATATCTTCCCTGCCCAGGGATCGAACCTAGGTCAACTGGTGGACAAAGAGGGGAGCAAAAACTGGTCATGGTGTATTGGAGGTTTCACAGTCTAAGAAGCAAAATATCTTCAAAAGAAGGCAATTTAGTTAAGAATAAGATTTAGAGACTATAACCAGGAGTTAAAATTGTTCAGGAGACACAGCTAAATTTCTTAATAGAGAGGTGATAAAGTAAGGGCTTGGTAGATCTTTGTTAGCTGAATTAAAATATGTCTCTAGAATTTATATGATCCTTGCTACTGTGATACTGTAGGGAAAAGAAGGAAGCAGAGAACTGAGAGGATGCTCTTGCATAAGCCTAGGAAAGAGATGATTCTTGAGGTAGAAATAAGGATGTGTCTATAGAGAAGAAGGGTTCAGCTTTCTGTCATTTTGGTAGTCAAGAGGACAGAATCCCAGCTTCCTGAGTTTTAGTGCTGAGAGAAGCCTTGCTATTGACAAATGTGATTCTTTTTAATTGAGCTTTAAGTAGGTCATGGGCCAGTTGGTTTTATAGAATCTTTTCTCTGTGTACTAATTCACACCTATTGCTTCTTTCAAGTTTCTTCCCCTTCCTTTTCTGTGTTCTTGCCAGTTAGTGCTTAAAGGACAGTCAGTCCTGCCTTCTTTATAGGATACATTCCTCTGTGCTGTGAGCCTAAATGATGCACTAGTTAGTCCTCCAGATTTCTCTGTAGAGTTTTGCTGCAATTAAACAGCTCTATCGATGGCCTTTAACTTACTGGAAGCACAAAGTTACAAAAACATTTTATGTTGTGACCCAGTACAAACACACACACAATAGAAATAACACTTAACCTTCATGCAGTTCATGCTGATATATTGTATATATTTTTGAAACTAAGAATACTGGTTACAGCTCACTTATGTGATTTACAGCAACCCTTTCACTTGGCTGAATTATAATCTCATTGTTAATTGGGAGAGTGCGAAGTAAGACCAAACCATAAGAAATCATTTCACTTCCGTCAGATTGGCAAATACTAAAAATTCTGATAATATCAAGTGTTGCTGAGAATATGGGGAAATTAGCCTACCACTTTTGGAGGGACATAGTCATTTTGTAAAAGAAAGTGACTTTTGTAGTAGTAGAATACATGTACGTTAACCTAGTGATTATGTTTTTGTCTTTTTATTCCTAATGAGAGAAATTCTTGTATGCTGGGTTATGTGAACAGAAATGTTTGCAATAGCCAAACTTTAGCAACAAAGTGTTCATCATTCTACCACTGCTTTTCAAATACCAGTGCTGATTTTCAAATGATAAAATAATCTTGATTTGTAGGATAACCTCACTTGGTCACACTGTACTATCTCTTTTATATTTAACGTTTTGCTAGAATTTGGGGATATTTTTTCATCAGGAATATTATTTTGTAGTTTTCTTAGGTTGTAATGTCTTTGTCAGGTTTCAGTATTTGGATTATGATACTCTTAAAAGTATGGGAGGTGTTCCCTCTACTTACTGAAAGACCTTGTGGAATATTCCTTGACTGGTAGAATTCATCAGTGATACCGTTTAGACTTAAATTTTTTAATTTTTTTGTAGGGAGACTTTTGGTAAGTTCAAATTCTTTTTTGTTTTTAACTAGACATAGATTTTGTTTCATCTTATATCAGTTTTGGAATTCCCTTGTCATCTTTAGGATGTTTTGTAGGATTTGTATCGATATCTTTAATTTCTGATGTTATTAATGTGTTCTCTCTTTTTTTTCTTAACCAGTCTAATTCTTAGTTTATCTGTATATCTTTTCAAAAATAACAATGCTGGTTTTCTCCGTTTGTCTTTTCTCTCTCATTTTTTTCCTGTTGTTTATAATTTTCTTTTCCCCATGTATTTTGCTTCTCCTTTTCTAGCTGCTTAAAGTGGTCAGAGATTTCAGACATTTCTTGTTTTCTAATTTAAATGTGCAAAGCTCTAGATTTTCTTCTAAGCACTGCAGTTGCCTACAGATTTTGATAGTCTTATTATCATTTACTTTGGAATAGTTTCTAACTTGCTTTGTGATTTCTTTGTTGACCCAGGGATTATTTTAAAAGGGTTTTGTTTAATTTTCAAATATTTGGCGTTATTTTAGATATCTTGTTATTGATTTTTAACAATTTCATTTTGAGGCTTGAGATATATGCTGTATAATTTTAATCTTTTCAAATGTATAGAACCTTGAGTTATGGTTCATCATGTGGTTTATATTAATAAATATACTTTTCACACTTGAAAAAAAATACGTGTTCTGCAGTTGTATGGTATACTATTCTGTAAATATCAGTTAGATTCAGGTGTTTTGGTAGCATTTTTCAAATCATTTTTGTCTACTTTTTTTTTTTTTTTGGTCTAGTTATATCAGTTGCTGAGAGGGATGTTAAAATAGCGAACTGTGACTGTGGAATTACCTATTTCCCCCTTAATTTTGTTGCTTTTTGCCTCAGTATTTTGAAGCTCTGTTTCTAGGCACATTTAGTTAATACAGCCACTCTAATTTTCTTGAGCTTACTGTTTCTGTAGTGTATTTTCTTCTATCCAGTTACTTAAAATTTTTCTTTGTGTTTAAAATGTGCTTCTTGAAGGCAGCATATAGTTGAGTTTTGCTTTTTTTAAAATCCATTCTGACAGTATGGAAGTGGCATCTTTCAGTTTGATTGAACATTGATTATGTACTAATGCCTGTCAAAAAATGCAGAAGTTCTGAGATTTTACTGAGATTTAACTTGCTAACAAGTTAACCTGCTACAGTTTAATAGAGTCATGAGACTCCTTGGTCAGAGATGAACAGTGCACTACAGCAATAACAGTAGCCAGAGCATCAGCATTAGTGTCAGATCTTGGAGCCCCACTTTGTACATGGTAAAGATGTGACACCCACATGTGTATTGGGTTGTGTTCAGTTCAGTTCAGTCGCTCAGTCGTGTCCGACTCTTTGCGACCCCGTGAATCGCAGCACGCCAGGCCTCCCTGTCCATCACCGTCTCCTGGAGTTCACTCAAACTCAGGTCCATCGAGTCAGTGATGCCATCCAGCCATTTCATCCTCTCATCCCCTTTTCCTCCTGCCCCTAATCTCTCCCAGCACCAGAGCCTTTTCCAATGAGTCAGCTCTTTTCATCATGTGGCCAAAGTACTGGAGTTTCAGCTTTAGCATCGTTCCTTCCAAAGAACACCCAGGGCTGATCTCCTCTAGAATGGACTAGTTGGATCTCTTTGCAGTCCAAGGGACTCTGAAGAGTCTTCTCCAACACCACAGTTCAAAAGCATCAATTCTTCAGCGCTCAGCTTTCTTCACAGTCCAACTCTCACATCCATATATAACCACTGGAAAAACCATAGCCTTGACTAGATGGACCTTTGTTGGCAAAGTAATGTCTCTGCTTTTCAATATGGGTTGTGTTAGAGGAGAGGAATCCCAAGCTTAGAGAAACTCTTATTTTTATAATGGGTTATAAGCATACCTCTCCTTTCCTCTGAGGGAGATGCTATTTCTCTTTCCCAAGATAATTCACTCTACAAATATACTTGAAAACATTGGATCAAAGACAATTGGTGTCTCTGTTTTCAAGATAGGCAGAAAAACTAGAGACCCATGGAAAATTCTTTCAAAACTGCCCAGTGAATTTTCTCAATTTCCCCTATGTAGCTTAGATTTTTCTTTTCTTTGTTAGATGGCCCCAGCCTAGCTTTCCAGCTCTGGCTCTGCACTGTACTTCTCTCTGGGTTTTATGCTCTCACTAGATTGATTTCATACTTTATTCCATGTCCCTCATGTCTTTGTTCGGGTGTATAATGTGTGTGTAAGGAACACTCATTGAGTATTTACTGTGTAGCAATAAATATTTTGCAATAACCCTGTGAAGAAGTTATATTGCTATTATCTGTTTTAAAGGTTAGGTTAAATTTATTTAATCTTAAATTAACTAGATAAGTTTATTAGGTTTAAGTCTCTCATGTTTGTGATGAAGGAGGGACACATTATAGAGAATCCTTTGACTTCTTGACGTTAGTGATAGTTACATGGAGTGCTCACTTCATAATTCTTTAAACTATTATTTAGATTTTATGTATTATGCTATGTAATTGATATATTTCCCAAAGAAAGGAAAAACAGAAAAAGGAAGTAAACACTGAGCTGTAGAATCTATTTCAAGTCTTCCTGATACCTTCACCCTCTTTGTATTTTCATTTATTGCAGATATATTATTGGCACAATAATGTTTGGTAAGTGGTGGGCTTCATAAGGCATGGTATTTTGTAGACTACTTGTTGCAAGGCCACACAACTAATAAATGAGAGAGTCAGGATTTAAACCTGCTTACTTTCAGAACCCACAATTTAAATCTCTTAAAAGGGCATTTTAATCTCAACCTTATTTATGCTGTTTGAACTCTTTTGCATTTTGAAGTTTATCTTACAGAGATTCGGTTTTCTTTCCTTTTCCGTCATATAACAGTCAGGTGGTCTTGAGTAGAACATTTGATTTCTAGAGGCCTCAGTTGTTTTATCTCTGTGATGGGAATCCAGTTAAGATTCTTTCAATAAATATTTATGAGTGCCTACTCCATGACTAGTAGTGAGTATACAAAGTTGTTTAAGACATAGACTTTGCTTTTAAACAGCTTCTGTTCTATTGAGAGAGATTTAAAAACCAAACCCCCTAAAGCAACAAACCAAGCTAATAAGGATAATACATAGAAGTTGTGAGAGCATTAGGTTCAGGATACTTTGGAAGCATAAAGTACAGAAGTAAGAGGACGTGCCCCTCTCCTTGTTACCGCCTCCCCCCCCACCCGCCCCACGCAAAGTAGATCATTTTTAATGTATCAGGAAGAGTTAGAAGAGTTTTTCAGGGTAGTTCCTTGACTTTGGTAGTTAAGTATCACCTGTACTGTTTTTAGCCTCTGGCAAGATTTGTCTTCATAATTGTTGAGTTGGTCTAAAGGTTCAGGTAGAGGTTTGAGACACCACTGCGTTTCCTTGTCTTAGGCAAAAAAAAGTGCTTTATATATAGTCAAGCATGAATATGACCTGATTGCCTCTTTTGAGGTAACTGATTCCCTGAAGTTATCTTCCCTGAAGTTATCCTGAAGCTCTGCCAATTCTGTTATATTAGGTTATTATTATTTTTTTCCTATCTCATTTAGAGTACTGAGAGGTAGGCTTTCTCTGTTCTCTAGTAGATACTAGACAGTACAAAGTAGTATATATGCAGAAATTCTTATGACAGAACGCAGGATACAGAAGCTAAAGAATGTCTTAAGCTATGTTCTGCTTAGTTGTTAAAGCCTAAATTAATTTTCAGGAAGAAAATGCCCTAGTGTATGCTTTGTACTGTGGGGTTAGTTAAAGAGTTTGTGCATTCACAGATGAAGGAAGCACTGTCACATAATGAAAAGCCATTGTCTGTTGTCCAAGAGATATCCTGGCCTGAGTTACACTCCTGATGTCAAATTCTAATTCATCTCCTTCCTAGGTATGTAAACATGGGCAGATTCTTTAACCTCTCTAAACCTCAGTTTTCTCACCTGTGTAATGTCACTAATGCCTCATGGATTATCAGTTAGAAAGTTAACTTTTAACTGTTAGGCTCTGCTGTTTTGTATGTAAATACATTAGTGTTGTTAAATTTAAAATTTTCAAGTTACAATCCGGATAAATCATAAGAGTACTTTCTAGAAGCAAGGACTATTAATTAATTGGTTCTTACCAGCATATAGAGCTAGCTGATTCTTCTTAGCACGTTAAAGCTGGTTCAACAATAAGCTCTGTTGATGAGAGTGGTCAGAAGGTGAGGTTCTCAGGTTAATAGAGAGATGAGGGTTATAGCCAGAGTTTTGTGCTTATTGTTAAATATATTAAAAAAGATCAGACTCTTTTTTTTTCCTCTAGAAAGTAGTACATCTTGGAAATCCATTGTGATGTTTCCTTAGTAATTGAGAAGATTCGATGGCTGTATCAAGATTTTTATTTATAAAAAAATAATAGCTTTGCATGTATAATTTCGCAAAGAGACTAGGAATGAATCTTTACCAAAAGCAAAACATAATTTTGAAAGTTACTTCTTTGTGTAAGTTCTTAAAGTAAGATGGTCAGATGACTGCTTTTCCTGTCACAAAAATGGGGTACAGGAAGCAAAACCTGGGTTAATCTGAGTTTTTAAAAAAGTTTTGGATATTTAATAATTTATAAATGTGAAGAGAATGTGGTATAAGAGAGAAAAACGAGTGTAGAGCTAGAGACTTGAGTTTTAGTCATAGCTTTACCACTAAAGAGCTGTGTGTTTTTGAATCACTACTTCTCTGAACCTCGGTTTCTACACTGTAAAATTTGTGACTTGGACTTAGTTTCCAAGATTCCTGTAAATTTTTTAGTCTCTATTGAGGAAATCAACTCTGAATCAGGTAATGCAAAGTTTTTGATTTTAAAGACTTTAGTTAAGTCTGAGTGTGTTACCAGCAGGCTCCTTTGTCTCATCTTCTAACAGGTTATTAGAATAATTCATGCTTTCCTCTAGCTGATTCATATACAGACAAAATACGTTAATATTTAGGTAGTACTTAACAGTTTTTGGTTTTAGCTATGGTTGTTTACTTCTTTATTTGGTGTAAAAAAGATTAGCAAGTGTCTTCATGTAATTTTAGTCATTTTGAGTTATTCAGACATTTGTTGAACACCTGTAGTGTGCCTTACACTTTGGTTATAAAGACATAAAAGCACAGTTCTTGCCTTCCTGATGTGCAGAGAATTGAAGACTCAGAACATAGGTGTGATAACCTCCAGAAATCCTTTTCCAATAGCCTTATTGGTCCTTACTCCCACTATTTCTCCCTTTCTTAAATCCAGGATTGGTCAAAGTGCTATTCCTTTGTCTTTTAGTGGTATGCTGTGCCGGGGTGGCATGATTGGCTATGGAATTGGTGATGCTCTGCGTAAAGGTGCTCCAGCCAAGGGGTTTGGTCAGGGCTGAAATCCAGATTTCACTCTTCTTGACCAACTATCCATTGGCTTTTTTCATGATTTTCTAATCACCTGCCCAGAGGCCCTTTCCCCCAATTCTTAGAAAAGAACTTGCATATGGTAGCAGCTATCTACCCTATGCATAAGTGTACCATTAAGAACTTTCCATAGTGTGTTTTTTTGGCAGATGAGTTTTATAGTAGGTAATACATGCCTTGAAGTGGTTTGTTGAAGGAGCACGTGCTTCCTGAACACAAATTCTTACGTAAGGTTTGAAAGAAGAGTAGAAGTTAACCAGGCAAGAGTGGGCTGATGGAGATGGAATGGCTTTCCAGGTAAATATAGAGGGATAATGTAGTGATCTGGTCTAGAACCACAACTTCGGAGCCTGTGCTCTAGAGCCCTCAAGCTGCAGCTGCTGAGCCCATGTGCTGCAGCTGCTGAAGCCTGTGTCCCTAGAGCCTGTGCTCGCCAGCGAGAGAAGCCACTGCAGTGAGCAGCCCGCGGGAGCTGCAACTAGAGGAGGGTTGCCCGCAGTGATGAAGGCCCAGTACAACCAGAAGATGAAAAGTAAATAGAAGAAGTTTAAAAAAATAGAAAGTAAACTAAAGAATGGTTGGTATCTACCCCAGACCAACTGACATCCAGTCTCTGACTTTCTGATGCACAGTGCGTTCTGAAGTACATACCTGACAGAACTTGGTTACTGATTATAATAGAATATGTGTTTATTGAGAATGTGTCAAATACTTTGTCCAGTAACATGATGATAAATAACATCACAATCTTACATAGGTATTACATTTCACAGACGAGGTAGAGAAGTTAAGTACTTTTCCCTAGCTAGGAAGTGGTAGGTTTGAGTCCAAGTTTTTATAACTCTATAATAAAGTCTTAAGCAATAAACTGTATAATAAATCTCTTAAGCAATTTTTTTAAAAATTGGGATTCATAAACTTAGAGGGGAAAATAATCATATTTTCATTTTTTCTAATCTCTAAGAGAGATTTCGCATTTTCTTTAATTTTGAATGTAGGTAACAAATCACAGTTGTGTGAGGAATACTGTAGCTTTCTTACAAATAGAAATCAGAAACATTTTCATATTAAATTACAGATGTTGCAGATATCTCAAAATATCTTTGATCCTAAGCAGGGCCTTAAAATTGGGCTGTTAGACCCACCTCTAGATGTGTCATTTATTGTGTTAAAGAAGCACATACAATAGTTGATAATTATATTTGAATATAGTTAATAATGAATTCCTTTTCTAGATAATAGTCTTTGCTGAGAGTTTAGTAGAGTAAGGTGGACAGAAAATAAGAGAGTCATTTTTGTTATCTTGTGGAATTGAGATCCTTATAAAAGTCTCTCTTTCCTTCACCACTTTTCTTTTCTTTGACTGTTAAATAGGACCAAAACCCAAGTTCTTCTTATTGTCAAAGTTATTAAGACTACTTGGGTTTGGAGTGCCTTTTTTAAAGCACTTTCTGAAAAATTAGAAGAGATATATGCATTATCTTATCAGGCATTCTGACTATCTGGTCATCTGATACAATGCTATTTAACAGAACTTTCTGCAGTGATGGAAATGTTTTGTTTATGTGCTATCCAGTATGGCATCTATTAACCATAATAACACAAAGAATCAAAATAACGATAACAGCAATATAATAACATTAATAGCAGTACTACCTAAGCATTTTACATATATTAACTTATGAGATCCACACAACAACCCCATGAGGTGGACACTCTTTAAGTTTCAGCTTACAGGTAAACTGAAACCTGGTGAAGTGAAGTGATTTTCCAGAGTTCACATAGCTAGTAATTAGCAGAACTGGGGATTCAGACCCTGGCAGTCTGGCTTCCTTTATGTTCCCTTTTTAATATGTTCCTTTAATCACTTTCCTCAGATTCCGCCCTGCCCCTGTGCATATACAGGATGCTGTCAGAAGCAATATTTTAAAAAGGCATTTAAGATTACTCATTTTGCTCTGTCAGCTAAAAGTTGTGCAGAGCTTACTGGTTTATTTCCTGTAAGTAAATTTGTCTTAGATGTATTAGGTGTTTTTAGTAACCAACACTGATATTGTTAAACAGTAATTTATATTTTTCCTAAGTTTAATTTAAAGCTGGGTTCAGAAACTGAATAGTCATGTGGTTATTTTGTTTACTGAAACTAACTGAAATATAATTCTGAAGCTGTTTTGCGATGAGTTGGCTTTGGTTAATAGGTACTTGGCTTTCCTTAGTCAATATACACGTGACTGACTAACCTATGTTACATCTAGTATGGTATGTTGGGTTCCTGGAGGCCCAGAAGGGGAGAGGTATATCTGAGGTACAGAATTCCATTCCTGCTTTATTCTGGGTGAGCTGGTGGTAGAGTGATATTAAAAGGGGCAAGAAAACTGTCGTTTTTCAGTTATCTGTATAGGCATTGTGCTTGAGGCTTTACATATAAAGTCATCATTTATTAAATATAGGCTGTTTTTCACACCCTTCCAGTGCTTTAGATTCATTACATATGTCATTTAATCTGCACCCAGTGCCTCAGAGAACATGATGATGACAAGGATACTTTTGGATGAGGGCTTTGTTAGTCTCTTCCTCTTCTCTCAGCTTTCCCCTCTCCACTTCAAGGGAATGATCATAAATATAGGTGGGGAATGAGAGGGGAGTGGGGCTGAGGTTATTGATACCAGCTTATCTAGTACTTAAGGTTCTCCAGCTGGTAAGTTCATTAATTTCATTTTTTGGAAATAAGGCAGACAAGGTATTTGTCTTCATGTGATAGACAGTCAATAATCAGGTGAACAAAATAACCATACACTGTGTTAAAAGCTGTGAAGGGAATGATTGAGGTACTGTGATTGGTAATAATGAGATACATACAGTCAGGAAAGGCATCTTTGAGGATATTAAATTTAAGCTGAGCTTGCACAAAACCTGACGAGACTGGTCCAGGCACAAGGAAGAGCCGGTGCAAAATCTCTGTAGCAGAAATGGCTGTTGTATTTTAGGAACTGAGAGATGATAATGGAGGGAGCGAGCACAATACCTGAACAATGTAGTGGCTTCACCTGAGGCTAGAGGGCTAGGCCAGAGTCTGGCTTACGTATGATATGTTTGGGTTAGCAGGAACTGTAAGGAGTGCAGATTTTACAATATGTAAAATGAGAAACCATTGAGTTTTAAGCAGGGAAGCATTTAAACAACATCCCTCCCTCTAGTTCAGTGATTCTCAACTATAGGTTATATCTTGCTTTACAGGGGACATTAGGCAATTTGCAGAGATTTTTGATTGTCATGTCTGGGGGGTGATGATGTATGCTACTGGCATTAGTGGGTAGAGACCAGGGATGCTGCTAAATAAACATTCTTCAGTAAGCCCCCTCCAGCAAACAACTGTTGGCCCAAAATGTCATAGTGCCAAAGTTGAGAACTTCTGCTCTAGCTGCTCTGTGAATATTGGATTGTGCTGAGGGTTGGAATGGAAGAAGGAAAAGTTAGGTTGATGCAATGTCCAGGTGATGGTACCTGCACCATGGTTTCAGTAAAGGTAATAGTGAGAAATGTAATTGTTTTTATGTTTTGGAAATAATGAGTCAAGAATGATCTCCAGGTTTCTGACTTTAGTAACTGAGTGAATGGTGGTGCCATCCTGGCACCACCTTGGGAAAGACCGAGAATGAGGAGTTCTAACTTTTTAAATCTTATTCATGGAACCTGAATTGCTATTAAAAGATGACACAGCACTATTTTATGGGCAGTAAGAAAAAAAATGCTGTATGCTTTTGCAGTCTGTAATTGGTCATACCAGCCACTCATTGCTTGGAAACCTTTTATCTGTTTCCAGAGATTTGACAACTTCTTCTTCCTTCATTTCTGTTGCTTGGCATGTGATAGGCTGTCCTTTAGCATGTATCTCAGTAGCAAAACATAATACTCAGTAGCATAACATAATGGCTGTTCTTATATCTCATAAGTCGCTTTGTTGCTTTGCAAGAAAACATGAAATTGGGATTGTTATTAGCAATAATGAAATTTTATTTACTAATCTCAAGTTTTGTGACTTTATGCATGGTAAGTTTTCAGTATTAAATTGCAGAGTAATATTTTAAGACATTTAGCAGGTAGTTAAACTCAACATGCATGAAACTGACAGTGCAGACAATTCAATTGATGACAAGGTCAGTCAACAATTATGCTTGAGTTCATGGGTGAACAGTGGCAGCTGTGTTTAATTACTGTCTGTTCAGCACATTTATAAAATGCCTTTAATTGTGAGATACATCTTTATCTCAGAAATGTTAAAATAGGGGGAAAATGTGAAATATAGTAGGTGGTCGGAAACCTACCTACCTACCAGTCCGTTTAACATATGATATGTTGAAACGGATTAATAGCACTACTGATAGTACTTGTGTTAATAGTATAAATGGTTTCTATGTATGGAAACTCACTTTTTATTTATTTATTTAAAATATAAATTTATTTATTTTAATTGGAGTCTAGTTACTTTACAATATTGTATTGGTTTTGCCATACCTCAACATGAATCCGCCACGGGTGTACATGTGTTCCCCATCCGAACCACCCTCCCACCTCCCTCCCCATACCATCCCTCTGGATCATCCCAGTGCACCAGCCCCGAGCATCCTATATCATGCATCGAACCTGGACTGGCGATTCATTTCATATATGATATTATACATGTTTCAATGCCATTCTCCCAAATCATCCCACCCTCTCCCTCTCCCACAGAGTCCAAAACACTGTTCTATACATCTGTGTCTCTTTTGCTATCTCGCATACAGGGTTATTGTTACCATCTTTCTAAATTCCATATATATGTGTTGGTGTTTTTCTTTCTGGCTTACTTCACTCTGTATAATAGGATCCAGTTTCATCCACCTCATTAGAACTGATTCAAATGTATTCTTTTTTAATGGCTGAGTAATGCTCCGTTGTGTATATGTACCACAGCTTTCTTATCCATTCATCTGCTGATGAACATCTAGGTTGCTTCCATGTCCTGGCTATTATAAACAGTGCTGTGATGAACATTGGGGTACACGTGTCTCTTTCAGTTCTGGTTTCCTCAGTGTGTATGCCCAGCAGTGGGATTGCTGGGTCATAAGGCAGTTCTATTTGCAGTTTTTTAAGGAATCTCCACACTGTTCTCCCTAGTGGCTGTACTAGTTTGCATTCCCACCAACAGTGTAAGAGGGTTCCCTTTTTCTCCACACCCTCTCCAGCATTTATTGCTTGTAGACTTTTGGATACCAGCCATTCTGACTGGCATGAAATGGTACCTCACTGTGGTTTTGATTTGCATTTCTCTGATAATGAGTGATGTTGAGCATCTTTTCATGTGTTTGTTAGCCATCTGTATGTCTTCTTTGGAGAAATGTCTGTCTAGTTCTTTGGCCCATTTTTTGATTGGGTCGTTTATTTTTCCAGAATTGAGCTGCAGGAGTTGCTTGTATATTTTTGAGATTAACTCTTTGTCAGTTGCTTCATTTGCTATTATTTTCTTCCATTTGGAAGGCTGTCTTTTCACCTTGCTTATAGTTTCCTTTGTTGTGCAGAAGCGTTTAATGTTAATTTGGTCCCGTTTGTTTATTTTTGCTTTTATTTCCAGTATTCTAGGAGGTGGGTCATAGAGGATCCTGCTGTGATTTATGTCGGAGAGTGTTTTGCCTATGTTCTCCTCTAGGAGTTTTATAGTTTCTGGTCTTACATTGAGATTTTTAATCCATCTTGAGTTTATTTTTGTGTATGGTGTTAGAAAGTATTCTAGTTTCATTCTTTTACAAGTGGTTGACCAGTTTTCCCAGCACGACTTGTTAAAGAGATTGTCTTTTCTCCATTGTATATTCTTGCCTCCTTTGTCAAAGATAAGGTGTCTGTAGGTGCGTGGATTTATCTCTGGGCTTTCTATTTTGTTCCATTGATCTATATTTCTGTCTTTGTGCCAGTACCATACTGTCTGGATAACTGTGGCTTTGTAG
This sequence comes from Oryx dammah, assembly GCF_014754425.2. Classification (NCBI taxonomy): domain Eukaryota; kingdom Metazoa; phylum Chordata; class Mammalia; order Artiodactyla; family Bovidae; genus Oryx; species Oryx dammah. The sequence goes on along the minus strand of NW_024070186.1, from coordinate 24,845,026 downwards.
TAGAGCCTGAAGTCAGGCAGGTTGATTCCTCCAGTTCCATTCTTCTTTCTCAAGATTGCTTTGGTTATTCGAGGTTTTTTGTAGTTCCATACAAATTGTGAAATTATTTGTTCTAGCTCTGTGAAAAATACCGTTGGTAGTTTGATAGGGATTGCATTGAATCTATAGATTGCTTTGGGTAGTATACTCATTTTCACTATATTGATTCTTTTGATCCATGAACACGGTATATTTCTCCATCTATTGATTTCTGTCCTCTTTGATTTCTGTCATCAGTGTTTTATAGTTTTCTATATATAGGTCTTTAGTTTCTTTAGGTAGATATATTCCTAAGTATTTTATTCTTTTCATTGCAATGGCAAATGGAATTGGGAAACTCACTTTTTAAAGATCACTGGCAGGTGAAAACTTGGATTTGCAATGAGCTGGTCAAACAGTGGTAGAATTTGTTGAAAGAATGGGTACAGCGGGTGACAAGTAAGAAATCACTCTAAGGCAGTATTGTAGAAGCTAAAGGATGAAATTAAAGCAATGAAATTCCGTATGTATGTGATTTTTGAGGCTGTGTGCCTGTACTAGCAGCACAGTTTTACAGAGTCGATGTATAGGCAAATACATTTTAATTTTGGTTAGTTAGAAAACCTAGCTGGCCCCCCCCACCCCACACACACATATTGCATTATAATTTCTATTAATAGTTTAACTTACATAGCTTTGGAAAGCAGTTTGCTAATAGTTTTGGTGCATTATATTAAAAGGTAAAACAGATACTGAATGTTTATTAACCAAAACAAAGTTCCTTTGTATATAAATGGTGTGTGCATATGTGTGTATGTTAGTAATGTTTCTTTGACATACAAAACCCAAATCTCTTACTGCTATCATTCTTCAGTGTGAATGCAGCTGTGGTTCTTTAGTCCGAACTGTACCATAGCCAGGCCGGTCAGAAACATCAGGTACTCCTGTGACGTCTGATAGTGATATTATTCTACCCTGCTAAAACCACCATATTGGTCAAGTCGCAAATACCCTGCTATGACTTTATTTTACTTGTTTGTCACTTAAAATATTGTTTGTATTGTGATAAACTGTAATAATTCACATACGGTTTTGTATACTATAAAGTGTCTTTCAGGGTAGGGACATGTTTTTTGCATGTGTGCCTTACAACAGTGGAGCAAGCACATTGCTGGGCAAAATAATAGACACTCAATAAATACTGCTTAATTCAACTGCATTGAATAATTTAGATTCATACTGTATACTAAGCTTAATTGTTATACTTTAAATCTTTTTATTAGAGATTATTGCATTTAGCTTTAATGCTGAAAACATCATTCTTTGCAGAGATTAATTCCTGTATTATGCTATTTGTTCCTAAATCTTTTCAGCCACCTTTTTCCTGTCTACTTATACTTCATTCATTCATTGCATATTGTTACTGACCAGTTTCACTTTTAAGGTCAAGCTGAACAGAGCTTGGAAATGGGAAATAATTCTTTTGTCATGTGACTTTATTTTAAACAGATACCCACACAATTAAAGAATGGTATATTGATGTATGCATTGCCCTGTTTGCTTACATTAGATTTTTTGATAAAGATGGTACAGGTTCATTAATTGACCAAGAAATTTGGGTGCTTCTTTAGTTAATTCAAAATATTATTGAAAAAAATTTATCTTTGGATTTACATAGAATGTTGAGGAAAATATAAATTTGTAATTATAATACTTCAGACATTTAACCTTTTCCATTTGTAATCTTTCTTAGTTCCCTTAAAAAAAGAAATTTTTTAATAGGAGCATTTCATTTTCTAAAATAATGAGAAAAAAATGGCACTTTGTATAAAAGACCTGTTCATGAATCTCTGTATATGTTGAATTTTTGAATTTTATTTTTTGAACACAGTCATTGACAATTTCTTTATAGTCCAGAGCCTTAGTCCTTTAACACCTTTCTTGCCTCCCTCCTGCTTTAATTTTCTCATGTAGCTTAGAACCTTATTTAACTTTTGAAATATGTTGTGCTGCTTTCCTGCTTTGTCTCTTCATTGTATCTTTTCAGTCAGTACTCAGCCACAGATCAGTACTGATTTCTATGTACCTGGCTCCGACCTGCTGAGCACATCTGGAAAAAACCATAACTTTGCTGACTGGAGCTACTAAAATATTCATGCTTACCAATCTTAATTGGATCATCACCATTACCCAGTAATTCTTTTTTGCCTAGTTCTTTTTCACTTCTCATAGCAGTTATTAAAATTTTTTTACTCTCTTGTAACCCCCTTACTTAACCACTTACCCTCTTTCTCAGTAGATGATCATATCTATTCATTGGTAAACTTGGATTTAATTACTGTTTTATTTCCAGAATATGTTGAAATGAAGCTAGATAGAGATAACCCTGACATTTGCTATGCCCAACCCTTGGAGGCATACACCAAACTAAGATAGAAATTTTAGAACAAAATTTAAAATATTTATCTTTGTAATACTTTTGGTTGAATATACTATGGGCTGATTTTAGTATAAAATCACTTCAATTATAATTACATTCTTGGAGTAGTTTTATGTTTTGAAATTTAAAATTAAAACCATTCTTCTGCATGGAGTTAAAAGTTCCAAATAAATATCTTGTGGCACTTTTTAAAACTGCAGTATAACATGTTAATTACATAAATAACACTGCCCATAAGTGTGATGAATTTTTACCATGTAACCACTTCCCAGATCAAAGATCTAAAACAATTCTAGCACCCAGAAAGCTTCTCTTAGTTATTTCTCCCTCTCCTCCCCCAAACTATTCCAACTTTTGTAGCTGTCATTTAATTGTACTTTGTCTGAGTTCTTTTGCTTTACATGATGTTTGTGAGATCCATCCATATTTTGGCATGTTCCCACAGTTCTTTTTTTATTGCTGTATAGAATTCTACTGTATGAATATACCAAAATGTATACTTTGTGTGTGTGTGTGTGTATGTATGTGGGCATTTGGGTTGTTTTCAGTTTTTGGCTATTTAAATAAAGTTGCTATGAACAGTCTTGTACAAGTTTCTTGGTGAACATATGCTCTTATTTTTTTTTGGATACATATACCTCGAATGGAATTGCTGGATTAGTATACTTTTCAATGCCTCTTGGGCTTTCCAGGTAGCTCAGTCAATGCCTCTTTTGTAACGGAACCAAATCATTAACTTTCAGTTCAGTTCAGTTGCTCAGTTGTGTCCGACTCTTTGTGACCCCATGGACTGCAGTGCACCAGGCTTCCCTGTCCATCACCAACTCCCAGAGCTTATTCAGACTCATGTTCATCGAGTCGGTGATGCCATCCAACTATCTCATCCTCTGTCATCCCCTTCTCCTCCCGCCTTTAGTCTTTCCCAGCATCAGGGTCTTTTCAGATAAGTCAGTTCTTCTCATTAGGTGGCCAAAGTACTGGAGTTTCAGCTTCAGCATCAGTCCTTCCAGGGAATATTTGGGACTGATTTCCTTTAGGATGGACTGGTTTGATCTCCTAGGAGTCCAAGGGACCCTCAAGAGTCTTCTCTAACACCACGGTTCAAAAGCATCAATTCTTTGGCCCTCAGCTTTCTTTATAGTCTAACTCTCATATCCATACATGACTACTGGAAAAACCATAGCTTTGACTAGATGGACCTTTGTTGGCAAAGTAATGTTTCTGCTTTTTAATGTGCTGTCTAGATTGGCCATAGCTTTTCTTCCACGGAGCAAGTTTCTTTTAATTCATGGCTGTAGTCACCATGTGCAGTGATTTTGGAGCCCAAGAAAATAAAATCTGTCAGTGTTTCCCTTGTTTCTCCATCTATTTGCCATGAAGTGATGGGACCGGATGCCATGATCTTAGTTTTCTGAATGTTGAGTTTTTACCCAGCTTTTTTACTCTCGTCTTTCACTTTCAACAAGAGGCTCTTTAGTTCTTCTTCACTCTCTGCCATAAGTGTGGTGTCATCTGCATATCTGAGGTTATTGATATTTCTCCCAGCAAACTTGATTCCAGCTTGTGCTTCATCCAGTCCAGCATTTCGCATGATGTACTCTCCATTTAAGTTAAATAAGCAGGGTGACAATATACCTGATGTTCTTGACATATTCCTTCCTGATTTGGAACCAATGTGTTGTTCCATGTCCAGTTTAACTGTTGCTTCTGGGCCTGCATACAGATTTCTCAGAAGACAGGTCAGATGGTCTGGTATTCCCATCTCTTTAAGAATTTTCTACAGTTGTGATCCACACCATCAAAGGCTTTGGTGTAGTCAGTAAAGCAAAAGTAGATGTTTCTCTGGAACTCTCTTGCTTTTTTGATGATCCTTGGATGTTGTCGACTTGATCTCTAGTTCTTCTGCCTTTTCTAAGTCCAGCTTGAACATCTGGAAGTTCACTGTTCACATACTGTTGAAGGCTGGCTGGGAGAAATTTGAACATTACTTTGGTAGCGTGTGAGATGAGTGCAATTGTGCAGTAGTTTGAACATTCTTTGGCATTGCCTTTCTTTGGGATTGGGATGAAAACTGACCTTTTCCAGTCCTGTGGCCACTGCTGAGTTGTCCAGATTTGCTGGTGTATTGAGTGCAGCACTTTCACAGCATTGTCTTTTAGGATTTGAAATAACTCAAATGGAGTTCCATCACCTCCACTAACTTTGTTCGTAGTGATGCTTCCTAAGTTCCCCTTGACTTCTCATTCCAGGATGTCTGGCTCAAGGTGAGTGATCACACCATCGTGGTTATCTGGGTCATAGAGATCTTTTTTGTATAGTTCCTCTGTGTATTGCCATTTTTTCTGAATATCTTCTGCTTCTGTTAGGTCCATACCATTTCTGTCCTTTATTGTGTTCATCTTTGCATGAAATATTTTCTTGGTGTTTCTAATTTTCTTGAAGAGGTCTCTAGTCTTTCTCATTCTATTGTTTTCCTCTATTTCTTTGCATTGAGAGCTGAGGAAGGCTTTCTTTTCTCTCCTTGATATTCTTTGGAACTCTGCATTCAGATGGGAATAGCTTTCCTTTTCTCCTTTACCTTTAGCTTCTCTTCTTTTCTCAGCTATTTGTAAGGCCTCCTCAGACAACCGTTTAGCCTTTTTGCATTTCTTTTTCTTGGGGATGGTCTTGATCGCTGCCTCCTGTACAGTGTCACTAACTTCCACCCATAGTTCTTCAGGCACTCTGTCTATCAGATCTAATCTCTTGAATCTATTTGTCACTTCCAGTGTATAATCGTAAGGGATTTGATTCAGGTCATACGTGAATGGTCTAGTGGTTTTCCCTACTTTCTTCAATTTAAATCTGAATTTGGCAATACGAGTTCATGATCTGAGCCACAGTCAGCTCCCGGTCTTGTCTTTGCTGACTGTATAGAGCTTCTCTATCTTCGGTTGCAAAGAATATAATCAGTCTGATTTTGGTATCGACGATTTGATGTTGTCCGTGTGTACCCCTGTCTATAAGCAATGTCATTCCTTTTGGTAAAGAATACAAAAAGAGCATTAGACTTTCTAACAAGACTCTAAGAAAAGGCACTTTTTTTGTTTTTCATTTACGTATAAGATTAAAATTCTTCATTTGGCTCCAAATGGTACTATTTTTGTTTCTGCTAGTACTTCATTCAATGTTGTTTATAAGTCTTTATTTATAAATTTCCTATCTTTATTCACATTTTATCATTTTTTTCTATTATAGTTCATCCTGATCCCTGTAAGATTATCTTATTATTAAAGGATTTCTCTGACTGCTCTTAAGACTGCAGTAAATAATCATTGGTTTTTCTCATAGAAGCATAAGCTTTCTTGGTCTTATTGGTTTTGCTTGCAAAGTGGAAGGAACAACTGAATTTGGAGACCAGAGATCTGGATTCTAATCCAAGCTAATCTGTTTATTAGCAGCATGTCTTTTTGTGAATAACTTTTAGGGATAAGCTTCACTGACGTTAGGGATCAGAATGTATGTAAGAGGATGTTAGTAAATGGGCTACTGTAACAGCGCTCTATAAACTATGAAAAATGAATATGTACAGTTGTCTTTTGAGGGGACACTTTGTACATTTGCAGATTTCTGAGCAGCATTCATCTAGTTTATAAAACAAACAAAATACAAGTTGCAGTTGTCAGAGGCATGCAGCAGGGTGGTAGAGTGTCTCCAGGGAAGGCTGACTAGAGTCTGATGAGTCAGTTCTTAAGTGTGGCAGGAACTGATGAACTATGTACCAGACTCTGGTTCTCAGAATTGATATGTTTAGAAGTTCAATTTATTATTTAAATGTAGGAGTGTTTAGGTTTTGGGTGAAGTCTCAGGTGTAAGTCAGGGTGTCAGTCTATTGATGTACATTGAGAAATGTAACTTTCAAATGAAATGGACTGCCTGTGCTCATTAGTCATTTTATTCTGCTCCTGGCCGAAGACCTGTGTCAGACACAGAGTATAATCTGAAGATTGACCAGTAAACCTAGAATGAACCCAAAGTAAGTTCAGTCATCTTAGTTGTCAGTATTATTGAACTGTGATAGCCTGATATATATGTCTGCACTGCAGCAGATCTGGGTCAGAACACTATCCAGAGACAGTGTTGGAGACAAACTGCCAGATTTAATTTGTTTCAGCACTCTTCAGTATTCAGTTAATTTGGTTTCTGCTTTCGTATAGTCATGGACAAGAGCGGGGTCCTGCTTCCCATGCTGCCTTATTTGTATTTTATGTATTTACTTTTTTTCATTCTACAGATGATTTATTTCTTATGTTTGATTCTCTAATTTTCATTCTGACTTTACCTCAGTTTTAAAGGAACCTTTTTCTTTGTGTCCCGTATACTGCTTCATTAGTGGATTGAATTTATCCTTGCAGAGTTGAGTAATACTGCTTTGAGTGTACCCTTACTTCTGGATGTAGGAAGAATAAGTTATTTTGTAGTCAAGTTTGGATCTCAGTCTCAATATTGGCTCTGACATCTGTTTAGCTGAGATTTTTGGTCGGGTTACTTAGATGAATCTGTCCATTCATTTATCTCAGAGGTACTTTAGTCCCTCTGCTCCATCTTCCCCTCCTTTCCCTTCTCCTTTACAATTATATTGAGGTATATATAACATAAATACTCTTAAAGTATTTATGATTCAGTGATATTTAGTTAACTTACAAAGCTGTACAACAATCACCACAGTCTAATTTTAGAATATTTCTGTCATCCCCAAAGAAATTCCATAACCATTTGCAGTCACTTTACATTTTCACCCCTAAGCCTAGGCAACTACTAATTTATTTTCTGTATTTATTCATTTGCCCTTTTTGGATAATTCATATAAATGGAATTATAAAATATGTGGTCCTCTGTGTTTCCTTCTTTCATTTAAGTGGTTTTGAAGGATGACCTATATTGATAGCATGTTTCAGTACTTACTTTTTTATTGTTGAAGAATATTGATTTTGTTGATTCATTGACCAGTTGATGATTATTTGGATTTCCATTTGTTGGCTGTTGTAAACAATGCTGTTAAAAGTTTGTGTACAAGTCTTGGTGAAGACATATTTTTATTTCTTTTCCACTGGTACCTTGGAGTAGAATTGTTGTTAAATTTATATTTAACATTTTTAAAATTGCCAAACTATTTTCCAAAATGGCTATACCACTTTACGTTTATGCTTATCAGTGTGTGAGGGTTTCTGAATGTTTTAGATGTCTCTTTGATTAGATTTTAATATCATATGATATTAGTTGCTATCAGCAAACAAGAGTCATAGCATTACAGGATTTTACTTCTAAAGCTAGAAAAAAAATTAAATTAGAAAATGTAAAAATATAGTTCTAAATGTTTAAAAACCTAAATTTCAACTAGGTGAATGTAATAAAAAAATTAAGACAAAGCATTCTATAGAACTGTGGGAATAATTTGTTACTTTAATTAAAATTAGCTCTTAATTACAGAAAAACCTAAAATATGTAGGTGATGACACGTTAGTTCAGTGAATCCTCACATACTCATCACCCAGTTTCAAAATTATCATGTCCAGTATTGTCTGTAGCCATATCTGTTCCCTTCTCCCCTATATTATTTTGAAGCAAACCCTAGACATCTTAAAGATAAAGCCATTATCATACTTGATGCTATTAGTAATAATCCTTTACTTAGAATTTATTGCTTTAGAAGAGTGAGATGCAGAAAGAAAATTTTAAATATGTCTACTATTAAAAATGAAAATATTAATACTTAAAAATAGATTTCTAACTCAGGAATTGGAGTGTGTGTCTGTTTTAAAGAAATGTTTCTTTATGCATTTTTTAGTTCTGTATTTTCCTCTCCTCCCCACTTAGAAAAATATGACAAAGTTTTGAGGGTATAGAGAATGGGATTATGCTTTCTGTGGTCCATTTACATGAGGATAAGTATCTACTTCTGCTTCATTGACTACGCTAAAGCCTTTGACTGTGTGGATCACAACAGACTGGAAAGTTCTTAAAGAGATGGGAATACCAGACCACCTTACCTGCCTCCAGAGAAACCTGTATGCGGGTCAAGAAGTAACAGTTAGAACCAGACATGAAACAATGAACTGGTTCAAAACTGGGAAAGGAATATGTCAAGGCTGTCTGTTGTCACTTGTTTATTTAACTTCTATGCAGAGACATAACTGACAAAGGTCGATCTGGTCAGAGCTGTGGTTTTTTCAGTAGTCATGTATGGATGAGAGTTGGACTATAAAGAAAGCTGAACACCGAAGAACTGATGCTTTTGAACTGTGGTGTTGGAGAAGACTCTTGAGAGTCCCTTGGATAGCAAGGAGATCAAACCAGTCCATCCTAAAGGAAATCAGTCCTGAATATTCATTGGAAGGACTGATACTGAAGCTCCAATACTTTGGCCACCTGATGCGAAGAACTGACTTATTAGAAAAGACCCAGTGCTGGGAACGATTGAAGGCAGGAGGAGAAGGGGATGACAGAGGATGAGATGGTTGGGTAGCATCACAGACTCAATGGATATGAGTTTGAGCAGGCTCTGAAAGTTGGTATTGGACAGGGAAGTCTGCCTGGCGTGCTGCAGTCCATGGGTCGCAAAGAATCGGACACAACTGAGCAACTAAAGTATCTTTGAAACATGAGGTGAGGTTAGAAGGAATTTGCCATTTCTCATTGAAGTTTACTTTATTGCAGCTTTAGGGAAATTTTTAAAATTTACGTTCAAGATTAGCTTCCTGAGTTTTGGTCTTCCCTGATGACTCAGACGGTAAAGAATCCACCTGCAATGCAGGAGACCTGGGTTTGATCCCTGGGTTGGGAAGATCCTCTGGAGGAAGCATGGCAACCCATTCCAATATTTTTGCCTGGAGAATCCCCATGGACAGAGGAACCTGGTGGGCCACAGTCCACGAGGTTCCAAAGAGTCAGACATGACTGAGTGATTAAGCACAGCACACAAATTTCTATAACATGATTTCTGATCAGCATTATAGATCCTCTGGATACTCCCAGTTTCATGGTCTATTTTTTGTTTTGTTTTCTGAAAAGAGTGCAGTTTTCCTTTTCCTGGTACACAGAATTGATTTCTTATTAGTACCAAAACACCTGTAATATCAAAGTCAGTGGTAACTTTATGATAAGTCTGGGCTTTCAGATTTACTAAAGAATAAAATGAGAAGGTTTAGTAGATGGAGTATGGTTATTGGACAGCGTTAACTTAAAGCTCAGCATTCAGAAAATGAAGATCGTGGCATTTGATCCCATCACTTCATGGGAAATAGATGGGGAAACAGTGTCAAATTTTATTTTTCTGGGCTCCAAAATCACTGCAGATGGTGATTGCAGCCATGAAATTAAAAGACGCTTACTCCTTGGAAGGAAAGTTACGACCAACCTAGACAGCGTGTTGAAAAGCAGAGACATTACTTTGCCAACAAAGGTGCGTCTAGTCAAGGCTATGGTTTTTCCTGTGGTCATGTATGGATGTGAGAGTTGGACTGAAGAAAGCTGAGAGTCAAATAATTGATGCTTTTGAATTGTGGTGTTGGAGAAGACTCTTGAGAGTCCCTTGGACTGCAAGGAGATGCAACGAGTCCATCCTAAAGGAGATCAGTCCTGGGTGTTCATTGGAAGGACTGATGCTGAGGCTGAAACTCCAGTACTTTGGCCACCTCATGCAAAGAGATGACTCATTGGAAAAGACCCTGATGCTGGGAGGGATTGGCGGCAGGAGGAGAAGGGGATGACAGAGGATGAGATGGCTGGATGGCATCACTGACTCGATGGACGTGAGTTTGAGTGAACTCCGGGAGTTGGTGATGGACAGGGAGGCCTGGCTTGCTGTGATTCATGGGATCACAAAGTGTTAGACATGACTGAGCGACTGAACTGAACTGAACTGATGGTGTTACACTTCATGCATTTACAGAGCAGAGCAAGGAGAAATGGAAAAACAGAGGGCAGCTATTAAGTTCCTGTTACCACTCATTGTGGTAATTTATTTACATAAATTCCTGATTGCTTGTTACAACAATGATGGAAAGATTATATGTATTATTATCTTCATGCTAAACCAGAGCTCAGAAATGTGAAGTGTTTTGCAAAATGTGTATGTTATCCTCACTATGAGTGAGGAATCTAAGGCTTGCAGAAGTGTAGTAATTTGCAAAAATGCTTACAGCTAGTTAATGTCAGAATTTCAGTCTAGGGCCACTTTAATTTGAAAGTTTATGTTTCTTTCTATTGTGGACAGTTGTATACCAGGGAGATAATGCACATTTTTACTCTTTTTTTTTTTTTTGTCTTAAGCATTATAATGTTAAAAGCTACTTTGTCCAGTTAGTTAATTAAAATACTGGTAATATAACCATACTTGTTAGTAATATATTTAGGCAATTTTATAGAAAAGTAAAACTTGAGTTATTTTCTGTTTATCTGCATGGCTGAACTGGGTTTATAGAGTAAGCATCCTGAAAGCACATGGTCAAAGCAATGGGTCATCAAAAGTGTTTCCAGAACTTCAGTTTTTCAGGTACAAATGTCAGCAGTTTTGTCATTTTCCAGTTTTAGATTAAAAACTTGTTCAGTGTTGCACCAGGAACTCTTCCTTAGCCACTGGTGGTTTGCATAGCACTCATTGGAGAAAACTCAGATTTGGAAGATTTAACCCTAAGAGTTTTATCTTTTTTAAAGGTAAAATAAGCTGATAGAGAAAATTTGAGCTAAGGAAGGTGCAGGCATTCATACTAAGCAAGAGCAAGACCAGAGCAGAAACCATTTGTGACAGGCCCAAAGTAACTTTTTTATCTGTGTTGTGAGCCATTAGAAATGATTCTTGTCAATTTATGTGAAAGTGAAGTCGCTCAGTCGTGTCCAACTCTGTGCGATCCCTTGGACTATAGTCTACCAGGCTTCTCTGTCCATGGGATTTTCCAGGCAAGAGTACTGGAGTGGGTTGCCATTTCCTTCCCCAGGGGATCTTCCTGACCCAGGGATCGAACCCAGGTCTCCTGCATTGCAGGCAGACGCTTTATGCTCTGAGCCACCTTATATATTCCTTTTTTAGCTATAGTAATTGACTAAGATGTTTAGCAGACTTTCTCTATTTGCCTTTCAAAAAGAACTTTCAACTATGAAATAAAGCATGTTAAGTGCATCAAACATAAATGTACTGCTTAATTATTGTGAAGTAAACATTGTGAAACTGATTTGGTCAAGAACCAGGACATTGTCCGCACTGGAGAATCTCCTCCACTGCATGCCCATTTGCATTATAGCCCCATCCCTTAACGCTAAATGAATCATTATCCTGATTTTTTTTGGTTAGAATTTTTCTTGTTTTTAAAAAATATTTCTACCTCCTAAGTCTTTATTCCTAAATGCTTGGCTTTGTCTATTTTATAGTTTCACATGGACAGAATCACGCTGTTTTTTTTTTTTTTAATGTCTTGCTTCTTTCAGTCAGTACTGTATTTGTGAAATTCATCCAGGATGTGAAGACATAATTCATTTTTAATAAGTACTCAGTTGTGTGATTATGCCACAGTTTATCCATTCTACTGTCGATGTCCATTAGATTATTTTCAGGTCAGGGCCATTATGAATAATGCTTCTAAGAACAATCCTGTATATGTTTTTAATACCATTTCTCTTGGATCTGTTTCTTGGAGTCAGATCTTTTGGTCCTAATGTATGTCATCCAAAAATGCCAAGTTGTTTCCCAAAGTAGTTTTGTTGTTTCATATTTTATTTCTACTAGCAGTATATGAGAATTCCCTTTCCTTTCTTTTTCCATTTCTCCTTAGCACTTACTCCCAGTCTTTTAAAGTTTTAGCCATTTTTGATGGCTTAAGTTTGTATTTTCACTGGGTACTAATGCTGTTAAGAATCTCACTTTCGGCTCTTTTTATAAGTGAAGTGATTGTTCTTATCACTTGTCCATTTTTCTGTTGGATTGTCTCTGGTTTGATTAATGGAGGTTCTTAATATTGAGTCCTTTGTCAGTTTAAATAGATCCCTACTATTTTCCATTCTGTAGTTGCCTAAGGTGCCATTTAAAGTGTTATCTTTTGGTGCAGAGTTGTTTTTATATAGTTATTTTTAACAGTTTTTTTCTTTCTGCTAAGTGCTTTTTGTGCCCTGTTTAAAAAAAATTCCACACTTGGATGTTATGAAGTTACTATTTTAAATCATTTAGAAGCTTAATATGCTTTTCTTATTTAGGTGTGTACTTTACCTGGAAATGACTTTTGTGTATGTATTAAGTCATATTTTAATATTTTTGATATAGATATCCACTTGTCCTGGCAGCATTTAGAAACAATGAAACAAGACGTCAGAAACCTTTCCTATTGCTCTGCAGCGTCATCTTCTTATAATTCATGTTCATATAGCATACGTCGTCTCTGTGCCTCCATCTTGTTACATCAATCTATTTGTCTCTCTTTGCACGAATATCATTACCTTATTTATTGAGTTTAATGTTGACTCAGACTATTCTACAGAGCAAGTCTTCTCACCTTATTTTTTCCCTCCAGACTTTTTAGTCTAATTTTTGCATTTCATGTGTAATTTAGAACTGTCCTGCCAGGTCTTCCCTCACCACACCCCCATTAAAACAGCAAAAAAAAAATCAATAAAACTCTAGAACCTGTTGGAGTTTTGATTGGAATTGCATTGTTGCTTTAAATCAGTTTTGGGGTGGGGAGAAATGATACCCTTTATAGCTTCCTGGGTAGAAGTTATGCATATCTTTTGTTAGGTTTATTATTAGATATTTGGTTTTTTAAAATGCTATTATAAGTACTCTAATTTTTTTTTTTTTTTTGGTAAGCCCACAGAAATTGGGATACTTTAATCAGGAGTTTGTTTTTTTTTTTTTAATCAGGAGTTTTGTAGCAAAATTTTTTGTGAACAGAATTTTATTCTAGTTCTAAGCTAAATTGTCCAAAGCATCTTTAGCATTTCTAAAGCCTGACAGGTTCCAGATACTACACAAAGTAACTGCTTCTAATAATGGTATTTTCCTTTTGCTTTCAAAGAGAGTAGACAAAGTGATGATTGTGTGTTGTGATAAAAATACATATACATGACCATTTCACTTTAACCCAGTATGGTTGAATAGACTTTTTTTTTTTTGGCATTTGACCTTTATTTGGATTTACAGTTTTAAGCTAGTTACAGAAATAGTTGCTTAAATAAAATGATCTATTTACATTTTTTTTAGTTTTACATTTTCTTGCCAAACTGTACTTTGCATTAAATCATTTCTTCTGGTTCCTGGTTATAATGGGGTAGACTATGACCTAAATAAACATTAAAGTGAAGTACATTATGCAAATTCCAACGGTGTTGCAATAAATATGAAGTATAAAAAGATATTTTGAAATTCTGTGACTGTGGAAAGGAAAGTGTATACAGTGTAGGTTTAATTCTGCATAGTGGTGTATGTGTGTGAGAGAAAAAATTAGACAGGAACTCTGGAACTGGAGCACTGGAATAGAGTGTTTAAGAGAGAAAAGTATCAGAGAATAATGGTAAAATAAAATACCCTAGAGAATGGAATAATAAAATAATACTTGAACTGCTTGTTTTTGAAAAACCATTATGAATTCAGATTTCAATACTGTGGGAAGACTGATCTTCACTTAATAAAAACTTATGCATTGGAATTTTGTGTGGATGAACTTTCCTAGACCTTAAAAACAATATCCAGAAAGAAGGAAGAAGAACAAAACCCAGATATTTTGGGGGGTAGATAGGCCAGTTCAGTTCAGAAGATGAAGCTCCAATACATTGGCCACCTGCTGTGAAGAACTGACTCATTGGAAAAGACCCTGCTGCTGGGAAGGACTGAAGGCAGGAGGAGAAGGGGACGACAGAGGTTGAGATGGTTGGATGGCATCACCCACTAGATGGACATGAGTTTGAGCAGGCTCTGGGAGTCGGTGATGGACAGGGAAACCTTGTGTGCTGCAGTCCATGGGGTTGCAAAGAGTTGGACATGACTGAGCAACTGAAGTGAACTGAACTGAACTTTCCTAGCCCTTAAAAACAATATCCAGAAATGAAGGAAAAAGAAAAATTCCCACATATTTCTGGGGGTAAATAGACCAGAAAATGTATTATGTTTTATGAGTAAGTTCTGTGGGACTTACCTGGTGTTCTCAAATTCTTCCTTAATTAGGGCAAAGTTCATTTAAACTGACAAATAACCATATATCATCTATGTAAATCATACTGTAATCTGACTTTCCTACGTCATAAATTCTACATCAGGGTTGGTTATAAAGTAGGTACTAGTAAATATACACATGCTTAAAATTGTAAGAATTTAGCACACATTTCAAAGATTCTGTGACTTTTACTGCACATTATATTTGGGGGCATTGGAGGATTGAACTAGGCACCTAAATGGTACAAATACCACTGTTAGTAAGCAATGAAACTGTTTATTTCAAATTAGTATGTCATAATTCATATTGGTTTTCCATTAACCTTTTTTTCTTAAATTGAAAACTCATGTAACATCCAGTTAACTATTTTACAGTGACATTTAGTGCAGTCATAGTTTTGTGCAACCACACCTCTCCAGTTTCAAAACATTTTCATAACACCAGAACAACCCACAGCATATCCATTAAGGAATCACTCCCCACTGCCCCTACACTTGTTAGAAATCAACCTTCAGCAAATCTCTATGGATTTGTTTATTTATGGTACTTCATATAAATGGAATCATTTAATATATGGCTTTCACTTAGCTTAATGGTTTAAAAGTTTATCCCAGTTGTAGCTTAATCCTTTTTACGACTGAATGGTAATTCCATTGTATGTATGCCTTTTTATATAAGGGACTAAAGCATCTGTGGATTTTGGTATCTGTGATGGGGTCTTGGGACCAATCCCTCGGAAATACCAAGGGACAGTTGTACCACAGCTTGTTCATTCATCTAATGCACATTTTGGCTAATTGTCAATAATGCTCCTATAAATATTTGTGTACAAATTTATTTGTGAACCTGTGTTTTCATTTCTTTTGGGTATATACCTGGGAGTGAAACTGCCAGATCACATGGTTGTCATATGCCAGATCTGTGTTTAGCTTTTGAGTGACTGCCAAACTTTTCTTGACTGTGGCTGCACCATTGTACATTTTCACCAGCATTGTAGACTCCCTATTAGTCTACATTCTTGTTCAGTTCAGTCGCTCAGTCATGTCCAGCTCTGTGACCCCATTGAGTGTAGCCCACCAGACTCCTCCATCCGTGGGATTTTCCAGGCAAGAGTACTGGAGTGGGTTGCCATTTCGTTCTCCAGGGGATCTTCCTGGCCTAGGGATCGAACCCTGGTCTCCTGCATTGCAGGCAGACACCTCACCATCTGAGCCACCAGGGCTTCTCTATCAGATGCATGTATTTTCTTGGAGTCTGTGAACTGTCTTTTAATTCACTTGATAGTGTCCAAAGTTAAGTTTGATGAGGTACAGTTTATTTTTTCCATGAAGTTCTTGTATTTCTGGTGTTATCTCTAAGAAGCCATGGCCAACTGCATGTTGCCTCTGTATTGTCTTATAAGAGTGTTATGGTTTTAGCCTTTATATTTAGGTCTTTGATCCATTTTGTGTTATGGTGTGAGGTAAGAGTCCAACTTCATTCTGTTTCATGTGGATATCAAATTACCCCAACATGTTTTGTTGAAGAGATTTCTTTGTCATTAAATTGTCTTGCATCCTTGTAAAAAATCAGTTGACCGTAGAATTATGTTTATTTCTAGATTCTCATTTCTTTTCTCTTGGTTATGTCTGTCTCTGTACCAGTATAACACTGTTCTGACTTAGTAGCTTTGTAGGAATTTTTGAAATTAGGACGTGTGAACTGTCCAACTTTGTTTTTCTTTTTCAGTATTGATTTGACTGTTCAGGGCCCTTTGTAATTTCACATTAATTTAGGAGTTGATTTTTCCATTTCTGCAAAAAGGCCATGAGAATTTTGAAAGGGATTGTCCTGAATCTGTAGATCACTTTGAGGAGTAGTGCCACTTTAGCAATATTAAATACTCTTTCAATCTGTGAATATGGGATGCTTTTCCATTTCATTAGGTCTTCCTAATTTCTCTCAGCAGTATTCTTTTCATTTTTAGTTTACAGGTCTTTAACCTCCTTGGTTAAACTTATTTCGTGGTGTTTTATTTTGGGGATGTTGTTATAAATGGAGTTATCTTTATTTCCTTTTTGGATTGTTCATTGTGAATAGAAAACACACGATTTTTGTATGTTGATCTTACGTCCTGCAACTTGGCTTAGTTTTTTAGCTTAGTAACTTTTTGGTGGATTCTTTGGTATAGTTTATATATCTATCTGATGTTGTTCTGTATAACTAGAAGTAGTTCTTCCTTTCTACTATGTTGTTGTTCTGTCACTAAGTTGAATCTGACTTTTTGCAACCCCATGCCCGCCAGGCTTCCTGTCCTTCACTATCTCCTGGAGTTTGGTCAAACACATGTCCATTGTCGGTGATGCCATCCAACCATCTCATCCTCTGTCATCCCCTTCTGCCGTCAATTTTCCCCAGCATCAGAGTCTTTTCTAGTGAGTTGGCTCTTCGGATCAGGTGGTCAAAGTATTGGAGCTTCAGCATCATGGATGCCCTTTAATTTTTTGTCTAAATCTTGCCTATTTAACTTGCCAGTACAATGTTAAAAAGCACTGGGCTTCCTTATCTTGTTTTTGATTTTAGGGGAAAAGCTTCAGTGTAACTATTGATTTTTCATAAATTTCTTTTATTATATTAGGGAAGCTTCCTTCTATTCCTAGTTTTCTGAGTATTGTTTTTAGCACCAAAGGCTGTTGAACTTTGTCAGATGCTTTTTGTATGTATGTCTATCAATATTATCATATGGTCTCCCCACCCAAGTTCTATTAATATGATTTATTACACTGATGAAATTGTGTGAGCCATTCCAGGATAATTCTCATAGGTCATGGTATATAATCCTTTTAATGTGCTGTTGTATGTAGTTTGCTGATACTCTGTGTGGGTTTTTGCATGTATATTCATAAAAAATATTGTTGTGTAGTGTTTTTTTTTTCCCCTTGTACTTTTGTCTAGCTTTGGTGTCAGAGTAATACTGCCCTCATAGAATGTGTTAGGAAGTATTTCCTATTGTAATTTTTGGAGGAGTTTGATAGTATTGGCGTTATCTTTTTTAAAATGTTTGGTAGAATTCACCAGTGAAGCTGGCTTTTCTTTGTCTGGAGGCTTTTGATGATTGATTCTCTTGTTAGAAATATATTGATTTTCTTCTTGAGTTAGTTTTGGTCTGTTTCATTTACATTATCTAATTTGTTGGTGTACAGTTGTTGATAGTGTTCTCTTATAGTCCTTTTATTTTCTGTGTGATTGGTAGTAATACTCTCACTTTCATTTCTGATTTTAATTATTTGTGTTTTGATTTTTTGTTCTTAATCTAGGTAAAGATTTGCCAAGTTTGTTGATTTTTGTAAGTTGTTTTTCTGTTTTCTGTATTTCATTTATCTCTGCTCTAGTCTTTCTTTATTCCTTTTTGCTGGCTTTGGGTTTTGTTTGCTCTTCTTTTCTTATTTCCTTGAGGTATAAAGTTAGGTTATTGATTTGAAATACTGTTTTTTAATGTAGATGTTTATAGGTGCTATAAATTAGTTTCTGAGCACTGCCTTTGCTATATACAGGTTTTGGTAACTTGTAATTTCATTTTCATTAGTCTCAGGTTATTTTCTGATTTTCTTTGTGATCTATTCTTTGACTTGTTTCTTGTTTAAAGGTGGGTTTATATTGCTAATTTCCCAGTTTTCCTTCTGATATTGATTTCTAGTTTCATTCTCTTGTGGTCCAAGAAGATATGTTGTATATTTCAGTCTGTTTAAATTTATCAAGGATTGTTTTGAAACCTCAACATGTGGCATATCCCAGAGAATATTCCATGTGTACTTGAGAAGAGTGTATTCTCTTCTGGTAGGTGGAATGTTCTATGTATGTCTGTTATATCTAGTTGACTTATAGTATTGTTTGTGTATTTTCTTAGTGATCTTCTGTTTAGCTGTTCCAGCTGTTGTTTAAAGCAGAATTTTAGAGTCTTCACAACTATTATCATCTGTTTCTCCATTCACCTCTCAATATTTGCATGTGTTTTTCTGGGCTTTTTTGCTTATCAGTTTTTTTGACCTAAAATCAGTAAATGAACCTGGATTGTTGAAATGAATTATAAGTTTAATTAAGGTGAATTTATAAAGTTACATTTGCTAATTTAATTTAATAATTTAAATTAATTTAATGTTGGCCATTATTGCTTGGAAATAATTTTAACAAGTGATTTTCATTTAAAAAATGTAAAAGAATAGTCAAACTAGGTTTGAATCAATAATTAAAATCTAATTAATTTGTGTAGTAAAACTGTGGGGGCAAAGAAATAGCTCTTCATATTTTATGATGTTAATTAGCTGACTTCATTTGAAGTTTTCAGTGGATAGAAAGAATTGATTTGTTAAGTGAGTCCCACAAAAGTAATAGTCACCTTTTATTGAGCGATTGCTATATTCCTAGGACACTGAAAGTTGCAGTATATGATCCATTTTAATCCTCAGAGCATCCTCACAAGATAGGTATTTATCTTTTCGATTGGAGACAGTTGATGCTCAGAGTGGTTAGGTATATGTACACAGTGGGGTGGCCAGTACCAGCTATTAAGTGGCAGAGGATGGAGGCATGTTCAGGTCCTTCTGGCTCTTTTACTGAGCTGCTTTTAATTATGGGATACGATGACTTCGAGAACTTACCTGAAAAAGTAGAACGAATACGACTTACTTTGGAGAGATTTTCTATAATGAGGCATGGGGTATTGATGTTTTCATTGAAGAAGAGGGTCTTTTTTTTTTTTTTTAAACCTTTTGTTTTGTATGAAGTATAACCGATTAACAATGTTGTGATAGTTTCAGGTGAACAGGCAAGGGACTCAGCCATACATATACTTGTATCCTTTCTCCCCCAAACTCCCCTCCCATCCAGGCTGCCACATAACATTGAGTAGAGTTCCATGTGCTATACAGTAGGTCCCTGTTAATTATGCATTTTAAATATAGCAGTGTGTACATGTCCATTCCAGACTCCCTCTCTTCCCACATCCTTCTGCCCTGGCAACCATAAATTCATTAAGAGATTCTTTCTTAGTAAGAGTTTTATAGCTGTGTACACGTGTAGACATTTGAGGATAGAAAAATGGTGGTGGTGTGTCAGTTAGGGGTTAAAATTTAATCAGGAACCAAACTATTCAGGGATAGAAATCAGGTTTTTATTAAAACCTTTTAATATATTTCAGACAAATTGGATATTTAAATAAATTGAAGGGTTTTTGAAGATGGAATAACTCAAGAAGGGAATATTACATCTACTTAAAATACTTGAGAAAGCATATTTATGTCCTTTTAAATTGTTTTTGCGAGACCTTGTGTTGATTTCTTGCTAGCAATGCCATTATAAGGAACAGAATCATTAAATCATATATCCTGTAACTAGAAGGGATTTTTGAAGTAGTCTACTTCTGTATGTCCATTTATCAGATGAGAAAACTGAGTTTGAACATTACTAGGATGAGAAACCCAGTTTGTGTGTATGTGCTTATTCGGGTCCAACTCTTTGTGACCCCATGAACTGTAGCCCACTAGGCTCCTCTGTCCGTGGAATTTTCCAGGCAGGAGTACTGGAATGGGTTGCCATTTCCTACTCCAGAGAGAGACTCAGTTTTGTGATACATTTGCTTTACGTTCCCTTGGTGCTTAATTGCTCAAGATTAGGAATGGAAGATAGCATGAACATCTAGAAATCATTTTCTGTAATTGCCAATTCTAGGGAAAGCTTTCTAGACAGGGAGGAAGAAAAACTTTGGGAGGTATGCCAATAAGGAGAGAAGGTGGAAGGACATTGTCGCATTTTAATCATGTTGAAGAATATCAAAGAAAGGGAAGAATAAACTATTCTTTTTCAACAATGAGGCTGTTTTGAATCTTCTAAAGTAAATTCATAGATATTAGCAGACAAGAGGAAGAATTGGAGGCCTGTCACATGGTAACAAGCATAGAATTTTGAAGGTGGTCATATGTAGACACGATGCGGCTACTTAGTAGGTCCTTCCTTGTTTCTTAGTATTGATCAAACCTATTGATTAATCTGTTAATTTAACTATTAACTTCTTGTTCCTATGAAAGTACTTTTCTTTAAGAGAATCACAGATGTGAAGACTTATAGATTATGAATCACAGCCTTGTATATTTTAATTCAGTGATTGTCAATGTAGTGTTTGGGGTTATATAATATTAGAAGTGTCTAGGGAAGCTTTTTGGAAAGTACATATCTAATTATGATTCTCCTTGGTAAATCAGAATGTACAAATATAGGGTCAGAGTAGAGAAGATACTATTTATATTCTGGGAAAAGCTACCCACGTGATTATTCTACATCAGCCTCCTACCTTCTCTCTGAAAAAAGGGTTGAAAAAGTTAAATCTTCCAGCAAAGGAACTTGGAGAAGTGTGAATTTGGAGTTGATAGAAAAAGCTTTAAAATAAGGATGAGTTTTAAAATATGTGTATTTAACTGAATATGTTAATGCTGAAACTGAATTGATGTTTTGACTAGGAGATATAACAGAATGATGTGTCACAGAGGAAGAATTCTTCAGTTATCTTTAGAAATACAATTAGAAGAGGCAAATCACAGACAAGTGAAATTTGGGTATCAAGTGAACTACGTATGTTAGCAGAATAAAGAATGGCTTTTTAATTTACATTTTTAAAAAGCTTACTTATTCTTAATTGAAGGATAATTGCTCTACAATATTTTTTTGATTTCGGCCATGCATCAACATGAATCAGCCACACATGTATGAATGTTGCCTCCCACCTCCCAGCATTTCCCACCCCTGTAGGTTGTTACTGAGCCCCAGTTTGAATTCCCTGAGTCATATAGCAAATTTTTGATGCCTATCCAATATACATATGGTAGTGTATATGCTTCCATATTGCTCTTATTTACATTTTTTTAGTTAAAAAATAAATGTGTTTATCATGTGACAGGCTCTGTTCTAGATAAATCAGTGAACAAAGATGACAAAGATCGCTATCATAAAGAAAGTTACATTTCAATTTGAGGAGGAGGGCACAGTGTAAACAATAGCTGAACATAAGTAAATAGATTAAGTGGTAAGTACTCTTCTAAAAGAAAAAAGTAGAGCAAATTAAGGAGGTTGAGAGTGTTAAGAGGTAGAATGTTGAAATTTGTATTAGGATGGTAAGAGTAAAACAGTTGAGAACCAGAGACCAGAAGACACAAATAATCTGGTGTAGGTATTTAATGGTAAGGAAAGTTAACTTTGCAGATACGTGGTGGTGATGTCACTGTTCAGTCACTCAGTTGTGTCCGATTCTTTGCCACTGCATTGACTGCAGCAAACAAGGCTCCCATGTCTATAACCAACTCCCAGAGCTTGCTCAAACTCATGTCCATAGGGTTGGTGATACCATCCAACCATCTCATCTTCTGTCGTCCCCTTCTCCTGCCTTCAATCTTTGCCAGCATCAGGGTCTTTTCCAATGAGTCAGTTCTTCGCATCAGGTGGTCAAAGGATTGGAGTTTCAGCTTCAGCATTTCAATGAATATTCAGGACTGATTTCCTTTAGGATGGGCTGGTTGGATCTCCTTGCAGTCCAAGGGACTCTCAAGAGTCTTCTCCAACACCACAGTTCAAAAGCATCAATTCTTCGGTGCTCAGCTTTCTTTATGGTCCAACTCTCACATCCATACATGACTATTGGAAAAACCATAGCTTTGATTAGATGGACCTTTGTTGGCAAAGTAATGTTTCTGCTTTTTAATGTGCTGTCTAGGTTGGTCATAGCTTTTCTTTCACGGAGCAAGCGTCTTTAATTTCATGGCTGCAAGTCACCATCTGCAGTGAGTTTGGAGCCCAAGAAAATAAAGTCTGTCAGTGTTTCCATGGTTCCCCATCTTTTTGCCATGAAGTGATGACTGGATGCCATGGTCTTTGGTTTTTGAATGTTGAGTTTTAAGCCAGCTTTTTCACTCTCCTCTTTCACTTTCGTCAAAAGGCTCTTTATTTCCTCTTGGCTTTCTGCCATAAGGATGGTATCATCTGCATATCTGAGGTTATTTGTATTTCTCCTGGCAATCTTGATTCCAGCTTGTGCTGCATCCAGTCAGACATTTCTCATGATGTACTCTGCATAGAAGTTAAATAAACTGGGTAACAATATACAATCTTGATATACTCCTTTTCCAGTTTGGAACCAGTCCCTTGTTCCATGTCTGGTTCTAACTATTGCTTCTTGACCTGCATACAGATTTCTCTGCAGGTCAGGTGGTGTGGTATTCACATCTCTTTAAGAATTTCCACAGTTTGTGGTGATCCTCACAGTCAAATTCTTTGGCGTTAGTCAATGAAGCCAAAGTAGATTTTTTTCTGGAACTCTCTTGCTTTTTTCTACGATCCCACAAATGTTGGCAATTAGATCTCTGGTTCGTCTGGTTCCCTTATGATTATACAGTGGAAGGGACAAATAGATTCAAAAGATTAGATCTGATAGAGTGCGGGAAGAACTATTGATGGAGGTTTGTGACATTGTACAGGAGGCAGCGATCAAAACCATCCCCAAGAAAAAAATGCAAAAAACTTGTCTGAGGAAGCCTTACAAATAGCTGAGAAAGGGAAGCTAAAGACAAAAGAGAAAAGGAAAGATGTCAGTGTAGAAAGTTACATAAAACAAACCAGGAGTTTGGGAAAGATTTCTATACTAGAAATATAAAATCGAGATAGTTTAGATCTTTAAATCTGTAAAATTACATCTGCAGAGACTGATCATAGATAGGGAAGAGCCTTAGGGTTGTTTTGCACTGAGATGTGTACTCAAGTGGTTGGGGAGGAGACATGTGTGTGCCTGCCCAGTAGTGTTTGATTCTTTGCGACTCTGTGGACTAGCCCACCAGGTTTCTCTGCCCATGGAATTTGCCAGGCAAAAATTCTGAAGTGGGTTGCCCTTTCCTCCTCAAGAGGAGCTTCCAGACCCAGGGATTGAACTGTGTCCTGTGTCTCCTGCATTGTCAGGCAGATTCTTTCACCATTGAGTTACTTGGGAAGCCAGGGAAGGAGAGGAGGATCCAATGAAGTTGTTACCAGCAAAGGAGAACAGATAGAAAAGTAAGGTAATCCAGAAGTCAACAAATGTTTTAAATTAAAAGACTGAATATTGACTGCTAGGTTTAGCAAAAAGGAGTTACTGGTGACTTCGGCTAGCTCTTTTGATGGTGTAGTGGAGGAAGAGTCTAACAGAAAAGTGAGTTTAAGAAAGAACGGAATGAGCAATGTTGGGAATAGCAAGTACAGGTAATTAAAATGGGCTCCAGATATTTTTATTATTTAATTAAAAATTTTTTTTGATGTGGACGATTTTTAAGTCTTTCTTGAATTTGTTACAGTATTGTTTCTGTTTTATTTGATGATACTTTTGACCCTGAGGCATGTAGGATCTTAGTTCCATGACCAGGGAGCCAACCCACATTCCCTGCATTAGAAGGAAAAGTCTTAACCACTGGACCACTTGGGAGGTCCCTGGTGAAGGTGTTTAAAAGAAAATGCAAATTCATTTCTGTGCTGAGGTGAATGATCAGTTAGTATGTGAAAAATTGGTGTTGGAAAAAATTCGAGAAATTGTGGGAATATATCCTTGACAAGTTCACTGGAGGGAGGCAAGTCTGTGGGCCTAGGTGCCAGTGAGTGGGTAAATGAAGGGTTTTTGGTTTGTGGAAGTTTTCTGATAATTTCAGTTTTTTCTGTGAAAGGGGAAGCTGAGCAAAGATGGAAAATGGCATGTTGTAGGATTGAAGAGAGATTTAGTGTGGGTGTGTGTAAAATGGTTGTCTAGGACAGTGGGAAATAAAGTGCTCATTATTTAATTTTTTTCAGAAGTATATAAAGTAGAATATGAAAATTACCATTCATTTTTTTATCTGCCTCCCTTCCTCAGAGGTAACTGCTGTTAATAGTTTTCTCTGTAGCCTGTCATACCTTTTTTCTAGCTATTTTAAAATGTATGTTCTTATATATATATATAAATGTGTGTATATATGTATATATATACACACACAATTAACAAAATGTAGCTGAGCTGAGTAATGTTGAATAGTACCAGTTATGTGTCCATGTCCTAACCTCTGGAACCTGTGAACGTGACTTTGAAAGAAAGGGTCTTTGCAGATATAATTAAGGATCCTGAGGCAAGATCATCTTGGATTAGGGTGGAATTTAAATCCCAATAACAAATATCCTTAGAAGAGAAGACACAGAAGTAGACATGTGAAGTCAATAAGTATGGGAAGAAGGTGATGTGAATATGGAAGCAGAGATTTAATCCACAAACCAGGGAGCACTAGGAGCCAGCAGAAACGGGAAGAGGTAGGGAAGAATTTTCCTCTAGAGCCTTTGTGGTGAGCATAGTAGATTGAGCATATGGAAATATAATGCAGTTGTTGAAAAGAACAAAATCTATCCTTCAGTAGCTGTATGTTTCTGTCAAATTTCCAGAAGATCTGCCAAATATGCCCTCCTAAAAGATTGTTTTAATCTATATTCCCATCTTCAGTTTGAGCATTGCTTACACTAACACTGAATATTAAGAATAATTTCTCTTATCTAATGGGTAAAAATTAGTATATTGTATTGTTTTGCTTTCCTCTAATTGCTAGTGAATTAAATATTTTCTTATGCTCAGCCATTTGTAAGGCTGCCTAAAAATGATACCCATTGTTTAAGAGAAAATAGCTAAGTATAATAAACTTCAAGTATATTTTTAAGAGACAGATGTATAATCTTCTTTTGTTTGTAGTTGACAGTTATCTTCCTTTATTAGGTTAATCAAAGGTAATAATAAGCCTAACATAACATAAAATGCTGAAAAAGAAAGGAGGGCAGAGTTGGGGGAGGCGGCTTTGTAACCTTTGAAGACAGAAGTAGAATCTTGTAAACATAGTTTGGTATGTTGAACTTGTATAAAATACAGGTAAGCCTGCATATAATGAAATTGCTTAACTCATAGAAGTCTGGTAGTTTGTAAGTATTAGAAAACCACTTTTGTTATGAACTGTATGTAATTCTCACCACTTAAAATCATGAGTTCTTGGTACAACTGCTCACACCACTCTTCTTTGAGCCCTATTCCTGGATTTCATTTTTCTTTGCGTTTCATGTAAAGCATGATGTTGGTCTTTCATAATAATCCTGTATGTTATGAAAATCAAATCATCATGATGATTTTAATTATTGAAATTAAATATATTCAGAGCATCTTAGGTTATTTAAATGAAAATTTTTAAAGGAGAAAGACTTATTGCTCCTGTTGTCATAAACAGAAAATATGACTAGTGAATTAGACTGCAGTTTGATCCCCATTCTGAAATTAAGAAATGAGTCACTTAATCAAGAAACTCCTGTATTAACTACTTACTTCCAACACTGAAGATTTGATTGATCCCTTTGGTTTTTCTCTTAACGAGGTCTTCTACTGTTACGATAGACTGATGTCTGTTGAGTCATAGGTCTGTGAAAGATGGCCCAGATTCAGTGTGCTCTGTCTTAAGTTACTGTTCTAATATAGTCATTTAAATCAGAATATAAATTTTGTGAATTTTGTTCAATTTTTGAAAAAAATTTAATCTTCAGTTTACTTTTTCTTACACTTGGCCAGAGGAATTAGGATGAAAAATGACAAATTGTCATAAAAGCTGAACAGCACTTTGGAAATGGTGCACGATGAGGCAAGTCAGCATCATTTAGGAATGAAAGAGTTCTTTTTTTTTTTTTTTTGCTGTGACCATAGTTATGAAGGACCCTGGAAAACTTTGAAGGCAATGAAGAGCACCAGGCCAGTATAATCAAGTGATGATGAGAAAGTGCAGTTGACTGATTTTCTAATTTGGAACAACTTTTGGTTATGTGGGTGAAAAGAAAAACACTGTTGTATTTCTTCTCTTCTCTGCTACAATATTGAAGACTCTGCCCAGATGTGTTGGTTATTGAAACATCAAGCAATTCCATGTCACCAGCTGAGTATCCCAAAATTTTAGTCAATTCTGACATTTTACCTGGGGTTAGCATCAGATCACACAAGTAAAAGACAATCCCACAGGACCAAAGCCCACCACGTCTCCTCCCACAGACATACAGACACACATGCACGTATCTTCAGATACCAGTAACTAACCCAAGTTGTTACTTGTGCTTCTGACCAACTGGCTGTCAATGGAGGTTCCTACACCTTCCTCCTTGGGTTTGATTAGTTTGCTCTAATGGCTTATGGAACTCAGGATAGTGGTCTGTTTACTAGAGTATGGGTTTATTATAAAAGGATACAACTCAGGAATACCTGGTGGAAGAGGAGGTATAGAGCCAGGTGTGGGAGAAGAGGCATCGCACCCCCACCTCCATGAGTTCCCAACCCAGAAGCTCTCTGAGCTTCCATCCTTTCTTTTCTCCCTTCCTTGGAGGTCAGGGAACAGGGTTTAAAAGTCTGACCCTCTTCTTACAAAGTACAATACAACAGTGGATAAACAATCAAACACAGAGTGCCTTAAGTATATGAATGAACAGTTATCTCAGCAGGGACATATCTCCCTATAAAATTAAGTAGGCTAGTGAGACATTAAAAGGAGACATTTTTAATAGGAGTAAAGAAGATCGTTTGATCTTGCCAGTAAGACAACTGGTTAGCAAATAGCACTAGTATCAAAGTATTTTCAATGTGAGGAAAATAGGAAACTATTTTGATTCTTGACTATGAAGCAAGTATGGTTGAATTGTTAGATACAGAATCCCAGGAATGGAAGATTTTTGCTTAAGAGTCTCCATGGGAACAACATTCTGCCAGCATTTATTCTCATGCCTTCTAAAATGAATTTAGATTTTAGAAGGTAAATCATAGAAGATTTTTACAGAGTAACCCCAGTTTTATAGGAAACTCTATATTCCTTAAGCAGTGATTGCCTTTTTATATAGATTAAAATAACATGAAAACAAGAAAGTGTGTTCTCCACAAACTTGTTTACTGCTTTATGATATAAAACAGAATTCCAGGAAGACAAAATGACATGTTCAGGATGTAAGGGATCATCTTAAGGAGAATTACTTTGCAACTGTTTAATTCAGGAGTCAGTGGGTCTTAAAGTGGGGTTCAAGCACTGGTCTTTAGCAATGAATAAAATAGCATTGAAAAGCAGGAAAATATAGGTTTATGTCTTGACTTACTTGATTTTTGGGATAAATACCTCCTTTAGTCACAGTTTCCTGTTCTATAAATTATTGATAATCATCGGATCTTCTATAGTTGTAATGTGTATTTCATTGAAAAATGTGATTGTGGATATCTCACTTGTGCCAAATGTACCTGATATTTATTTGCTTAAATATTTGTTGTGTAGTCTAGCTTCTATAAATATATACTTTAACTCCTCTATTAAACAAGATACAGACCTGGGGGATGCAGTCAGGATGAGGAAATTTTGGTCTCTTCATTTTCTAATTCTCTTAGCTGCAAAGCCCCATATTTTAAAATGTCTGGGTTGTGTCTGATTTCAGAATGTTCAAGTAGACGAGTTTTAGCAGTAATAAAAAAGTACAGTACATTGTGGTAGTGGGTTGTAGTCATTATTTGTGATGAATGAATTTTTTAAAAATTGTGGATCCTTAGGCTGTTGACATTAGAAATGACTGGAGTGCTGTTAAAAATCTGACCTCTGAGTCAAAATAAACCTTAGTTGCACATTGGAATTACCTGGGAAGATTAAAAAAATTACAAATGACTGGACCCCACCCCTAGACAATCTGACTGAATGCATCTGGAGTTGTGGTTAGGGGTTCTTAAAACAGTGTTAGAATTACCTGTAGGGCTCTTTTGATTTTGTTAGATCCCAAACTGAGAATTTGTGATCCAGCTGGTTATGTTTGGGGCCTGATATTTTGCAGTTCTAATAAGTTCTCAGGTGGTACTGATGCCAGTCCAGGGACTACACTTTGAGAACTGTACTCTTAGGTTATGAACTACTTGTTTTGGAGGATATGCGATATTAAATGAAGAAGCTTAGTCGATAAGGAACATAGGAATTATAATAGATTTCAAAGTAAAAAATGTTATGTGGTAAACTCTGTATTTTAATTTGTAAAGGAGAAAGGTTATTACTGTATTCATTATATTCATAAGTCTTAAACCTTTATAAAGTTTTTAGATGAAATGAAAAAATCCCCAATATTATTAATAATGTGTGCGTGCTCAGTTGCTCAGTCATGTCCAGCTCTTTGCAGCCCCACAGACTGTGGCCTGCCAGGCTCCTCTGTCCATGGGATTTTCCTGGCAAGAATACTGGAGAGGGTTGCCATTTCCTCCAGTGTTGAAGAAAGCAAATTTTTCTCTCTCATGTTTATTGAGGTGGAATTTACATAAAGTAGAAGTTGCTCTTTCCTGAGTTTTGACAAATGTATCAACTGTGAAACTATCAGAATCAAAATATAGAAGAGTTTAACAATTCTCTCATGCCACTGTGTAGTCGCCTGTTTCTCCAACCCCATACCTTGGCAACCACTGATCTCCTTTCTCATCTTATAGTTCTGCTTCTTTAAGAATGTCATATAAATGAAATCACCTATTCTGGTTTCTTTCACTAAGTGGAATGCGTTTGATATTCATCCATGTTGTTGCATTTATCAGTACTTCCATTTCTTTCTTTCTTTTTGTAAGAGCATTTTAGGTTTACAGCAAAATGAAACTGAAAGCATAGAGAATTCTTGTATAGCCACGACCCCCCATTCTCAGCTGACCTGATTAATGACAGAGTGGTTCACTAGTTATAATCAATGAACCTACATCGACACGTCATTGTTACCCAAAGTCCATAGTTTATATTAGGGTTCATTTTATTGTTTATTTTTTGAGTTTGACAAAAATATAATGACATGTCTCGACCATTATAGTAAACCTAAAATAGTTTCACTGCCCTAAAAAACATGTTCTGCCTGTTTATCCCTTCTAACCCTTCATCCCTGGCAGCTACTTTCTACTGTCCTCTATGGTTTAGCCTTTTCCAGAATGCCATTTAGTTGAAATCATACAGTATGTAGTGTTTTCAGATTGGCTACATCACTTAAAAATATGCATTTAAACTTTCTCCATGTCATTTCATGACTTGATAACTCATTTTCTTTTTATCACTGAACAACACCACAGTTTATTCATTTACATGCTGAAGGACATCTTGGTTGCTTCTAAGTTTTAGCAATTAGGAATAAAACTGCTCTGAAAATCTGTGCGTATATTTTTATGTGAGCACAAGTTGTTAATTCATTTAGATAACCTTCAGGCAGTGGAGTTGCTGGATCATATGGTAAAGGTACGTTAGTTTTGTAAGAAACTCTTCAACTGTCTTCCAAGTGGTTATACCTGCCAGCAGTAGAAGAGAGTTCCTGATGCTCTACATCCTCATCAGCATCTAATATTGTCAGTGTTCCAGATGGACCATTTTGATAGATGTATGTTGTTGAGTATCTTTTTATATGCCATCTGAGTATCTTCTTTGGTGAGATATTTAGGTCTTTTGCCCATTTATAAATTGAATTGTCTATCTTACTGTTAAGTGCTAAGAGTCCATTGTATATTTTAGATAACAGTCATTATTAGAAGAAAAGTCATGACCAACCTAGATAGCATATTGAAAAGCAGAGACATTACTTTGCCAACAAAGGTCCGTCTAGTCAAGGCTATCGTTTTTCCAGTGGTTATATATGGATGTGAGAGCTGGACTGTGAAGAAGGCTGAGCGCCGAAGAATTGATGCCTTTGAACTGTGGTGTTGGAGAAAACTCTTGAGAGTCCCTTGGACTGCAAGGAGATCCAACCAGTCCATTCTGAAGGAGATCAGCCCTGGGCTTTCTTTGGAGGGAATGATGCTAAAGCCGAAACTCCAGTACTTTGGCCACCTCATGCGAAGAGTTGACTCATTGGAAAAGACTCTGATGCTGGGAGGGATTGGGGGCAGGAGGAAAAGGGGACGACAGAGGATGAGATGGCTGGGTGGCATCACGGACTTGATGGACTTGAGTCTGAGTGAACTCCGGAAGTTGGTGATGGACAGGGAAGCCTGCTGTGCTGTGATTCATGGGGTCGCAGAGTCGAACAAGACTGAACAAAACTGAACTGACACATAACATAAAATGTATCATCTTGATTTTTAAGTGCACATTTCAGTAGTGTTCAGTACTTTCATATTGTACAATCAATATCAGAGTTCTTTCCATCTTGCAAAATGGAAACGCCGTACTGGTTAAACAACTTTATATTTTTCACTCTTCATAGCCCTTGGGCAGCCACCATTTTACTTTCTATGTCTATGAATTTGACTACTCCAGGTACCTCATATAAGTGGAATTATACACTGTTTGTCTTTTTGTGACTAGTCTATTCCACTTAGCATAATGACCTCAGGGTTCATCCATGTTATAACGTGTGTCAGAATTTTCATCTTTTTTAAGGCTGAATTATAAGTATAATGTATAATTACATGTATATATAATTTTTTAATCCATTCACCCATCAATGTACACTTGGATTGCTTCCAGGTGCTATTCTGCATAATGCTGTTCTGAATGTGGATATACATGTATCTCCTTGAAGCCCTGTTTTTAATTATTTTTGGTATACACTCAGAAGTGGAATTATTTGATCATTCATTTCTTCTTTAATTTCTTTAAACAACTTTTTGTAGTTTTTAGTATATAAGGCTTTTGCTTTCTTTGTTGTATTTGTTCTTAAGTATTTTATTTTCAGTTTTATTTTTTATTTTATTGACTTATGGTTGATTTGCAGTGTTGTGTTAGTTTCTGGTATATAGCAAAGTGATTCAGTCAAAAAATATATATATCCACACATACACAAACACACAAATATATTTATTTTTTACATTCTCTTCCACTATAGGTTATTACAAGATATTGAGTATAGTTCTCTATGTTTACACAGTAGGTCCTTGTTGATCATCTATTTTATATATAGAAGTGTGTATATTTTAGTCTGAAACTCCTAATTTATCCCACACTTTGGTAACCATAAGTTTGTTTTCTTTGTGAGTCTGTTTTGTAAATTCATTTGTATCATTTTTTTAGATTCCACATATAAGCAATGTTGCATGAAATTTGTCTGGCTTCCTTACAATAATCTCTAGGTTCATCCATGTTGCTGCAGATGACATTTCATTCTTTTTTTTATGGCTGAGTAATATTCCATTGTGTTTGTATCGGGGGGTGGGGATACATACACATCCATTCATTTGTTGATGGACACTGAGGTTACTTCCATGTCTTAGTTATTATAAATGGTACTGCAATATATATTGGAGTGTGTGTTTCTTTTCAAATTATGTTTTCCTTTGGATGTATGCCCAGAAGTGGGGTTGCAAGATCATGTTAGCTCTGTTTTTAATTTTTTAAGGATTAAGTATTTTATTTTTGATGGCATTATAAATGGAATTGTTCATTTTCAGATTGTTCATATTTATTATATGGAAACAGCATATATTTGTTTATTTTTTAATCATACAAGTTTGCTAAATTTTTAAAATTAGTGCTAAATTTTTTCTCTTTGTGGGTAACCTTTAGGATTTTCTGCATGTAATATTATATGATCTACAGATAGTTTTATTTCTTTTCCTATTTGGATGCTATTTCTTTATTTTTCTTGCCTGATTGTTGTGGTTTCTAATACTGTGTTGAAAAGAAGTGGTGAAAGTAGGCATCCTTTGCTCCATCCAGATTTTAGAGAAAAGCTTTCAGCCTTTCACTATTAGGTATGATATTAGCTGTGAAATTTTCATATATTGCCTTTATGGTTAAAAAGATGATATCCTTCTATTCCTAGTTTGTTGTTTTTAATCTGAAATGGTGTCACATTTTGTAAAGTGCCTTTTCTGTATTGCTTGAGATGATTATGTAATTTTGTCCCCTTTGTTCATTAACGTGCTGTGTAGTATATTGATGGATTTCAATATGTTGACCCATCCTTGCTTTCTAGGAATAAATCCCATTTGGTTAAGGGGTATAATTCTTTCAGTGTGATATTGTTTAGCTCAATCTTGAAACATTTTAATGACAAGGCTATGTTCATTTTATACAGAGCTTGTATAGTGTGGTGTTTGAGTTCTTATTTTTCACTTCATGTTTATATACTGCCTTGCTTGGATTATACCTGATTTATGGGAGTATATTGCTTCCCCTAAGGCTACAGACAGAATTTCACATATGAACGCTGCTTATTTAAGTCATACAGTTAAATATTGGTGAGTTTGATACAGTTTTCAGTTCTAGTATAAAAGAGGCATATTTTGCAATTAGGGCATAGATATGTTGCTATTTTATAGTGTTCTGAACTGCAATTCTCAGATTAATATATTTTAAGTTAAAGAGATACTGTAATTTTTGTTCTTAAGTCACCAAGTCGTGTCCAACTCTGTAACCCCATAGACTGCAGCATGCCAGGCTTCCTTGTCCTTTACTATCTTCAGGAGTTTGAGTGATCTTGTTTTCCTCTGTATAATTCAGTTGATAGTTATTCATATTTATATATTTTTACCATGCAAAAAATGAAATTTTTGTGTGTTACAACAGGCAATGCTTAGTTTAGTTTTATTATATATAATTCTTTAATCCTTATATTGGACAAAATTTGCATCTTGATATAATCTACTTTAAATTAAAAATATTCAATTCATGTAGTTTTTACATAAAGACATGAGAATTTATCCCCTTGTTGCTATTCTTTTTGGCTTAGCTCTCAACTTTTCCTTCATTCTGTGTAAATAGCATAGTATCTATTGTTCCGTATTTATCTCTCTTTATATTATCTTATACAGATATTTGTATTTCCCGTTACATATATAGACTTGCTGTGATGTCGAGTTTAAAAAGGTGGGATCATTATATATACTTTCGGCATCCTTTCTGTTTTCATTAATAGTACCTTAGAGAAATCCCCCATCTAAAGGGTAACTTTGCTATCCATTTGAAGTGTAACTCTAATTCATTGTTTTTGTGACTTCAAAAGAATGCTTAATTGTGTGTTGTATAAAATTTATTTAATCATTCCCACATTTATGGAAATAGTCTATTTCATTGTCATTTTAAACAGCATTGCATCTTTGAATATGTCCTTTCTTCCAGATGGTTTTATTTATTTGGGATAGATTTCCAGAAGTAGAATTGCTAGGTTGAAGGGTTTTTATATTTTTTATTTAAGTAGATGTTGCCAAATTGCTTTTTACCAAAATTTTCCATTAGCAGTGTGTAATAATACTTTTTCTCCTACACCTCTGCCAGGAGTTGGGGCTATAGCTTTTTAAACCTTTGCCAGTCTAGTAGGTGTAATGTTCATTTCATTGTTATTTCTAATTTGAATTTCCCTGAGTACTAAGGAGTTTGGACATCTTTTTTTCTGTGTGTGAGCATTTGATTTTCCTCTTTTGTGAATTGTTCTTTTGATATCCTTTTTGCCCAAATTCTGTTTGGGTTGTTTGTCTTTTTCATATTCTAAGAGCTCACTGTGTCTTAATACGTTAATGCATTACCTCTGTTGCAGATGTTTTTATTTCTCTCCAGGTACAAAAAGCTTTTTATGCGAATCCCTTTATACTTTTTTAGCTTTGAATTTTTAATAAGATATTTCCCAGGTTTTTTTTTGTGGAAGATTTTTACTTTTTCTACACTTCACATTTGTCTTGAGCTTATTTTTGTATGTCTTACAACCTTAGAGTACCCACTTTTTCTTCAAGATTACCAACATTTAAAAAAAATTAATTAAACCATTGTGACATTGTACAGGAGGCAGGGATCAAGATCATCCCCAAGAAAAAGAAGTGCAAAAAGGCAAAATGGTTGTCTGAGGAGGCCTTACAAATAGCTGTGAAAAGAAGAGAAGCGAAAAGCAAAGGAGAAAAGGAAAGATATATTCATTTGAATGCAGAGTTACAGAGAATAGCAAGGAGAGCTAAGAAAGCCTTCCTCAGTGATCATTGCAAAGAAATAGAAGAAAACAATACAATGGG
Source organism: Oryx dammah (assembly GCF_014754425.2). Taxonomy (NCBI): domain Eukaryota; kingdom Metazoa; phylum Chordata; class Mammalia; order Artiodactyla; family Bovidae; genus Oryx; species Oryx dammah. Next base: position 24,810,396 of record NW_024070186.1, on the reverse strand, counting down.
AAAGATTAGAGATCTCTTAAAGAAAATTAGAGATAACATGGGAACATTTTATGCAAAGATGGGCTCAGTAAAGGACAGAAATGGTATGGACCTAACAGAAGCAGAAGATTTTAGAAAGAGGTGGCAAGAATACAGAGAAGAACTATACCAAAAAGATCTTCATGACCCAGATAATCACGGTGGTGTGATCACTCACTCACCTAGAGCCAGACATCCTGGAGTGCGAAGTCCAGTAAGCCTAAGGAAGCATCACTATGAACAAAGCTAGTGGAGGTGCTGGAATTCAGTTGAGCTATTTCCAATCCTAAAAGATGATGCTGTGAAAGTGCTGCACTCAATGTGCCAGCAACTCTGGAAAACTCAGCAGTGGCCACAGGACTGGAAAAGGTCAGTTTTCATTCCAATCTGAAAGAAAGGCGATGCCAAAGAATATTAAAACTACCACACAATTGCACTCGTCTCACACGCTAGTAATATTCAAAATTCTCCAAGCCAAGCTTCAACAGTATGTGAACTGAGAACTTCCAGATCTTCAAGCTAGATTGAGAAAAAGCAGAGGAACCAGAGATCAAATTGCCAGCATCCGTTGAATCATCAGAAAAGCAAGAGAGTTTCAGAAAAACATCTACTTCTGCCTTATTGACTATGCCAAAGCCTTTGACTGTGTGGATCACAATAAACTTGGAAAATTCTGAAAGACATGGGAATACCAGACCATTAAGAAATCTGTATGCAGGTCAGGAAGCAACAGTTAGAACTGGTCATGGAACAACAGCCTGGTTCCAATAGAAAAAGGAGCATGTCAAGGCTGTATACTGTCACCCTGCTTATTTAACTTCTATGCAGAGTACATCATGAGAAATGTCAGACTGGACGAAGCACAAGCTGGAATCAAGTTTGCTGGGAGAAATGTCAGTAACCTCAGATATGTGGATGACACCATCTTTATGGCAGAAAGTGAAGAATAACTAGAGAGCCTCTTGATGAAAGTGAAAGAGGAGAGTGAAAAAGTTGGCTTAAAGCTCAACATTCAGAAAACAAAGATATGACATCTGGTCCCATCACTTCATGGCAAATAGATGGGGAAACAGTGGAAACAGTGCAGACTTTATTTTTTGGGGCTCCAAATCACTGCAGATGGTGATTGCAGCCATGAAATTAAAAGATGCTTGGACCAACCTAGACAGCATATTCAAAAGCAGAGACGTTACTTTGCCGACAAAGGTCCATCAAATCAAGGTTATAGTTTTTCCAGTAGTCATGTATGGATGTGAGAGTTGGATTATAAAGAAAGCTGAGCTCCTAAGAATTGATACCTTTGAACTGTGGTGTTGAAGAAAACTCTTGAGAGTCCCTTGGACAGCAAGGATATCCAACCAGTTTGGGTGAACTCTGGCAGTTGGTGATGGTCATGGAGGCCTGATGTGCTGCAGTCCGTGGGGTTGCAAAGAGTCGGACACGACTGAGTGACTGAACTGAACTGAACTGAAGCCGTCCATTTTCCTCTAACTTGAGGGAATGCCCTTATTTATTAAGAATTTTCAGTTTTATGGCACTCTTTCTCTCAGTTTGTTATTTTATTTATACTATTCTGTTTCTGTATAAATACTGAGTAGTTTTCTCTAATAGTAATGTGTTTTCATATTAGATGCAGGTTCCAGCTTAATCTTTTTCATCTTTGGCTTGCAGCATTAGTTCTTATATATAAATATGGTCGTTTTTTTCCTTAAAAATAGTTTGTAAAAGCCATTTGGATTCTAATTTGAATTACATGAAATTCATTAGCATAAGGGATAACTGACGTGTCTATGATAGTGCTTTCTCAGGATATGATGTTTATATTTTTTAATAATAATGCATACTTTATATATTTTGCCAAATTATTTATTTAAATATTTTATATGTCTTGATGCTTTTGTAATGAGAACATTTTATTCTTCTGTCTCTAAGGTTATTCTTCCTTCAACACAAAAACTATTGTTTTTTGTATATTGCTCTTTTCTCTAGCCATCAGCTGGTAAATGGATTAAAAACAAGGTGGTATACAACAAAGCATTATTTAGCCATAAAGAGGAAGCAAGTGTTGATTTGTGCTTAGATAAGATAGGTGAACCTTGAAAACATTATGCTAAGTAAAAACAGTCAAATCCAGAACTTCATATAGTGTATGATTCCATTTATATGAAAATGTTCAGAATAGGCAAATGGAGTCATACAGAAAGTAGTATTTTTCAGGGGCTATGGGTACAGAAATGAGACATTACTGCCAATGGGTGTAGGGTATCTTTTGAGGATGATGAAATGTTCTGGAAGTAGATAGTGGTGATGGTTATACAACGTTGTGAATAAACTGAAAACTACTGAATTGTTTGCTTAAAGTACATAAGGTTGAATTTTATGATGTGTGAATTAGATCTCAGTGTTTAAAAAGAAATGGTCGCTTTTTATTTGTATTACTTAGCCTTGAATTTGGTGTCAGGAAACAGAAAACCAGACAACCTTGGCTTGATGAAATAGAACTTCATTTTTCTTACACAATTGTCTTTTGTATTGCTTCATTGATACAGTGATAGCAGAACAGATAATTAATTCTTGCTCCATAATTTATTCTTGACTTCTTTTTCATGTTTGCGTGTGGTTGATATGGCTCCAAGCACAGGAAGATAGAGGAAGGGGAAGCAACAGTGATTGTATCTAACTCCAGAGTAGTCTTCAGATCTCAAGACCAGACCTTGTTAAATGGTCACTCTTGGCTGGAAGTTGGTGGGTGATAAAATGGTGGGAAGTGAGATTTGTGTCCGAAAGTTTGTGGCAAATAAGCTTTCCCATCTAGATCTTTATTTAAACTAATGTCCTTTAGTGTTTCACAGTTAAAAAAGACTCACAGTTAAAAAAGATTTTGTAGTCTCAGTTATATTCAAGTTTTTTTCCTAGTTAACTTAGTTTTTTTCTTTTAAAGTTCTCTACATTTTCAGGGGTTGTTCATAGCATTTGTTTATTTACAGAATGGGGAATAGGGAACTAATTATTCAGGACGCCCTTTAGCTTTGTTTTTAATAGCTTTATTGAATTAGAATTGACATACAATAAAGTGTATGTATTTAAATTGTACACTTTAAATTGTACTATTAAGTTTTGACATAAGTATATGCTTGTGAAAACATCTGTCACTGCAGTTAAGAAACTTTTTTTTGTTAATACCTCTCTTTTTTATTGAGATGTAATTGATGTGTAACATAATAGTTTCAGGTATACAACATAATGATTTGATATTTGTATGTATTGCACAGTGATCACCACAATAAGTCTAGTAAATGTCCATCAATACAGTTACAAATTTTTTTTCTTGTGATAACTTTTAATACTGTCAGTAACTTTAAAATATATAATATAACATTATTGTAGTCACCATGCTGTACATTTCATCCCTTGGACTTATTTTATAACTGGAAGTTTGTACCTTTTGGTTACCTTTACCCATTTTACCCACCCTATCTCCTGCCTCTGAGAACTACCAATGTCCTCTGTATTTATGAGTTGGTGTTCTGTTTTGTTTTAAAATTTTTAGATTCCATATTTAAGAGATCATGTAGTATTTCTCTTTCTCTGTGTGACTTATCATAATGCCCCCATGGTCCATCCATTTTTCACAAATAACAAGATTTTCTTCGTTTTTATAAGTGAATAATATTTAATTGCATATATATATAGCTACATATAGAAGTGTGTGTGCATGCGTGTGCACACACATGCACATGTGTATATATGAAATGTTTTCTTTATGTAACATGCAGTCTAAGTTGTTCCCTGCCATGTTTTGGCTATTGTGAATAATGCTGCAGTGAACATGAGAATGCAGATCTCTCCGAGACAACGTTTTCATTTCCTTTGGACAAATGCTGAGAAGTGGAAGTGCTGGATCATGTAGTAGTTCTATTTTTAATATTTGAGGAACTTTCATACTGTTTTCCGTGGTGGTTACACCAATTTATATTTCCATCGACAGTATACAAGTGTTCCCTTTTCTCCATATTCTCACCAAGACTTATTTTTTTTCTCTTTTTGATTATAGCCAGAGTTGGACATGACGTAGCAACTGAACAACAAAATTCTAGTACATGTGAAGTGGTAACTCATTTTGGTTTGATTTGCATTTTCCTGATGGTTAGTTATATTGAGTGTCTTTACATGTACCTATTGGTCATATGTATGCCTTTGAAAACAGTATCTATTGAGAGTTTCTACTTGTTTTTAAATTGGATTTTTTTTTTTTGCTATTGAGTTGTATGAGTTCTTTATGTATTTTTGATATTAACCCCTTATCAGATATATGGCTTAGAAATATTTTCTCCCATATGGTAGGTTGCCTTTTTACTTTGTTGATGGTTTCCTTTGCTGTATAGAAAATTTTTAGTTTGATATCGTCCCACTTGCTTTTTGTTGCCTTTGCTTGTGGTATCAAATTAAAAAAATCATTAACAAGACTAATGCCAAGGGTCTTAGCACCTGTAGTTTCTTTTAGGAGTTTTATGGCTTCAGGTCTTACATTCAACTTTAATCATTTGGAATAAATTTTTGTGCATGATGTAAGATGGTGGTCCAATTTCTTACTTTTGCATGTGGCTGTCCAATTTTCCCAACACTATTTATTGAGATTGTTCTTCCCTTGTGTATTTTTGGCTCATTTGTCATAAATTAATTGACTGTATAGTCTTGATTTTATTTCTGGGCTCTGTATTCTGTTTCATTGTTTCTGGGCTCTGTATTCTGTTTCAGCTGTTTTGTTGCCAATATAATACTGTTTTGAAATTAGGAAGTGTGATGCCTCCAGGTTTGTTATACTTTCTCAAGATTGCTTTGGCTATTCATGGTCTCCTATGGCTCCATACAAATTTTTGGATTGTTCTGTGAAAAATGCTGTTGAAATTTTGATAGGGATTTCATTGAATCTGTTGATTGTTTTGAGTAGTATGGGCATATTAACAGCATTAGTTTTTTAAATTCATGAGCATGGTATATCCATTTATTTCTGTCATTTTCAGTTTTTTTTCCATAGGTGTCTTCTAATTTAAAATATACTTCTTTCTTCTCCATTAAATTTATTCCTAGGCATTTTATTCTTTTTGATACAATTGTGAATAGGACTTTTTTTTGTTACTTCCTAAAATCAACTTTTTTGGGGATGGTGTTCATGTTTGAATTTTAAGTATATGGTTTTAGTTTTGACAAATGTATAGGTTTTGTAACCACTACCGCCATAATCAAGATGAAACAGTTTTCAGCACTCCAAAAGAGTTTCCTCATGTTTCTTTCAGTCATTATCTCAGGCACATACAGTTACATTGTATGTGACAGAATATTTCAGTAGAACAGATAGAATCAATAAGTGTATATAGTTTTGCTTTTGGCTTCTTTTGCTGAGGCAGTGTCTTTTAAAAGTCATGCATGTTGTTGTGTGGGCTTCCCTCATAGCTCAGTTGGTAAAGAATCCACCTGCAAGCCACCTGCATGAAGGCAATGGCACTCCATTACTCTTGCCTGGAAAATTCCATGGACAGAGGAGCCTGGTAGGCTACACTCCATGGGGTTGCTAAGAGTCGGACATGACCGAGCGACTTCACTTTCACTTTTCACTTTCATGCACTGGAGAAGGAAATGGTAACCCACTCCAGTGTTCTTGCCTGGAGAACCCAGGGACGAGGGAGCCTGGTGGGCTGCTATCTCTGGGGTCGCACAGAGTCGGATACGACTGAAGTGACTTAGCAGCAGCAGCAGCAGGTCACCTGCAATGCAGGAGACCCCGGTTTGATTCCTGAGTCAGGAAGATGAGCTGGAGAAGGGATAGGCTACCCACTCCAGTATTCTTGGGCTTCCCTTGTGGATTAGCTGGTAAAGAATCCACCTGTAATGCGGGAGACCTGGGTTTGATTCCTGGGTTGGGAAGATCTACTGGAGAAGGGAAAGGTGACCCACTCTAGTATTACGGCCTGGAGAATTTTAGGACTGTATAGTCCATGGGGTCGCAAAGAGTCGGATACAACTCAGTGACTTTCACTTTCATGTTGTTGTATGTATCAGTATTTTTCTCTTTTTTATTGATGCAAAGCATTCTGTTGTTTGAATGTATTCAATTTGTCTAGTCCCTTGTTGACATTTTTGGCTGTTACTGGTGTGGCCAATAAGTTTGTTCAATTTTTTCCAATGATGGCTCTATAGCACTTAGTTATCTTTAACTTAATTTGAAAGAATTTTGTTAGATTGTTTTGTGACAACTGTGATTAAAAAAAAAAAACTTACCAGAACTGGCGAATTTTTGTGTAGACATTATAATATTGAAGAAGGAAGAAAAAAAAGCAACATTTTTGGCATATTATGCTTTAGTATTTCAACAAAGGTAGAAACCCAACTGAAATGGAAAAAAGTATTTGTACAGTGTATGGAGAAGGAAGGTGCTGTGACTGATAAAAGATGTCAAAAGTAATTCGCAGTTTCATGCTGGATATTTCTCAAAGGATGATGCTCCACTCTTGGGTAGACCAGTTGAAATTGATAACAATTAGATTGAGACCTTAATTGAAAACAATCAATGTTCTACCACTTGAGAGATTGCCAACATACTCAAAATATCTAAATCAGCCGTTGAGAATCATTGGCACCAGCTTGGTTTTGTTAATTACTTTGTTGTTTGGCATCCACCTAAGTTAAGTGGAAAAAAAAAACCCTTCTTGTCCCTATTTCTGCATGTGATTGTCTACTTAAATGTAATAAAAATGTTCTGTTTTTAAAACATTGTGAGGAGTGATGAAAACTGGATAGTGTAAGTAATGTGGTACAGGTGAAATGCACCACTACCAACCACACCAAAGACCAGTCTTCATCCAAAGAAGGTGATGTTGTGTGCATGCTGGGATTGGAAAGGGGTCCTCTCTTATGAGCTCATTCTGGAAAACCAAACGATTAATTCCAACAAGTGCGGCTCCCAGGTAGACCAACTGAAAGCAGCACTTGATGAAAAGCATCTGAATTAGTCAACAGAAAATGCATAATCTTATATAAGGATAATCCAAGACTGCCTGTTTCTTTGTTGACCAGGCAAAAACTGTTACAGCTTGGCTGGGAAGTTCTGATTCATCTGCTGTATTCACCAGAGATTATACCTTCAGATTTCCATTTATTTTGATCTTTACAAAATTCTTTTAATGGAAAAATGTTTTAATTCCCTGGAAGATTGTAAAAGGCACCTGGTACAGTTCTTTGCTCAAAAAGATGAAAAGTTTTGGGAAGATGGAATTATGAAGTTGCCTGAAAAATTGCAGAAGATAGTGAAACAAAATGCTTGGTGAATACATTGTTCAGTAGAGTTCTTGGTGAAAATGACAAGTGTGTCTTTTGTTTTCACTTTAAAACCAAAGGAACATTTTTCGCTAACCCAGTAGAAATAAATTATTCTCAAACATTTGTGTAGAAGTCTGTGTGTGGATGTAAGTTTTCATTTCCATAGATAATGTCAGTCCACATTGTCTAAAAATGTCATTTCTCTTATATGACTGTTTTATCATTATCATGTCTGAGAAAAATACCAGTGATTTGTTTTTTATTGTAATATAATGCTTTGTTCAAATTTGCCTAGTTGATTTCAAAGGTCTTTCGTAGTGTCTTTTCCTTCCCTTGTGTGTATAGGCAACCCACTGCATCAAGGCCTATGGTTATGTCTTTGTTCTCTTGTAATCTAGAATAACTCATGTTCTTTTCCTTGTAAGATACTGACTTTTTACTAGGCAAGACTGCTTATTTTTAAAATGTCTCAACCGGGTTTTTTTTTTTTTTTTTTAATTGTTTCAGAGGTATTCTTTAACTTGTTTCTTTATCTTCTGTATTCCTTGTGAACTGAAAACACTGAATGATTGTGTTTGCTGAAAACTTTTTAGTTACAACTAGTTTTTACCATAAAGTCTCTTCACTCTCTGATAATGTTAAGTATGTTCTGAGCCCAGGATGAATAGACATTTCATTTATTATTTCATTTTTGGAAGGAAAAATTGTACTAGTTATAATAGTGAAGTGAGGTTGCTCAGTTGTGTCCGACTCTCTGCAACCCAGTCCACGGGGTTGCATCCATCCGTGGGATTTTTGAGGCAAGAATGCTGGAGTGGGTTGCCATTTCCTTCTCCAGGGAATCTTCCGACCCAGTGATCAAACCCAGGTCTCCTGCATTGTAGGCAGACGCTTTACTGTCTGAGCCACCAGGGAAATGTTCATAATATATTATAATTATGTAATTATTAGATAATATATTATGTAATATATTAGAACACATGAGTTGTTAAATCTAAAAGGAGTAGCAAGTTTAACAAAGATGAATTTAGGTCATCAGAAATGACCACTTGATGTAGGGATTAGAAAACTGTAATACAACAATCCAACAACCCCTATGTCAAGTTGTATATATATGCTACAGTGTTTCTACCTCAATATTTTAATCTCTTTTTCATAACTAATATCTAAAGAGAAGTTTTTCATTTCAACGCCTGCCCATTAGATGACACAGTCCTTGGTCTCCAATTTTGTTTTCCCTGTGCATGAAAAAAACCCTACTGGCTAAATTTTGAACAATTTTAACGTCAGAAAGAATAACTATAATTGATTATAGAAAATGTAAGAACTGTGAATACACAAGGGTACACAAGGGTACTCAATAAGACAAAATGAAAAACTGACTTGCTACCATAGGAATGTACATTGGATAAACTCCTTATTCTCAAAATACGGTTAAGTAAAGGTAAAGAATTAAGCATTTCTGCTGCATTTTTAGGCGAGCTATGGTTTACCCTCACTTGTAAGGGTGTTTTCTTTTTTTGTAAAAGAAAAAATGCCAGTGAGTAAATGTGGAAGAAATAAAAGAATTAGAAAATTACCATTTTGCTATCACCAGTGAAATAACTGATTCAGATAAAGATCATCAGTGAATTCTAATGCCATTACATGAAAGATATTCTGGGCAACAATATCATTCCACAAATTGCAAAGGGAAAGATCTGGTAAATCTTATCATTTTATTAACTAAATGATCAGATTCATCATTACTCACAGTGGAAGAAAATTGAATTTATGTTCACACTTCAGCAGGAACATAGAAGGTACATGATGTTACTTTTAAACTATCTGTGCGAAAAAGTTTAACCATAGATTAATGAAGGATTTTAGACAATTTTCAGTTCACAGGACCTGACTATCTGTGTTGTTATGTTCTCTGCAGTCTCTTTTCCCTTATATCTGATTTACTAGTTAAGTCAGCCTCTTTATTCCCTTTGTCTAACAATATTCTTGCATTCAAAATCTGAAGCTGTACTAATTCTCTGTTTCTTTTGACTTGGGGTGGATGTATGTATGTGTGTGTGTGTTTGGCATGGAGTGGAGTGGTTGGTACATTTACTCAGTGATAACTTTATTCCAGGTTCTCTACTTGATTTTTATATCCTGGTAAAAATCACTTTGTTAATTTCTATGTTTTGTGGTAAAATTTTAATTAAAATATGTGGATGACAAAAATACAAAATAGCAAAACTTTGTCATAGTTTTTTTCTTTCTCTAAGTTGGATTACTTAAAAAATACACACATACATGAATATATGTTTGTTTAGGCATATAATACAGCTGAAAAGATGCAGACACAGTTGATGACAACGGTGGGTCTGGTTGCCTCTGGGGTAGGGAGTTGTAGGAGTCTGTCTTTTCATTATGTGTCCTTATTTACGTATTAACTCCCTACCCCCAGATTTAAGATCTTCTGCTGTAATGAAGCTCACCTATCTCTGTGTGTACATACATCCATTAAAAATGCTGTTTCCATCGTAACTGATACATTTAGCAGGAGCAGTAATTTTCAGTTTGTGGGCTTCATTTTTGCGGGCTAATCTGAATTCTGATGACATTTCTATATTCTAGTTAGGCTCATATATGTTGGCTAGAATGCTAACTCCATGTCAAGGAAATCTTTGATTTGTAAATAGTAACAACAGCACAAAATAGAGAAGTGTTTCTGCAGATTTATTTGAGTGAAATTGTAGAAATATGCTTTATTGTTGAATGGGTTATTTGACTTAGCTCACGTTTTAGCAGCTCAGCTTCCTGCTACCTCATAAATCACTAAAGATGAGAATATTAATTTATTCCTTGTTGGTTCTGCACTTAAATTATTTGTGTCTGGTCATCATTTCAGTATATTGCATTTTTATTAAAATTCTTCTTCAAGAGTCCTATTTTTGAAGTATTTCTTACTATATCTGAGGGTGAAAAACGTGGCTTAAAACTCAACGTTGAAAAACTAAGATCATGGCAACACGTTCCATCAATTTATGACAAATAGATGGGAAAAAAGTAGAAACAGTGGCAGATTTTATTTTCTGGGGCTTCAAAATCACTGCAGACGGTGACTACAGCCACAAAATTAAAAGACCCTTGCTCCTTGGAAGGAAAGTTATGACCAACTTAGTGTATTAAAAAGCAGAGACATCACTTTGCCAACAAAGGTCCATCTAATGAAAGCTGAGGTTTTCCCAGTAGTCATATAAGGATGTGAGAATTGGACCATAAAGAAGGCTGAGCACCGAAGAATTGATGCTTTCGAACTGTGGTGCTGGAGAAGACTTCTGAGAGTCCCTTGGGCAGCAAGGACTATCAGTCATCAGTCTGTCTTAAAGGAAGTCAGTCCTGAATATTCATTGGAAAGACTGATGCTGAAGCTCCAATACTTTGGCCACCTGATGCGAAGACCAGCTCATTGGCAACGACTTTGATGCTGGGAAAGATTGAGGACAGGAAGAGAAGGGGATGACAGAGGATGAGATGGTTGGATAACATCACCGACTCAATGGACACGAGTTTGAGCAAACTCTAGGAGATAGTGAAGGACAGGGAAGCCTGGCATGCTGCACTCTATGCAGTTGCAGAGTTGGACATGACTTAGTGACTGAACACCTACAACAACAATATTTTTCTTGGTGCTGTCAAAGGAGTTATTTAGAGATTGTTGGATCCAGATGTTAGCTTTCTCCTTTGCTTCCTATCATTCTACGTTTGTTTGAGAACCAAATAGAGTATGAGAGAGTATCTGTTATAGGTTTATAAAGCATTTGGAAGAGAAAAAACATGACCTGTAAGATATATACACATTTTGGTCAGTTCATTTTAAAGAGAATAAAAACTCATTAAAAAATTGAGCCTCTTTGTTTTTGTGTTGTTTTTGGCAAGGTCTTTATAGATGCAAAACAAAAACAGTTCACCATGAGCTAGAAAATTCATCCATTATTGAAACTCTTGGTGGTGTCAGTTAATATTTATCCCAACATGTACTGGGATACATTATTTTTCTTCAAAGTACAAGTTGATTAAAAAAAATCTTTTTGTTTAAAGTGAATGTATTTTTATTCTGGTAAATAAGAGTTCTGAAAGAATGGGTGAGTTTTGCAAGAGCCTTACTAGGGTAGTCTAAAAATCAGTTATGAATCAGTATTTTTTTCTGACTTTGCCACTTACTTGCTTGGCGACCTAGGACTCATACATCAAATTCTGCATTTATTATATGGGACTACTGGAAGCTTTTTTGGCTACAGGGTTGGAAAAAATCAAAAGAGAAATGTGAAATTATGTGCTTTTTACTACATACATTGGTGGTAATGTTGAAGGAGTCTGTGAAATTGAAATGGTAAGTGAGTAATTTGACTGTAAGTTGTTCCTGACACATATATTCAGATCATTGAAAATTTCCTGAAAATTATGTAATATGCGTTAGTTATTTGTGTGCTGCTATAAATAGTAAGTGCCATGATTTCATTAGTTGAATGTAAGTATGTTATTTAGAATAATTAAATTCAGGTCTTGTTCCTTAATGGGTAGAGTACTCTTTGAAGTAAATGTTATAATTTGTAATGTGACTTTTTTGGGGGAGGGGGATAAGTATAGTGCTTTTTTCCTTTTTTTTAAATAGAAATATAGTTGATTTACAATGTGTGAGTTTTATATATATAGCAGAGTGATTCAGTTATGCATATATGTATATATCTGTTTTTTTTCAGATTCTTTTTCCTTATAGGTTATTACAAAATACTGAATATAGTTCCCTGTGTTATATAGTTAGATCCTTGTTGATTATCTGTTTTAAATATGGCAGTATGTATATATTAAGTCCAAACTCCTAATTTATCTTCCTCATCTTCCCCTTTGGTAACCATAAGTTTGTTTTCTAAGTCTGTGGATCTTTTTTTTTTTTTTTTTTCTGTATATAAGTTTATTTGTATTTATTTTTTTTCTTTAGATTCCACATATAAGGGATTTTATCTTTGGCTTTGTAAATGTGATTTTTTTTTCTGTTATTAATAAGATGCCAAGTAATTTTTTGAAGTAATACATAGATCTGAAGTTGTGGAGAGAGACAGTTTGTCAGTTCAGGGCTTTAAATTTTAATACAGTTTACTTTCCCTGATTGGCAAGATCTTGTAATGGGAGTTGTAAGAAGTACAGAAAATACAAGTAAGCAAAAAAAATTAAAAAGTTACACTCTCACCACTGAGTAGGTTACATCATTTTGATGTTTAAATGACTACAATATTTATCCTTATAGTCTCTCATGTTTCTGTTACAGGCTTACACATAAGCACAAGAATAATTCTAAACACAATTTGTTAATTTTTTCAATTAGAAGTTATTCTTTGTGGCAGAGATGTTTCTGAGTTCTTTTTAGCATTGCAGCCATTAGTTCAAACTAATGTTAGGGAGAAATGTAGTAAATAGATTACAGTGGAGCTGCTTTGTTGAAAATAGAATGGAAATACAAAACTTCAGTATTTGGCTCTTTTTCCCTAGCCTGAATAATCTGCCTTGGAGATACCTCTGAAGAACTCTAGGAAGTGTAATTGAAAGGTAGGACTAACATACATTTTTAATGGCTGCAGAGTGTATTCCTTTATATGTCATCTGTAATAGCCCTATAGGTATTCTGCTTAGCTCTCCCTTGGAAGAAACCTACCTTAAGAAGTGTTTGATGACAGCCTCCAGGCAACAGAGCGTTTGGGATTTGCTGCAGCATTGAGGCGTGGCCATGTTCTTCCTGGGCAGCTGTCTACCAGTAACTGAGTACAGTGGGATACTAATGTCTCTCCATTTCTTCCCAACATGGGTTATTTTTAAGGCAGTTCTTTGGGGATCTGGAAGTTCCTCTGGAGAAGGAAATGGCAACCCACTACAGTATTCTTGCCTGGAGAATGCCATGGACAGAGGAGCCTGGCAGGCTACAGTTCATGGGATCACAAGAGTCGGACGCAACCTAGCACTGTCTTTACCTTTTGCATCTAAACTCCCTGTTGTGCTGGCAGGCCAGAGCTGCACTGGTCTGAGGCTCATACAGTACTCAGACCTGCATTGCAGCCTGAACAGTTTTTTTGCCTATCTGCCTGCTTCTGCTCCTTTTCCTCTCCTCCATTCTTTTTTTTTTTTTTTTTCCTTCTTCTTCATTTTGGCTGCATGGCATGTAGTACCTTATCTTAGTTCTTGGACCAGGGATGGAACCTGTGTCCCCTGCTTTGGAAGCCTGGAGTCTTAACCACTCGACTACCAGGCAAGTCCCTCCCCTTCATTCTTCATAGGCATTTCTCATAATGAATTTCTTTAACTTCTAACTGCGTGTTGGGTCTGATTCCCAGAGAAACTGACTTGACTCACATCCCGGTGTGTAGTGTTTACTAAATCTTTTTCAGTGTTGTAGATGTAATACATGTGCTTGGTTCTAAAAAAGCAAAGAACCACAGAAAATGAAAAGGAAAATATCTACCCCTTCGCCAAAACCCTCAGAAAACAATCTTCACAAGTTAATTTTTATACCAATGTCATACTCTAACTTATTATTTTTGGATTTGTCAACTTTAGGTGGTATGTTATCTTACTGTTTTGAAAGACCAGGAAATTAGTGTATCTAACATTCCTTTTATAATTCCTCCTTCTCTTTTAATTTTTGTTAACTTGTTACTATTTTTACCTCATCAAAGTTTTGTTTGTACGTAGTTATAAAATCTGTAATTTATACTGTGTTTTGACTATCAGTTGACTTTAAAAATAGATTTTAAACAATAGCATCTGTTATTTTATAATTGTATAATTTAGTTGTGAACCAAGTGATTTGTTGAAACTATAAAGGAGGAGTGTAATTCTAAATAGCTTCTGCCAGAGAAAGTCTTCAAGTTTCATTCTAGATACCCAGCTATCTCTGTTCCTTATTGCTCATGTTGTCTTCTTCAGTGGCTAAGAACATATTCCACACTAATAGTTGAATCTGATTATCAGTAGTTATTGTAATGTGATATTGAGCAAGTTACTTAAGCTCTCAGCTTAAAAATTCTGATCTGCAAAGTTTGTGTGTTGTTGTTCAGTTGCTATGTCAAATCTGAATCTTTGCAACCCCATGGAAGCAGCATGCCAGGCTTCCCTATCCTTCACTGTCTCCTGGAGTCTGCATAAACTCATGACCATTGAGTCAATGATGCGATCCAACCATCTCATCCTCTCTTGCTCCCTTTTTTTCCTGCTCTCAATCTTTACCAGTATCAGGGTTTTTTCCAGTGAGTCAGCTCTTCACATCAGGTGGCCCAAGTATTGTAACATCTACTTCAGCATCAGTCCTTCCAGTGAATATTCAGGACTGATTTCCTTTAGGATGGACTGGTTGGATCTCCTTGCAGTCCAAGGGACTCTCAAGAGTCTTCTCCAGTACCACAGTTTGAAAGCATCAATTCTGTGACACTCACCCTTCTTTATGGTACAACTCTCATATCTGTACATGACTACTGGAAAACCATAGCTTTGACTAGATGGACCTTTGTTGGCAAAGTGATGTCTCTACTTCTTAATACACTCTTTAGGTTTGTCATAGCTTTTCTTCCAAGGAGCAAGTATTTTTTAATTTCATAGCTCCTGTCACCATCTACAGTGATTTCAGAGCCCAAGAAAATAAAGTCTGCGACTGTTTACATTGTTTCCCCATTTATTTGCCATGAGGTGATGGGACCGGATGTCATAATCTTAGTTTTTTGAATATTTAGTTGTAAACCAGCTTTTTCACTCTCCTTCACCTTCATCAAGGGGCTCTTTAGTTCCTCTTCACTTTCTGCCATTAGGCTCGTATCATCTGCATTTCTGAGGTTGTTGATATTTCTCCTGGTAAACTTGATTCCAGCTTGTGGATTCATCCAGCCTGGTGTTTCACATGATGAACTCTGCATATAAGTTAAATAAGCAGGGTGACAATATGCAGCCTTGAGGTACTCCTTTCCCAGTTTTGAACCAGTTGATTGTTTCATGTCTGTTCTAACTTGCTTCTTGACATACATACAGGTTTCTCAGGAGGCAGGTAAGGTAGACTGGTATTACTGTCTCTTTAAGAATTTTCCACAGTTTGTTGTGATCCACACAATCAAAGGCTTTAGCGTAGGCCAAGAAGCAGAAATAGATGTTTTTCTGGAATTTGTTTGTTTTTTATGATCCAGTGTATGTCTGCAATTTGATCTCTGGTTCCTCTGCCTTTTCTAAATCCAGCTTGTGCATCTGGAAGTTCTTGGATCATGTACTGTTGAAGCCTAGCTTGAAGGATTTTGAGTATTACCTTGCTAGCATGTGAAATGAGAGTAATTGTGTGGTAGCTTGAACATTCTTTGGCATTGCCCTTCTTTGGGATTGGAGTGAAAACTGACCTTTTCTAGTCCTGTGGCCATTACTGAGTTTTCCAAAGTTACTGACATATCGAGTGCAGTACTTTAATAGCATCGTCTTTTAGGATTATAGCTCATCTTGAATTCTGTCACCGCCACTAGTTTTTTTTTAGTAATGCTTCCTAAGGCCCACTTGACTTCACACTCCAGGATGTCTGGCTCTGAGTAACCACGCCATTGTGGTTATCTGGGTCATTAAGACCTTTTTTGTACAGTTCTGTGTATTCTTGAGACCTCTTTTTAATATCTTCTGCTTTTGTTAGGTTTTTGCCTTTTTTGTGGCCATCTTTGCATGAAATGTTCTCTTTATATCTTTGATTTTCTTGAAGAGATTTCTGGTCTTTCCCATTCTATTGTTTTCCTCTGTTTCTTTGCATTCACTTTAGAAGGCTTTATTATCTCTCTTTGCTATCCTTTGGAACTCTGCATTCAGATAGGGATATCTTTCCCTTTCTCCTTTGCCTTTCACTTCTGTTCTTAGCTATTTATAAGACCTCAGACAACCACTTTGCCTTCTTGCATTTCTTTCTCTTTGGGATGGTTTTGACCACTGTCTCCTGTATAGTGTTAAACAAACTTGAATTTTGTTCAGAGTTCTAAAGGCACCCTATAAAATCTAATCCCTTGAAACTATTTGTCACTTCCACTGTATAATCATAAGGGGTTTGATTTAGGTCATACCTGAAGTCAGCTCCAGGTCTTGTGTTTGCTGACTGGATAGAGCTTTCCCATCTTCGACTGCAAAGGATAGAATCCATCTGATATCAGTTATATTGATTTTCGATTAATAATTGAGAAATTGCCATGGGCTTGGCATCTTACAGTTTCCATTAGGTTAGATTCAGTGGGCTAGGCTGAGCCTCTGTAGTTTCCCAAGGCCAAAATCTGTTGGCAGGACTGGTTCCTTTCTGGAAGCTTTAGGAGAGAAACTATTTCCTTGATCATGCAGATTGTTGGCAGAATTTATAGAAGTTGTTTTAGGGCTGAGGTCTCTTTTCCTCCTGGCTGGCTTTGGGGAGAAGAGTCATTCTCAGCATTTAGAGGCCTGTCACATTCTTTTTGTTATGGTCCCCTTCATATCAGAAACAGCAATGCAGGGTTGAGTTCCTCTCAAGCTTTAAATCTCTCCTGCCTCTTCTGCTGATCCTTGATCTTCTCCCTTTCTCTTTGCTTGTGATTACATTTGAACCTACCTGTATCAGTTCAGTTCAGTTGCTCAGTTGTGTCCTACTGTTTGTGACCCCATGGACTGCAGTATGCCAGGCTTCCCTGTCCATCACCAAATCCTGGAGCTTACTCAAACTTATGTCCATCGAGTTGGTGATGCCATCCAGCCATCTCATCCCGTGTTGTCCCCTTTTCCTCCCGCCTTCAACCTTTCCCAGCATCACGGGCTTTTCAAATGAGTCAGGTCTTCACATCAGGTGGCCAGTGTATTGGAGTTTCAGCATCAGTCCTTCCAATGAATATTCCGGACTGATTTCCTTTAGGATGGACTGGTTTGAACTCCTTGCCGTCCAAGGGACTCTCAAGAGTCTTCTCCAACACCACAGTTCTAAAGCATTGATTCTTCGGTGCTCAGCTTTCTTTATAGTCCGACTCTCACATCTATACATGACTACTGGAAAAACCATAACCTTGACTTCACGGAACTGGGCAGCAAAGTAATGTCTCAGCTTTTTAATATGCTGTCTAGGTTGGTCATAGCTTTTCTTCCAAGGAGCAAGTGCCTTTTAATATCACTGCTGCAGTCACCATCTGCAGAGATTTTGGAGCCCCCAGAAATAAAGTCTGCCACTGTTTCTCCATCTGTTTGCCATGAAGTGATGGGACTGGATGCCATGATCTTAGTTTTTTGAATGTTGAGTTTTAAGCCAACTTTTTCACTAGCCTCTTTAACTTTCATCAAGAGATTCTTTAGTTCCTCTTTGCTTTCTGCCATAGGTGTGGTGTCATCTGCATATCTTAGGTTATTGATATTTCTCCCGGAAATCTTGATTCCAGCTTGTGCTTCATCCAGCCTGGTATTTTGCATGATGCACTCTCCTTATAAGTTAAATAAGCAGGGTGACAATACACAGCCTTGATGTACCCCTTTCCTAATTTGGAACCAGTCTGTTGTTCCTTGTCTGTTTCTAACTGTTGCTTCCTGACCTGATACAGATTTCTCAGGAGGCAGGTCAGGTGGTCTGGTATTCCCATCTCTTTCAGAATTTTTGACAGTTTGTTGTGATCGACATAGTCAACAACTTTGGTGTAGTCAGTAAAGCAGGAGTAGAATTTTTTCTGGAACTCTCTTGCTTTTTTGATGATCCAACAGATGTTGGCAATTTGATCTCTAGTTCCTTTGCCTTTTCTAAATCCTATGTAGTCTGTATAGTCTTACCTGTATGGTGATGGTGGTGGTTTAGTTCCTAAGTCGTGTCTGACTCTTGCTCTGTGATAATCTCCTTGTTTAAAAGGCCCTAATTAATTTCTCATGTAGTGAGATGTATAAAGAAGTAACTACAGGGAATGGAGATCAAGGTGGCCAAAATCTTGGCCTAATACAGTCCTCCCTCTGGCCTCTGTGATACATGTCTATCTCTCGTGTAAAAATGCATTAACCCTGTCTCAAGATCCCCAAAGGCCTTATCCTTCTTAGAGTATCAATTCGGAGTTCTAAGTATCATCAGCTTAGAAGTCTTAAAATTTTGTGTCTGAATTATTTAATTCAAGTATGGGGGAAGCTCTCTGTGGACCTATGAAACTAATGAGGTAGCTATCCATCCCAAAGATGCAGTGGTGGGACAGCATTAAGATGATAGTTATTAGATTTTTCAGTTCAAAAGGGAGAAAATGGAAAGAAAAATTAGTCACAAGTACCAAGTAACTTTTAAAAACCAGTTGGAATGGGGGGACCCATGTACACCCATGGCTGATTGATGTCAAGGTGTGGCAAAACCTACAATACTTTACAGTATTGTAAAGTAATTAGCCTCCAATTAAAATAAATTAATTAATGGAAAAAAAGACAGTTGGGGAATTACCAGTAGATTTTAAGGCCTGGGAGTGAATAATCCTCTGCAGTTGGGACCTTTGCCCTCTGGGCTTGCATCTCTGCCCTCTTTGGGTATTTTTGTTGTTTGGTTTTTCATCTTTTATCTTTCCTTATATTTGGTAATTCTTGGTTGTCTATTCATACTCATGGAAGAAGGACTAAGTTGGTAAGTGAGTTTCTCTGCTGCAGGTTTGTTTTATTAATAGATTCCTTCCTATACTATGGTAGGCTTCTTTATTTACTCTAAGGCATTAATTCTTAAAGGGGTAAAAATTGGTTATGGGGTTAAAAAAAAAGTGTCTCTTTTTAAGTATAAACCACAGATATACATATATCAGTAGTACACAAATGAATTCACAGTATATCTGTGGTACTACAATTTCATGGAAATGGTGATTAGGGTGAAGATGTTAAAAAAGCTTAGTGGGTAGATATTGGAAAGAAAGGTGGGAAAAGTGTTTTAAGGTATTTATTTGAGGAGGAGGCAGACTGTTGGGTATCCACAATTGCCAAAGTCATCATAGCTTATGTGGAGAGTGTCTCAGCTACTGCTTTGCGTTTTTTTCATGCTTCAACCCCCACCCTAGGAGCCCTCCACAGCCCTGCACGCTTTATTTCAAGTAATAGTCTTCTGATATTTTCATTGAAACTTAGTACATACACACACACATAAATTTATAGATCCATAACTGAGCAAAAGTTCCGTGAAATAGTGTATACTTTCACTTTGTATTTTCTGTACTCTTCATTCTTGACTGTTAAAAATTGCTAGCTGTAACCCGTCCAGACTCTCCAGACCTGTAGTTTGAATAGGGTCTTCCCACTTGGTGCAGTGGTAGAGTCTGCCTGCCAGTGCAGGAGAGGCAGATGTGGGTTCAGTCCCTGGCTCAGGAAGAGCCTCTTGAGTAGGAAATGGCAACCTGCCCCAGTATTCTTGTCTGGAGATTCCCATGGACAGAGGAGCCTGGCTGGCTACAGTCTGTGGGGTTGCACAGTGCTGGGTAGCTGGGCAGCAACTGAGCACAGCAGCATAGTTTGAAGAGGACTTTAGTGCCTGGGCTTAATTAATTGTAAGACTAAGAACCACTTCTCTCAGCTTTTTCTTTAAGCAGAAAGAGTTGCCTAATTATTTGGAATGCAGTTCTCTTATTATTGATATACTGATTTGTATTCTGGATGACATCCCACCCTTACCTCCTGCTCTTTTTATTGGGATCTGACAGAAAATCCTGAATGAGCTTTTTGCCCAACCCAGTACTTTAAGCTTGGTGCCTCTTTTTGACTTTGTTGGGAAGACCCAAAGTGCTTATCTTGGTTTCAGTTACCTTTGTTCACTTTTTCTTAATCTGAATTTTTTTTTCCAGTTATCCAAAATTTCTGATCTGATTGTAGAATGCTTTTTCTTCCATATTTCTATGATATATTTTATTAAAGGCACCTTAGTGTGTTCATTCTGCCATCTTGAATTGGAAATTCTTTAGTTTATTTAACATTGGGCTTCCCTGTTGGCTCAGACAGTAAAGAATCTGCATCTAATTCAGGAGACGTGGGTTCAGTCCCTCAGTTGGTAAGGTCCCCTGGAGAAGGAAATGGTAACTCACTCTAGTATTCTTGCCTGGAGAATTCCATGGACAGAGAATCCTGGTGGGCTACAGTCTGTGTGGTTCCAGGAGTCAGACATAACTGTGCGACGTGTTTTCCAATTTTTCTGCAAGTTTTTGATGGTTAAATCTGCATGCATAGCCATGATTATTTTTAGGAATGTTTATGTTGACTGCCTGTGTGACATATCTACCTGTAAAATCTTTTGATTCCCCATTTCACCAGAGCTAAGTAATTGGTTGGGTCATAATTTCGTAATTAAGAGTTAAGCTGTCTATGGTGATGCTGCCAGAGGGTTTTGAATTCCAGTTTTGCCACTTACTAATTCTGTACCTTTGGGCAAATAAGGTACAGAAATTTCTACCTGTTTGCTTATTCTAAAGTAAGGGTAGTAATATATACTTTTTAGGGTTGTTGTGATCATTAGAATTTAGAGCATATTAAAAAAATACTTTTAGGACAGTGCTAGTGACGTATTCAGCTGGTAAAGAATCTGCCTGCAATGCAGGAGACCTGGGTTCGACTCCTGGGTTGGAAAGATTCCCTGGAGAAGGGAAAGGCTACCCACTCCAGTATTCTGGCCTAGAGAATTCATGGACTGTATAATCCATAGGGTCGCACAGAGTTCAATTCCGTTCAGTCGCTCAGTCGTGTCCGACTCTTTGCGACCCCATGAATCGCAGCACGCCAGGCCTTGCTGTCCATTACCAACTTCCCGAGTTCACTCAGACTCACGTCCATCGAGTCAGTGATGCCATCCAGCCATCTCATCCTCTGTCGTCCCCTTCTCCTCCTGCCCCCAATCCCTCCCAGCATCAAAGTCTTTTCCAATGAGTCAACTCTTCGCATGAGGTGGCCAGAGTACTGGAGTTTCAGCTTTAGCATCATTCCTTCCAAAGAAATCCCATTGCTGATCTCCTTTAGAGTGGACCGGTTGGATCTCCTTGCAGTCCAAGGGACTCTCAAGAGTCTTCTCCAACACCACAGTTCAAAAGCATCAATGCTTTGGCCCTCAGCTTTCTTCACAGTCCAACTCTCGCATCCATACAGGACCACTGGAAAAACCATAGCCTTGACTAGACGGACTTTAGTCTGCAAAGTAATGTCTCTGCTTTTGAATATGCTATCTAGATTGGTCATAACTTTCCTTCCAAGGAGTAAGCGTCTTTTAATTTCATGGCTGCAGTCACCATCTGCAGTGATTTTGGAGCCCCCCAAAATAAAGTCTGACACTGTTTCCACTGTTTCCTTGTCTATTTCCCATGAAGTGATGGGACCGGATGCCATGATCTTTGTTTTCTGAATGTTGAGCTTTTAGCCTACTTTTTCACTCTCCTCTTTCACTTTCATCAAGAGGCTTTTTAGTTCCTCTTCACTTTCTGCATAAGGGTGGTGTCATCTGCATATCTGAGGTTATTGATATTTCTCCCGGCATTCTTGATTCCAGCTTGTGCTTCTTCCAGCCCAGCGTTTCTCATGATGTACTCTGCGTAGAAGTGAAATAAGCAGGGTGACAATATACAGCCTTGACGTGCTCCTTTTCCTATTTGGAACCAGTCTGTTGTTGCATGTCCAGTTCTAACTGTTGCTTCCTGACCTGCATGCAGATTTCTCAAGAGGTCTGGTATTCCCATCTCTTTCAGAATTTTCCACGGTTTTATTGTGATCCACACAGTCAAAGGCTTTGGCATAGTCAATAAAGCAGAAATAGATGTTTTTCTGGAACTCTAGAGTAGTTACTCAAAATAATTTTCTTTATAGTTTTTGAGTATCACATACTCAAAATATTAAATTTTTAGTAATTTCAGTATAGTTTACCTAATTATCCTGTTTGTAGCAACTTTTTTTCCTGTTTAAAAACACTTTGGGTAATAATTGTTATACGTTGTGTTTATTTATGTGAATTATATTTTTGAGTATAGCTTTATAAATAGATTTTTTAAGACTTGTAAGTTTTGTTTATTATTTTTTTCTTTAGTCATTTAAATCCATTAAATAGACATTTGAAGTTATTTGCAGATACAAATTCGTTTTTGAAAATTTTTCATTGTAGAATTGCATACTGTTCAAATGACTTCATTGGTTAACCCTGACTAGCTGTGTATCTCTTCATGAGAAGGAATTTGTCAGTATAGTCAGTCTTTGAAGAAAAGATGTCTTATCTGTGATGTGTTGCTAGAATAATTTTTCTTAAAAATAGTGAAGTGTCTTTTGTAATTACTATTTGCCTGCACATCTTTTATCTGTGAAGTCTGTGTGACACACACATGTGCACATGCCATATGTGGGTTGAGAAACATTTTAATCTACCACATTTAGGGCCAACTTTTTCGTTAGTAAAATTGCATGAAAATTTGGCAGTTTTTATTATAGCATATTATGTTTATTATCTTTGATGGTCCATTGCTAAATGTAGTTCTAATTATTTTTATCTCCTTTCCTGTATCAGTTTTGTGCATTTATAAAAAAGCTCTGCATCTATTCTTTATATTCTGTGTTATTAATTATAAGCTCAATTTTGAAATTTTTAGAACATGGTAACATTTTGATTCAAGAGTATCAAGTATCCCTTTTGTTACAAAGTAGTTGCTGTGTTAAAGATAGTTGAGTTTCTCCTTTCATTAGGGTAATGTGCTGTGTTGAGCTTAGGTTGTTAATTGATAGATGTGGTATCCTCTCTGCAAGAGCTTTTAAAATGCATAACACGTATTTCTGAAAGCAGCTGTTGCTATGGCAACTCTCGGGTCACTTGCAGCTCAGCTTACATGATTGGCTGTTAATGGAGTCTAATATGCTTGAGAAGAGAATTGAGCAAATGAAAGAGGGTTTTGAAGGGATCCTCTTAAACCTCTTTAAGTTTAACAGACTAACACACAAAATTTTAACATTTATAACACTGTTTAAACAATTTACTAGTTTTATGAATAATGAAAGGAAACATTTTTGGAAAAATAATTTTCTGAACCCTTTTAAGAATGCTGGAAGCTTGTGTTGTCACTTTCCCTCATTTTACTATTGTTTAAAGAAACACTCAAAACTGTCAATTACTTTTCATGTTCTACTGTCTGTAGCACCTACCTCAGAGGAGTTAGATTGTGACATGGAAAGATTACTAATTGTGGAGGCTCAGAAAGAATGGTAAAACTAGGAATGAAGTTTAAATAGACTCTATTTACCTGAGTTGAGTCTGCTGTCACTTGGATTCTTAATGTATTCCCATGAACCTGCCTGTCTTAGGGGTATAGGAATGGTGTGAAAAGGGAGGTGGTGTTGTGTAGTTTGGATTTTGAGGCCTATTAAGTAAAATCAAGTCTAATTAGGAACTACCATAGAAAAAATAAATTGAGCCATGCAAATTGGCACAGTTAAAGCTATCTTCTTAAATAATGGAATTTTTCTCAGTATCTACCTACCACCTCTTTTGTAACTATAATGTTAGAATGAGGGCAATTATACTAATTTAAATAACTGCTGTTTCTACTTTATGTTAGGGTTAAAAAAAGTTGATTATGATGGTGGTGCTGAAATTGATACACTAAGGAATAGCTGTGTTGGTATGTATAGTTATATTAGATTTTCTTATTTTGCTAGCAGAACTAACTCATGATAAAAAATTAATTAGCACTTGATAACACCCTAAATTACTTTTGGTGTTTCCCTTATTAAGGAAATCCTTTATGATATTAAAGAACTTTTCATAACAGACAACATAGAAGTGTGGGGTACCCCCATTAATTTTTTGACAAAACACTTTGGAAGTTCAGTAAAGGACTTCTAAACACTAAACCTGTATGCCTATCATCAGTATGATCTTTGGAAATATTTGAAAATGTCATTTGTTTTTGAATGATAAAGTTGTGATCTGGGGGATCTGGTGACCCTAGGTCCTGGTCTGCCTGGGCCATTTTGGTAGTAATGAATTACTATTCTGTTACCTAGACGAAAATATTAAATAGCACTCCTGTTTTGTATTTAATACTAGGAAATTTAAAGAAAAGTACTGGAAATCATGTACAGATTTGTATGTAGCTCATAGATGATCACCTGTTAACATTTTAGTGTATCTTCTTAGTGCATCTCCTTTTCAGGCTTCTGTGTATGTAAACGTGTGCAACTCACTCTTCATATATTTTCCTTCCATAAAGTTTCAGTAACATTTCATGTTTAATATTTCATAGTCATTATTTTAATGGTATATGAAATATACTGCTGTTCATTTATAGGGCATTGTTTCCAGTTTTATTTTTATTTTCTGTTACAGTGTTTCAGGACAATGTGTAAAAATTTGTATATGTAAAAATATTTACTTTTTAAAATTTAAGATAGATTCAGAGAATAACAGTAAGTTAAAGATTACTGATATTTTAAAGGTCTTAATCTGTTAGTTGCTTTCTAGAAGAATTTTTTTTCATGTTTTTTTTCTACTTTGAAATTACTTTAAATTTACTTTTTGGACCCCAAGTGTGGAATGTAGAATTAATACTCTCCTCACTTTATGGCACATGGTATTACTGATTCACTTAAGGTCTTACTCTCATTTTATTTATTTCCTTTTATCTGCATTATCCACTCTTCCATTTCTTCTCACGGGCATTTATATAAGAGGATTCATACACACACACAAAAATCTATTTGTGTACATTCTTGAGAAACATATTGCTGTCTTCTGTGGAGTTTTTCCTTGTCAGACATAGAGTAGAATTGGCATCATTTTGTCCTTGACTTTTTTCCTACCCATTCAGCATTGTGTTTTAAAGATTTATTCATGTTATCTATGCCTGTCTTGTCCATTGAATCTAATGGCTTCTTAGTATTCCATAGTGTTCCACCTGCCATGTTTCACTTAACCATTGCCTTAGTGCAGTGATGTACACTATAATTCCTCCAGCTCTCTGTTAGCGCAACAGTGCTGAAAAAAAGCATCCTTATTCTTATTCCAAAGAATAGCAAGGAGAGATAAGAAAGCCTGCCCCAGCAATCAATGCAAAGAAATAGACGAAAACAATAGATTAGGAAAGACTAGAGATCTCTTCAAGAAAATTAGAGATACCAGGGAATATTTTGTGCAAGGATGGACTCAATAAAGGACAGAAATGGTATGGACCTAACAGAAGCAGAAGATATTAAGAAGAGGTGGCAAGAATACACAGAAAAACTGTACAAAAAAGGTCTTCATGACCCAGATAATCACGATGGTGTGATCACTCACCTAGAGCCAGACATCCTGGAATGTGAAGTCAAGTGGGCCTTAGGAATTATCACTACAAACAAAGCTAGTGGAGGTGATGGAATTCCAGTTGAGCTATTTCAAATCCTAAAAGATGATGCTGTGAAAGTGCTGCACTCAATATGCCAGCAAATTTGGAAAACTCAGCAGTGGCCACAGGACTGGAAAAGGTCCATTTTCATTCCAATCCCAAAGAAAGGCAATGCCAAAGAATGCTCAAACTACCGCACAATTGCACTGTTCTCACATGCTAGTAAAGTGATGCTCAAAATTCTCCAAGCCAAGCTTCAGCAGTACATGAACCGTGAACTCCCTGATGTTCAAGCTGGTTTTAGAAAAGGCAGAGGAACCAGAGATCAAATTGCTAACATCCGCTGGATCATGGAAAAAGCAAGAGAGTTCCAGAAAAACATATATTTCTGCTTTATTGACTATGCCAAAGCCTTTGACTATGTGGATCACAAACAACTGTGGAAAATTCTGAAAGAGATGGGAATACCAGACCACCTGACCTGCCTCTTGAGAAATCTGTATGCAGGTCAGGAAGCAACAGTTAGAACTGGACATGCAACAACAGACTGGTTCCAAATAGGAAAAGGAGTACGTCAAGGCTGTATATTGTCACTCTGCTTATTTAACTTATATGTAGAGTACATCATGAGTAATGCTGGGCCTGAGGAAGCACAAGCTGTAATCAAGATTGCCAGGAGAAATATCAATAACCTCAGATATACAGATGACACCACTCTTATGGCAGACAGAAAGTGAAGAACTAAAGAGCCTGTTGATGAACATGAGAGTGGAAAAGTTGGCTTAAAGTTCCACATTCAGAAAACGAAGATCATGGCATCCGGTTCCATCCCTTCATGGGAAATAGATGGGGAAACAGCGGAAACAGTGTCAGACTTCATTTTTTTGGGCTCCAAAATCACTGCAGATGGTGACTGCAGCCATGAAATTAAAAGACGCTTACTCTCTGGAAGGAAAGTTATGACCAACCTAGATAGCATATTCAAAAGCAGAGACATTACTTTGCCAACAAAGGTCCATCTAGTAAAGTCTATGGTTTTTCCAGTAGTCATTTATGGATGTGAGAGGTGGACTATAAAGAAAGCTGAACATAGAAGAATTGATGCTTTTGAACTGTGGTGTTGAAGAAGACTCTTGAGAGTCCCTTGGACTGCAAGGAGATCCAACCAGTCCATCCTAAAGGAAATCAATCCTGGGTGTTCATTGGAAGGACTGATGTTGAAGGTGAAACTTCAATATTTTGGCCACCTGATGCGAAGAGCTGACTCATTTGAAAAGACCCTGATGTGGGGAAACATTGAAGGCAGGAGAACGGGATGACAGAGGATGAGATTGTTAGATGGCATCACGGACTCAAGGGAGTTTGGGTCAACTCCGGGAGTTGGTGATGGACAGGGAGGCCTGGCGTGCTGCAGTTCATGGGATCTCAAAGAGTCGGACACGACTAAGTGACTGAACTGATACACGTCCACTTACGGATATATTTTCAAGATTTGGATTCCTGAGTTATGTGTGTATATACTCAGTTTTACTAAAGCTAGATTATTCTTACAAATAATTGTGTTAGTCTATACTCCCACCAGGAGTTCATGAGGATTCCGGGTTTTCCACTATAGATAAATTCCTGATACGGTCAGTTTTTTCAATATTAGTAGGAAAGAGCCAGTTGCTTCCAGGTTCTAGGTGTGTACTTGTTTTCCAGGCATTTCATTTCAGTCTTTCTGAAAGACCAAAGGGGTTGTTTTTGTGTGTTTTGCCAGATAGGATAGTGAAGTGGTTGCTGCTAAAGTCGCTTCAGTTGTGTCCGACTCTGTGCGACCCCATAGACGGCAGCCCACCAGGCTCCACCGTCCCTGGGATTCTCCAGGCAAGAGCACTGGAGTGGCTTGCCATTTCCTTCTCCAGTGCGTGAAAGTGAAAAGTGAAAGTGAAGTTGCTCAGTCGTGTCCGACTCTTCGAGACCCCCTGGACTGCAGCCCACCAGGCTCCTCTGTCCATGGGATTTTCTAGGCAAGAGTACTGGAGTGGGGTGCCATTGCCTTCCTCAATTGAAGTGGTTAAGAGTGTGCATTTTGGACCCATTCAGCTTGGGGTGAATCCTGGCTGTGTCAGGTAGTTAATTCTGTGACCCTGGGCTTGCTTAACAACTGGCTGCTTCAGTTTTGTAATTTGTGAAATGAAGTTTAGAGAAATTTCCTGCCCTTTTGAGGATTAAATTTGTGAATATGTGTGAAGTGTTAACATTAGTAGCTTGCACAGACTAGATGCTACATTAAGTGGCTTACTGTTACCAAAGTAAGAAAATCCAGCTAGAATATAGGAGGAAATTCCATTGAATTGGTATATTTGATATATCCAAGAGCATGGAGTGACTCTCCATTGATCAAAACTTTTCATGTATTTTACTAAAACTAGATTTTATTTTCTTTCTCCTTAATACTCATTATTTTTGATTACTAGTTTTTAGTCAAGGTCATTTTGTGTCCCCCAGGAACCATTTGCCTTGTCTGGTGACATTTTTGTTTGTTTTGGAGATACTTGGGAGATGTTCCTGCATCTCATGAATAGAAGACAGGGATGTTGCTAAACACCCTACAGTGCACGCACTAACACCCACAACAGTGGTTATCTAGCTCTCTATGTCAGGAAATGATGAGTTAAGAAACCCAGGGTAGATACATGTTTTTTGTTGTTTCCATTGTAAATTGTGTATTTTATTTTTCAGTTGAAAATGGTATGGATTTTCTGTGTTGTATCTGGCAGTACTGCCCAGTTCAGTTCAGTTCAGTTGCTCAGTTGTGTCCCACTCTTTGCAACACACCAGGCTTTCTTACTCAAATTCATGTCCGTTGAGTTGGTGATGCCATCCAACCATCTCATCCTCTGTCATCCCCTTCTCCTCCCACCTTCAGTGTTTCCCAGCATCAGGGTCTTTTCTAAGCAGTTAGTTCTTTGCATCAGGTGGCCAAATATTGGAGCTTCAGCATCAGTCTTTCCAATGAATATTCAGGACTGATCTCCATTAGGATGGACTGGTTGGATCTCCTTGCAGTCCAAGGGACTTTCAAGAGTGTTCTCCAACACCATAGTTCAAAAGCATCAATTCTTCGGCACTTAGCTTTCTTTCTAGTCCCAATCTAACACCCATACATGACTACTGGAAAACCCATAGCTTTGACTAGATCAAGCTTTGTAGGCAAAGTAATACCTTTGCTTTTCAATATGCTGTCTAGATTGGTCATAACTTTTCTTCCAAGGAGCAAGCATCTTTTAATTTCATCTGCAGTGATTTTGGAACCCCAAAAAATAAAGTCCGCCACTGTTTCCACTGTTTCCCCATCTGTTTGCTATGAAGTGATGGTTCTGGATGCTATGATCTTTGTTTTTTGAATGTTGAGTTTTAAGCTAGCTTTTTCACTCTCCTCTTTTACTTTCATCAAGAGGCTCTTTATTTCCCCTTGGCTTTCTGCCATAAGGGTGGTATGATATGCATATCTCCAGTTATTGATATTTCTCCCAGTAATCTTAATTCCAGTTTGTGCTTCATCCAGCCCAGGATTTCTCATGATGTACTCTGCATAGAACTTAAATAAGCAGGGTGACAATATACAGCCTTGACGAACTCCTTTCCCAATTTGGAACTAGTCTTCTTGACCTGAACACAGATTTCTCACGAGGCAGGTAAAGTGGTCTGGTATTCCCATCTCTTTAAGTATTTTCCACAGTTTGTTGTGATCCACACAGTCAGAGACTGTTGTAGTCAATAAAGCAGAGGTAGATGTTTTTTCTGGAATTATCTGGCAGTACCAGTGGACTCTTTAAATTCTGTAGATTCTAATTATTTGTTTGTGTTGATGATTTGGTCTCTTGGTTTGTATTTTCTCACTCTTTCTTCTTTCCTCCCTCTCTCCTTTTTCTCTTTTCATCTAGCATTGGCCAGGACCTTTACCATGGTTAAATACTGTCAATGACAGTGGGCATGTTTGTAGTCTTCTCAACTTTATAGAATGAGTTTTAAGTTTCTTAATGTAAAGTAACACCAGAAATATAAGAGGTAGTCACAATGTGATTTTACCTTGCCATTGTCGAGTATTAATACTTAAAGTATGTTTTTGAGGGGAGAATATTTCACTTCACTATTAGTCAAGAGAAATATAATAATTTAAAGGAATAAAGAAATCTGTTTCACTGGTGATAACAGGAATTTTTCTGCAAGTGCATTAGCCAGATTTCCTCTGTAGTTTTATCCTTTACTAGTTTGCTTGCCTAGTGTTACTAGTTTTACTGTTTCTGTAAGTTAACAGCTCTGTTAATTTGGACACTTTGGTTTCTTATGGTTTGTTTCCTAGCTTCCTTGTTTGTATTGATGCGCAGAGTTTTGATGTGCATGAAGTCAAATCTACTTATCTTTCCTTGTTAAGATCGTTCTGGTTTTATGCCTGCTGCTGTTTTCTTCTGAGACCTTCCTGTGATCTTTCTGCTTATATCTGTGATGTTTTCCTGGTTAAAGGGGGGTGTTCTTATCAATCTGTACCCTTTTGTTCTGAATCACTCACTTGATTTTGGGTGTTACCTCTCTTGAAGTGCTGGAATTGAAGGTGGTCATAAATATTCACTCTCCTCCCTCACAGGCTCTTCCCCTCACTGTTAGTTTCCGTAGAGTTCCGGATTTTATGGAGGTACCTCAGGGACCATTGCAAATTTGGAACTGAGATGTGAGCTTACATAATTTGCTATACATCTGAAACTAACACATTGTTTTTTTTAATTGAAGTATAGTTAACTTTGTGAATTAACTATTTCAGTGAAAAATCATAACTCTTTTATTTTGTATGTAATAGTTGGTTATAGTAAGTACAGAGAATCAAAAACAGCGAATAAAAGTTGTTCATAACCTCACTAAATAGAGATAATCATTAGTCAAGTCTTTTAAAATGAACTTCCTAAGAGTTGAGTGTTTTCATATATATCTTGTGTGTTTTGATAAGTTTATACCTTTAAAATTTTTGCTTATTTATTTGGCTGTGATAGGTCTTTGTTGCTGCACGTGGGCTTTCTCTTGTGGTGAGTGACAGCTACTCTTGCGGTACCCAGGTTTAGTACAGTCGCTTCTCCTGTTGGAGAACACAGGCTCCAGAGCCTCAGGAGTTGTACTACACAGGCTTAGTTGCTTCAGGGCATGTGGAATCTTCCCAGACCACAGATTAAACTTGTGTTACCTGCCTTGGTGGCGGATTCTTATCCACTGTGCCATCAGGGAGTCCTGTGTTGCTGCTGTTGTTTAGTTGCCAAGTCGTGTCTGACTCTTCTGTGACCCCGTAGACTGTATGTAGCCTGCCAGACTCCTCTGTTCATGGGATTTCTCAGGAAAGAATAGTGGAGTGGATTGTCATTTCAGGAAATCCTATACATAATTTAGAATTTTTGTGTTGTTAATATGGACTTTGAAATCCTAGTTTATTATTATTATTATTCAGCTTTTTGGTATAAAAACAAGTTATTCATTTTTCCCTGGTTCTTTAGCTTCCTTATTAAAGTCTTTATTAAATCACATTGGGCTCTTAATTTAACACACAAACAAAATGGTAAATAGAATGTTTGAGGGAGGAAATAGCATGAACAAAGTCATGTAAGTGTAAAACAGAAAAGTATTTGCATTGAAACTGCAAGTAATTTAGTATTATCAGAGTAGTATTATAAAATGTCAGGGAAAGATTGGAAGTGAATCTAGGAAGGAACCAGATCATGATAATTTTTGTTTGCTATGCTTAGGAACTTGAGTTTCACCCTAGAAATGATAGGGATCTATTTGAAAGATTTTAAACTGATCTGGTATGATTAAACAAACCAGTCTGGCTCTAGGATGGTATATTGAATTGAAGGAAACATGAAGAGTAGGAACCTATTGAGATACTCATGGGGACAATGAGGGCCTTTATTAAGGCAGTGTGAGGAGGATTAGAGAGATTAAAGGTGAATTTAAGATACATTTTGCTGGTAGAATGGGCAAGATTTTAAGGAGGAATCAAGGCTGATCTCAGGGATTCTGATTTTCAGCTTGGGTGACAGGATGAACTCTGTGAGAGGAGATGAGTAATTTGGAGGAAAAACAATTTTAAAATTTAATTTTATTAATTTATTGTTTTTTGAAAGACAAGTACTGTAGAGAAGAGATGCTCAATTTATGGACTGTCATAATAGCTGAAAGTCACTATTTTTCGGTTAAAGAAATGTATACAAGAAGTAGTTAAATCTGAAATAAGATTTTGGAGTGATCAGAGGTACTTTACAAATTGATATAAACAGCATTTAAACCTTTCCAACACACTTAAAGGATATCTCACATCCCATAGGGTCAAGTATTTTATTGTCACATGATGACAAGGATCGGGGGATTTGGGGGAGGTTGATGACTCAAGGATTCTGTGGTGGTTAAAAATTATGGTCTAGTTGAAAAGAATACTAAAATATATAGATCTGTGTTCTTTATTATTATAAACATTTTATTAAGGAAGATTCCATATATAGAAATAAATAGAATTTTATAGTAAACCCATATGTAATGAACCCAGCTCCAACTCATAGCTGATAGTGTTTCATCTGTGTATCTCCAATCCCATATTCATTTGAGGCAAATCCATGACATACCGTTTCATCTGTAAATATTTTAGTATGTATTTATAAAAGATAATGACCTTAAGAAGCATTTAAAATATTGATAATTTCGTAATCTAAAAATATTTCCAAGTGATTGTGTTGAAAGTGTAATTCAGCAGAAAATTAAAGCTAAAATCAGATTTAAAAAACCTGCAAGGGGGAATGAGAAGCAAGGAGATGGAAGCAGTGAATATAACTTAACTTTTCTAAGAAGGAAAACAGATACTGTGGTACCTACCAAGGATAGGGAGCTGCAGTCTTTCTGTTTTAAGTGATAAAGGGACACGAGTGGTTTGTAGACTTAGGGAAAGAGAAGTAGAGAATGAAATAATGACATGAGGGAATAGAGCAAAAACAACAGAAGGAATTATGTTCTGAAATAATTTTAAAGAAGAGACAGTGAGTGAAGGAGAGGCTAAGAGTTGGGTAGATTTAATCATTGATTTTTTTTTTTTTTTTTAAAATAAACTTCAGGGAGGGTGGAGGTTGGCCAAGGGAAAGGGTCTTAAGATTAAACTTTGAAGTAGTTGTTAAAGAGAGTAAGAAAAGGCACCTACCAAGGTTAAATAAAAATATTGCTTTAGTGGAATTAAGATTCCATATGAAATTGTAGACCACAGTTTAGAATGGTATTAATTTTCGTATCTGACCCTTTTTCCAGATGCTCAGTAGCTTAGATATTTGAGAGAAGATACTATGTGTGATTGTCTTAGGCTTGGACTTTTGCATGACAGATCTTATAGAAGGACCAGCGGTAAAAACGTGTTGTTGAGGAAGTGGTTTAAGAGATCGTTCACATGTAGGGTTACTGGCTTCCCTCATAGCTAAGTGAAGAATCTGCCCACAATGCATTAGACCTGGGTTCAATTCCTGGGTCAGGAAGATCCCCTGGAGAAGGAAATGGCAACCCACTCCAGTATTCTTGCCTGGGAAATCTCATGGACAGAGGAGCCTGGAGGGCTATAGCCCCTGGGGTCACAAGCGTTGGACATGACTTAGTGACGAAGCCACACCACACAAGGAAAGAAGATGGCAAAGGGACTAGGTAGACAGTGGTTAGTGCTAGGCTTCGTATATAAAGTTGAGGAGCAGACATAAGGATAGTGTGGGCATGAGGGAGTTATGAATATTGGAAAATTGGGTCAGATTAACTTAGTGATCGATATAAAATTGGTAGATGAAGTCCAGAGGCTGTGTGTGAAGGTCTTTGGAATTGAAAAGGTTCAAGAATCTTGAGATTTTGATTTTAGATAGGTGTTGCCCATGGTGGTAGAACTTACAAAGGCAAAATTCTGACCAAGATACACACTTGTTCAGTGAATATGAAGAGCAGTGGTAGGTGATCAGGAAATGAGTAGATGAATGATGCTGTAGGAAGATTAGAGCCTATACATACTTGGAGGGCAGGAGTAGTAATGGTTTAGGAGAGGCTGTAGGTAATGAAGAAATTCAGTTTATAGGAAAATATTTGTCCTACTTTTCAGCTGAGTTCTACATAGCTGAGATGTTTCAATGGGCCTTACCCATAAAACTCAAAATAGTCATGTATAAATATAAAATGAGGTAAGTTTTATAAATAGGTCCCATGAATGGCATGGGCAATAATATTCCATTGTTGTTCAGTCACTCAGTCATATCTGACTCTTTGAGACCCCATGGACTGCAGCATGAAAGGCTTCCCCGTCCTTCATCATCTCCTGGAGTTTGCTCAAACTCATGTCCATCGAGTCAGTGATGCCATCCAACCATTTCATCCTCTGTTGTCCCCTTCTCCTCCTACCTTGAATCTTTCCCAGCATCAAAGTCTTTTCCAATGAGTCAACTTTTTGCATCTGGTAGCCAAAGTATGGAAGCTTCAGCTTCATCATCAGTCCTTCCAGTGAATATTCAGGGTTGATTTCCTTTAGGATTGACTGGTTTGATCTCCTTGCAGTCCACGGGTCTCCCAAGAGTCTTCTCTGGCACCACAGTTCAAAGGCAACAATTCTTTGGCTCTCAGCCTCTTTTATTGTCCACCTCTTACATCCATATATGACTACTGGGAAAACTGTAACTTAGACTATATGGACCTTTGTAGGCAAAGTAATGTCTCTGATTTTTAATATGCTGTTTAAGTTTGTCATTGATTTTCTTCCAAAGAGCAAGCGTCCTTTAATTTCATGGCTGTAGTCAGCATCTGCAGTGATTTTGGAGTCCAAGAAAATAGTTTGTCAGTGTTTCCATTGTTACCCCATCTATTTGCTATGAAGTGTTGGAACCAGATGCCATGATCTTTGTTTTTTGAATGTTGAGTTTTAAAGCATTTTTCATGTTCTTTCACATTCATCAAGAGGCTCTTTAATTCCTCTTTGTTTTCTCCCATAAGTGTGGTGTTAT
Organism: Oryx dammah; assembly: GCF_014754425.2. Taxonomy (NCBI): domain Eukaryota; kingdom Metazoa; phylum Chordata; class Mammalia; order Artiodactyla; family Bovidae; genus Oryx; species Oryx dammah. The sequence goes on along the minus strand of NW_024070186.1, from coordinate 24,775,709 downwards.
CTGCATATTTGAGGTTGTTGATATTTTTCCTGACAATCTTGATTCCAGCTTGTGCTTCATCTAGCCCGGCATTTCCCATGATGTATTCTGCATAGCAATTAAACAAGATGACAGTATACAGCCTTAACAATGGTTTTGAACCGTTCCGTTGTTTCGTGTCTGGTTCTAACTGTTGCTTCTTGACCTGCATACTGGTTTCTCAGGAGGCAGGTAAGGTGGTCTGGTATTCCCATCTCTTTCAGAATTTTCCACAGTTTGTTGTGATTCACACAGTCAAAGGCTTTAGCGTAGTCAGCACAGCAGAGGTAGATGTTTTTCTGGAATTCTCTTGCTTTATCAATGATCCCACAGATGTTGGCAGTTTGATCTCTGGTTCCTCTGCCTTTTCTAAATTCAGCTTGAACATCTGGAACATGAACTTTCTCGGTTCATGTACTGTTGCTGAAGGCTCCCTTGGAGAATTTTGAGCATTACTTTGCTATCATGTGATAAGAGTGCAATTATGCAGTAGTTTGAACATTCTTTGGCATTGCCCCTTTTTGGGATTGGAATGAAAACTGACCATTTCCAATCCTTTGACCACTGCTGAGTTTTCCCAATATGCTAACATTGAGTATAGCCTTTAACAGCATAATCTTTCAGGATTTGAAATAGTTCAGCTGGAATTCCATCACCTCTACTAGCCTTGTTTCTAGGAGGGCCTAGCTTCCTAAGGCCTACTTGACTTGACTCTCCATAATGTCTGGCTCTAGGTGAGTGATCACACCGTTGTGGTCATCTGGGTTTATTAAGATTTTTTTGTATAGTTCTGTGTATTCTTGCTACCTCTTCTTAACATCTTCTGCTTCTATTAGGTCTATACCATTTCTGTCCTTTATTGTGCATCTCTTCGCATGAAATGTCCGTTAGTATCTCTAATTTTCTTGCAGAGGTCTCCAGTCATTCCCATTCTGTTGTTTTCCTTTATTTCTTTGCATTGTTCATATAAAAAGGCTTTCTTATCTCTCCTTGCTGTTTTCTGGAACTCGGCATTCAGATGAGTATATCTTTTCTTTCTCCTTTGCCTTTCACTTCTCTTCTTTTTTCAGCTATTTGTAGGGCTTCCTCAGGCAACCATGTTGCCTTTTTGCATTTCTGTTTCTTGGGAATGGATTTGATCACCGCCTCCTGTACAATGTCAGGAACCTCTGTCCATAGTTGTTTAGGTACTTTGTCTGTCAGACCAATCCCTTGAATTTCTTTGTCACTTCCACTGTATTAATTTTAAGGGATTTGATTTAGGTCATAGCTAAATGGCTTTGCGGTTTTCCCCTACGTTCCTCAATTTAAGTCTGAATTTTGCAATAAGGAGTTGATGATCTTAGCCACAGTCAGCTTCCAGTCTTGTTTTTGCAGATCTTATAAGGCTTCTCCATCTTTGGTTACAAAGAATATACTGAATCTGATTTTGATATTGACCATCTGGTGGTGATGTTCATGTGTTTCGTCTATTGTGTTGTTGAATGAGAGTGTTTGCTATGACCACTGCGTTCTCTTGGCAAAACTCTGTTAGCCTTTGTCTTGCTTTATTTTGTACTCCAAGGCCAAACTTGCCTGTTACTCCAGGTGTCTTTTGATTTCCTACTTTTGCATTCCAGTCCCCTATAATAAATAAGAAACTTTTTTTGTGTGTTAGTTCTAGAAGGTCTTCTAGGTTTTCATAGAACTGTTCTACTTCAGCTTCTTCGGCATTAGTGGTTGGGGCATGGACTTGGATTACTGTGATATTGAATGGTTTGCCGTGGAAATGAACAAAGATAATTCTGTCGTTTTTCAGATTGCATCCACGTACTGTGTTTTGCACTCTCTTGTTGATTATGAGGGCTACTCCATTTCTTCTAAGGGATTCTTGCCCACAGTAGTAGATAAAATGGTCATCTGAATTAAACTCGCCCATTTTAATTCCCTGATTCCTAAAATGTCAGTGTTCATGCTTGCCATCTCCTGTTTGACTACTTCCAGTGTACCTTGATTCATGCACCTAACATTTGTGTTCCTGTGCAATTCTGCTCTTCACAGCATTGGACTTTACTTCCATCACCGGTCACATCCATAACTGGGCGTTGTTTCTGCTTTGGCTCAGTCTCCATTCCCTCTAGAGCTATTTGTCCACTTTTCTTTAGTAGCATAGTGGACACCTGTGAGTCTTGGGGGTTCATCTTACAGTGCCATATCTTTGTGAATTTCATACTGTTCATGGGATTCTCAAGGTAAGAATACTGAAGTGGTTCATTCCCTTCTTTAGTGGACCAGGTTTTGTCAGAACTCTCCACCATGACCTGTTTATCTTGGCTGGCCCTACATGGCATGGCACATAGTTTCATTGTGTTAGGCAAGGTTGTAGTCCTTGTGATCAGTTTGGTTACTTTTCTCTGATTGTGGTTTTCAGTCTGTCTGCACGCTGATGGATGAGGATGAGAGGCTTGTGCAAGTTTCCTGATGGGAGGGACCAGCTCTGGGGAAAACTGGGTCTTATTCTGGTGGGCAGTAATAACCAGTGGTAAATAATCCGTCTGCCAGTACAGGACATGCGGGTTTGATCCCTGGGTTGGGAATATCTCCTGGAGAGCGAAATGGCAGTCCACTCCAGTGTTCTTGCCTGCGGAATCCCATGGACACAGGCTAAGCAGTCTATGGTACATGGAATTGAAGTGAGTGGGACACGACTTAGTGACTAAACCACAACAATATTTAGTAACAGTAACTTTATAACTGTATAATTAATTTTGTATGAAAACAGCATGGTATCTTGACTAAACGTACAATTACCAAGTTAAATGTCTTTTGAAACCCAACTTTTGTGATCAGCAACCTCTCATGGTATGATTGGGGACTATATAGATTTAAATGATTCAAAATCGAAATAACATAAAAAGTTAAGTGTCTTAACATTTTGATGTACAGAATTTAATAAAAGACTCTCCTAAAGTAAGAATTGTAATTTTAAAGTAGGTATTCTTAATAAATTGTAAACTGTCTGTACCATTGCCACATGGCCATAACAGATAACTAAAGAAATACCTTCCCTTCCTTTGTTGTCAAGAATAGTCATTCTGCTTGGGCTTCCCTGGTAGCTCAGCTGGTAAAGAATCTGCCTGCAATGTGGGGGACCTGGGTTCGATCCCTGGGTTGGGATGATCCCCTGGAGAAGGGAACAGCTGCCCACTCCATATTCTGGCCTGGAGAACTCCATGGACTATTCCATGGGATCACAAACAGTTGGACAAACAGTTGGAAACGACTGAGTGACTTTCACTTTCCATCCTTTTACATTGACCATTACACTGGCACACTCCTCAAGTCTTTACTCAAATGTTAGCCTCTCAGAAAATTTTAAACCATCTGTTTAAAGTTCTTTATAACCTCCTGTCACTTCACAATCCGAAGTAGTCATGTTTGTCTATTTATTATCTGATTCTGTGATCTACAAATGTGCTCAGTCGTGTCCGTTGAAGCCCCATGGACTGTAGCCTGCCATGCTGCTCTGACCATAACATCCCCCAGGCAAGAATACTGGGGTGGGTTGCCGCGTCCTACTCCATCTTCTTGACCCAGGGATCAAATCTGCATCTCCTGCATTGTTAGGCAGATTCTTTATCACTACACCACCTGGGAAGTGAGCCCTAATGCAGTTTGACGGGTGTCCTTATAAGAAGAAAGAATTGAAGCAGAGGAAGAAAAATGCTATGTGAAGGCACAGAGACTCATGGATACAGGGAAGATAGCCATGTGAAGATGGAGACAGAGGTAGGAGTTATACTACACCAAGGAATGCCTCGGATTCCCAGAAGCTGGAACGGGCAAGAAAGGATTCTAACCTAGAGGCATTGGAGGGAGCATGGCCCTGTCAACATCTTGATTGTGGACTTCTTCCCTCTAGAACAGTGAGAGAATAAATTTCTGTTCCTTTCAGTTCAGTTCAGTTACTCAGTCATGTCCGACTCTTTGCAACCTCATGGATTGCAGCACACCAGGCCTCCCTGTCTATCACCAGCTCCCGGGGTTTACCCAAATTCATGTCCATCGAGTCGGTGATGCCATCCAGCCATCTCATGTTCTGTCGTCCCCTTCTCCTCCTGCCCCCAATCGCTCCCAGCATCAGGGTCTTTTCCGATGAGTCAAGTCTTCACATGAGGTGGCAAAGTATTGGAGTTGCAGCTTCAGCATCAGTCCTTCCGATGAACACCCAGGGCTGATCTCCTTTAGGATGGACTGTTGGATCTCCTTGCAGTCCAAGGGACTCTCAAGAGTCTTCTCCAACACCACAGTTCAAAAGCATCAATTCTTTGGCGCTCAACTTTATAGTCCAACTCTCACATCCATTCATGACTACTGGAAAAACCACAACTTTGACCAGACGGACATTTCTTGGCAAAATAATGTGTCTGTGTTTTAATACGCTGTCTTGGTTGGTCATAACTGTTCTTCCAATGAGTAAGCATGTTTTAATTCCATGGCTGCAATCACCATCTGCAGCGATTTTGGAACCCCCAAAAATAAAGTCTGACACTGTTTCCCTGTCTATTTGCCATGAAATGATGGGACCAGATGCCATAACCTTAGTTTTCTGAATGTTGAGCTTTAAGCCAACTTTTTCACTCTCCTCTTTCACTTTCATCAAGAGGCTCTTTACTTCATCTTCACTTTCTGTCATAAAGTGGTGTCATCTCCATATCTGAGGTTATTGATATTTCTCCCAGCATTCTTGATTCCAGCTTGTACTTCATCCAGCCCAGCGTTTCTCATGATGTACTCTGCATAGAAGTTAAATAAGCAGGGTGACAATATACAGCCTTGATGTACTCCTTTTCCTATTTGGAACCAGGATGTTGTTCCATGTCCAGTTCTCATTGTTGCTTCCTGACCTGCATACAGGTTTCTCAGGACGCAGGTCAGCTGGTCTGGTATTCCCATCTCTTTCAGAATTTTCCACACTTTATTGTGATCCACACAGTCAGAGGCTTTGGCATAGTCAATAAAGCAGAAATAGGTGTTTTTCTGGAACTCTCTTGCTTTTTTGATGATTCAGCAGATGTTGTCAATTTGATCTCTGGTTCTTCTGCCTTTTCTAAAACCAGCTTGAACATCTCGAAGTTCACAGTACACGTATTGTTGAAGCCTGGCTTGGAGAATTTTGAGTATTACTTTACTAGCGTATGAGATGAGTGCAATTGTGTAGTAGTTTGAGCGTTCTTTGACCATGGTACTTTACCATGCAACAAATGAAATTTCAATGAATCATTAAAGGGGCAAAATTTTTTTTCTGATAAAAACAATTTTTACATGCTTCAAAATGCAATAAATGTTCAATCCCACTAAGAAAATTACTAATGCAAGAATGTTAAAAGCCAGAAGCCAGAAAAACAATAGTAAGTTCTTTCATCTTTTATGCTTATATTTTATACTTCCAAGGATCCTAGAGCTGCTATAACAATGTGCCATAAACTGGGTGGCTTTAAAGACCATCCCCATGGAAAAGAAATGCAAAAAAGCAAAATGGCTATCTGGGGAGGCCTTAAAATAGCTGCGAAAAGAAGAGCAGCTAAAAGCAAAGGAGAAAAGGAAAGATATAAGCATCTGAATGCAGAGTTCCAACGAATAGCAAGGAGAGATAAGAAAGCCTTCCTCAGTGATCAATGCAAAGAAATAGAAAAAAAAAAAAAAAAACAAGATAATTGGAAAGACTAGGGATCTCTTCAAGAAAATTATATATAATAAGGGAACATTTCATGCAAAGATGCACTCGATAAAAGACAGAAATGGTATGGACCTAACAGAAGCAGAAGATATTAAGAAGAGGTGGCAAGAATACACAGAAAATCTGTACAAAAAAGATCTTCACGACCCAGATAATTACAATGGTGTGATCACTCACCCAGAGCCAGACATCCTGGAATGTGAAGTCAAGTGGGCCTTAGGAAGCATCACTACAAACAAAGCTAGTGGAGCTGATGGAATTCCAGTTGAGCTATTTCAAATCCTGAAAGATGATGCTGTGAAAGTGCTGCACTCAATATGCCAGCAAATTTGGACAACTCAGCACTGGCCACAAGACTGAAAAGGTCAAGTTTCGTTCCAAAGAAAGGCAATGCCAAAGAATGCTCAAACTACCACACAACTGCACTCATCGCACATGCTAGTAAAGTAATGCTCAAAATTCTCCAAGCCAGGCTTCAGCAGTACGTGAACCGTGAACTTCCAGATATTCAAGCTGGTTTTAGAAAAGGCAGAGGAACCAGAGATCAAATTGCCAACATCCGCCGGATCATGGAAAAAGCAAGAGAATTCCAAAAAAGCATCTATTTCTGCTTTATTGACTATGCCAAAGCCTTGACTGTGTCGATCACAATAAACTGGAAAATTCTGATAGAGATGGAAGTACCAGACCACCTAACCTGCCTCTTGAGAAACCTATATGCAGGTCAGGAAGCAACAGTTAGAACTGGCATGCAACAACAGAGTCGTTCCAAATAGGAAAAGGAGTACGTCAAGGCTGTATATTGTCACCCTGCTTAGTTAATTTATATGCAAGGAACATCATGAGTAACGCTGGGCCTGAGGAAGCACAAGCTGTAATCAAGAATGCTGGGAGAAATATCAATAACCTCAGATATACAGATGACACCACCCTTATGGCAGAAAAGTGAAGAGGAACTAAAAAGCCTCTTGATGAAAGTGAAAGAGGAGAGTGAAAAAGTTGGCTTAAAGCTCAACATTCAGAAAACGAAGATCATGGCATCTGGTCCCATCACTTCATGGGAAATAGACAAGGAAACAGTGGAAACAGTGTCAGACTATTTTGGGGGGCTCCACAATCACTGCAGATTGTGATTGCAGCCATGGAATTAAAAGACACTTACTCCTTGGAAGGAAAGTTATGAACCACCTAGATAGCATATTCAAAAACATAGACATTACTTTGTCAACAAAGGTCCGTCTAGTCAAGGCTATGGTTTTTCCAGTGGTCATATATGGATGTGAGAGTTGGACTGTGAAGAAAGCTGAGCGCCAAAGAATTGATGCTTTTGAACTGTGCTGTTGGAGAAGACTCTTGAGAGTCCCTTGGACTGCAAGGAGATCCAAAAAGTCCATTCTAAAGGAGATCAGCCCTGGGTGTTCATCGGAAGGACTGATGCTGAAGCTGCAACTCCAATACTTTGCCACCTCATGTGAAGAGTTGACTCATCGGAAAAGACCCTGATGCTGGGAGCGATTGGGGGCAGGAGGAGAAGGGGACGACAGAACATGAGATGGCTGGATGGCATCACCGACTCGATGGACATGAATTTGGGTAAACTCCGGGAGTTGCTGATGGACAGGGAGGCCTGGCGTGGTGCAATTCATGGGGTTGCAAAGGGTCAGACACCACTGAGCGACTAACTGAACTGAACAGTCCCATGGAACTCCAGTATTCTTGCCAGGAAATTCCATGGATAGAGGAGACTGGCGGACTACAGTCTGTGGGGTTACAAAAGAGTTGGACATGATTTAGTGACAAAATAGCAGTAAGAATGAAGCAATATTTTCAATCTTTGGGGGAAAGTTGAAAGATCAGTTTATAAAATCAACTGTTTCTTTCTTCATGTTCTTGGATCTTGTAATGAGGTGTATTTAGTGTACAGTTTGGAGTTATTTTGGATTTTTCTGTTTACCTCCTAAAATAGTTTCAATTAAGTCCCGAAATCACTACAGAGATTTATTCTCTGCATTCTTCACCTAGCTTCCCCAAATGCGAGTATCTTAATTATCACAGCACAGTTATCAAAATCAGAAAATTAACTAATACCATATTATGAACTAATATGGAGACCTTATTCATATTTCATCAGTTGTCTCACTAACATCTGTTTTCTGATCTCGGATCCAATCTAGGATCACACATTGCATTTAATTGTTATGCCTTTTCTCAACTGTGGCAGTTTCCCAGCCTTCAGTCTTTCATGGCTTTGTTGCTTTTGACGAATACTGGATTGTTATTTTCTAGAATGTCCTTCAGGTTCAGTTTATATGATTATGATTAAAATCAAGTTTTTCTTTTTTGACAAGAATACAGTGGAACTGAAATTGTATCCTTTTTTGTTCCTCCACTCAGGAGGCTCCTGTTTATAATAATGTTGTTAAATAATGCTGTCCCCTTATTAGCAGTGTTAATTGTGATCCCCTGGTTAAGGAGGGCTGCCAGGTTTCTCCATTGTAATGTCGCTGTTTTGCTCTTTGTCATTAGTTAGTGTCTTGTACAAAGGAGATACTTCAAGACAATACTTTTCGTTATACTTTTTTTTTGCCTACCAGTTTTGGTATCCATTAATGATTCCTGCCTGAAAAAGTAATTATGATGTTTATTAAATGGTGACTTTTCTTCTTTTATCATTTCTTATACATTCATTCTCCTGTGAGGAAAAGCTTTCCCTTCTCCTCCATTTACTTTTTCATTCAATTTTTATTTATATCATTATAATTTTGGGCTCCAGAATCACTGCAGATGGTGAGTGCAGCCATGAAATTAAAAGATGCTTACTCCTTGGAAAAAAAGTTAAGACCAACCTAGACAGCATATTCAAAAGCGGAGACATTACTTTGCCGACTAAGGTCCATCTGGTCAAGGCTGTGGTTCTTCCTGTGGTCATGTATGGATGTGAGAGTTGGACTGTGAAGAAGGCTGAGTGCTGAAGAATTGATGCTTTTGAACTGTGGTGTTGGAGAAGACTCTTGAGAATCCCTTGGACTGCAAGGAGATCCAACCAGTCCATTCTGAAGGAGATCAGCAATGGGATTTCTTTGGAAGGAATGATGCTAAAGCTGAAACTCCAGTACTTTGGCCACCTCATGCGAAGAGTTGACTCATTGGAAAAGACTCTGATGCTGGGAGGCATTGGGGGCAGGAACAGAAGGGGACGACCGAGGATGAGATGGCTGGTTGGCATCACTGACTCGATGAACGTGAGTCTGAGTGAACTCCGGGATTTGGTGATGGACAGGGAGGCCTGGTGTGCTGCGATTCATGGGGTTGCAAAGAGTTGGAGACGACTGAGTGCCTGAACTGAACTGATACTGTTAGATGATTGCCTTATTTTGGGGGTTGTAAGCCATTACATTTCAGGTTTTTCTAATTATAGTAGTCTTCAAGATTTATGGCAATCCACTCCAGCACTATTGCTTGGTAAATCCCATTGGACAGAGGAGCCTGGTAGGCTACAGCCCATGCGGTTGCAAAGAGTCGGACATGACTGAGCGACTTCACTTCACTTCACTTCAAAATTTAAAGAATTTTTCAGAATTTAAGATAAAATGTTACTTGCTCGTGGAACAGTAGATTTGAGGAGAACTCACAGTAGCTCTCTGGATTTAAAGTAGCAAGACAAAAGTAGATACTTTAATTATTGTTCAAGTAAACAAGGTTCAAAATTTCTAGTTGTAAAAGAACTTTTCCTAAACCTATTCACAAAGCAGTGAATCTGTAAAATTTCATATCTTTTTTCTGGTTTGGACCTCATTTTTTTTTTTTTAACTTGGAATATTAAATATTGTGGTAGTTTTAGATGTACAGCATAGTAATTCAGCATTTGTGCATTATAGGTTATTCTGAGATGATAGATACAATTCACTGTGCTATACCAGTATATCCTTGTTGCTTATCTATTTTATATATATATATATATATATATAGTAGTTTGTGTCCCTTAATCCTGCACCCCTAATTTGACTCTCTCCCCTTCTTTGTCCCCTGTGGTAACCACAAATTTTCTATATTTGTGTGTTTGTTTTGTATATACATTCATCTGTATTACTTTAATTCCAAATATCAGTTCAGTTAAGTCACTCAGTCGTGTCCGACTCTTTGCAACCCCATGAATCGCAGCACGCCAGGCCTCCCTGTCCATCACCAACTCCCGCAGTTCACTCAGACTGACGTCCATCGAGTCCGTGATGCCATCCAGCCATCTCATCCTCTGTCATCCCCTTGTCCTCCTGCCCGCAATCCCTCCCAGCATCAGGGTCTTTTCCAATGAGTCAACTCTTTGCATGAGGTGGCCAAAGTACTGGAGTTTCAGCTTTAGCATCATTCCTTCCAAAGAAATCCCATTGCTGATCTCCTTCAGAATGGACTGGTTGGATCTCCTTGCAGTCCAAGGGATTCTCAAGAGTCTTCTCCAACACCACAGTTCAAAAGCATCAATTCTTCGGCGCTCAGCCTTCTTCACAGTCCAACTCTCACATCCATACATGACCACAGGAAAAACCATAGCCTTGACTAGACGGACCTTAGTCGGCAAAGTAATGTCTGTGCTTTTGAATATGCTATCTAGGTTGGTCATAACTTTTCTTCCAAGGAGTAAGCATGTTTTAATTTCATGGCTGCAGTCACCATCTGCAGTGATTTTGGAGCCCCCCAAAAATAAAGTCTGACACTGTTTCCACTGTTTCCCCATCTATTTCCAATGAGGTGATGGGACCAGATGCTGTGATCTTCGTTTTCTGAATGTTGAGCTTTAAGCCAACTTTTTCACTCTCCTCTTTCACTTTCATCAAGAGGCTATTTAGTTCCTCTTCACTTTCTGCCATAAGGGTGGTGTCACCTGCCTATCTGAGGTTATTGATATTTCTCCCAGCAATCTTGACTCCAGCTTGTGTTTCTTCTAGCCCAGCATTTCTCATGATGTACTCTGCATATACGTTAAATAAGCAGGGTGACAATATACAGCCTTGACGCACTCCTTTTCCCAGAACCAGTCTGTTGTTGCATGTCCAGTTCTAACTGCTGCTTTCTGACCCGCATACAGATTTCTCAAGAGGCAGGTCAGGTGGTCTGGTAATTCCATCTTTCAGAATTTTCCACAGTTTATTGTGATCCACACAGTCAAGTTACATATAATGTTTCTTTTTCTGACTAAATTCACTAAGCATAGTATTCTCTCCATCCATTCTCATTGCTGCTAATGACAGTAGTTTGTTCTTTTTATGTGACTGAATAACAGGCTATTGTACATACACAGCATATCTTCTTAACCCAGTGTCTGTTGATAGGCACTTGGGTTGCTTCCATGTCTTGGCTATTATAAATAGTGCTGCTGTGACCACTGGGGACATGTATCTTTTCAAGTTAAAGTTTACCGGGGCCCGCGCCACCCCAGTATATGCCCAGGAGTGGAATTGTTGGATCATATGGTAGTTCTAGTTTTAGTTTCTTAAAGGACCCTCCGTGCTGTTTCCATGGGCTTTCCTGGTGGCTCAGTGGTAAAGAATCTACCTGCCAATGCAGGAGACCCAGGTTCAATTCCTGGGTCAGGAAGATCCCTTGGAGGAAAAAGTGGCAACCCACTCCAGTATTCTTGCGTGGCAAATCCCATAGACTGAGGAGCTTGATGGGCTCTGGTTCATGGGTTGCAAAGGAGTAGGACATGACTTAGCAACTAAGCAGCAACAACTTAATGTTTCTATAGTGCTGTTATTAATTACATTCCCATCAGCACTGAATGGACTCCTTTCTCTCTACATCCTCTTTAACATTTATTATTTATAAACTTTTTGATGATAGCCATTCTGACAGGTATAAGGTGATACTGCATTGTGGCTTTGATTTGCATTTCTCCAATAATTAGCAGATGTGCCTGTTAGCCATCTCTATGTCATCTCTTGAAAAATTGGACCTCATTCTTTAAAGTTTGTTTTGTCATAAGCATTTATTAAGAACCCATTTCTTCCTGTTCATCACCCCATATCCTGTTTTTTCACTGCAGTAATCAAACTGAATAGGTACATATTCCTCCCTCAACAACTAAGAATCTATCATGGATTCTGTGTGTTTTTTCTCTCTTAACTGAATTTTGAGTTTCCTAAGAGCAAGCAGCATAATTTTTCAAAAATTAAACTTATTTTTAATTGTAGAATAATTGCTTTACAGTATTGTGTTGGTTTCTGCCAAATATCAACAAGAATCATCCATAGGTATACCTATGTCCCCTGCCTCTTGATCCTGCCTTCTTCATCCCTCCCCACCCCACCCCTCTAGGTTGTTTCAGAGCCCAGGTTTGAGTTCCCTGAGTCATAGAGCAACCTCCCCTTGGCTATCTGTTTTACATATGGTAATGTATTTCCATGGTAACTTTTGTTCATACCGCCCACCCTCTCCTTTCCCCCATCCATGTCCATGAGTCTGTTCTCTGTGTCTCCATTGCTGTCCTGCAAATAGGTCATCAGTACCATCTTTCTGGATTCAAGATATGTGTGTTAGTTTGGGTATTTGTTTTTCTCTTCCTGACTTACTTTGTTCTGTGTAATAGGCTCTAGGTTCATCCATCTCATTAGAAATGGCTCAAATGCATTCCTTGTTATGTCTGAGTAATAGTCCATTGTGGATATGTACCACAGCTTTTTTATCTGTTCATCTGTCAGTGGACATATAGGTTGCTTCCATATCCTAGCTAATGTAAATAGTACTGCAGGGAACATTGGAGTACAGGTATCATTTTCAATTTTGGTTTCCTCATGGCATATGGCTAGTAGTGCAATTGCCGGGTCATATGGTGGTTTTATTCCTTGTTTTAAAAGAAATCTCCATACGGTCTTCTATAAAGGGTGTATCAATTTGCATTTTCACCAACAGTGCACGAGAGTTCCCTTTTTTCCACACCCTCTCCAGCACTTAACAGTTTGTAGATTTTTTGATGATGGCCATTCTGACTGGTGTGAGACTGACTCATTGTAGTTTTGACTTGCATTTCTCTAATAATGAATGATGTTGAGCATCTTTTCACGTGTTTATGAGCCATTTCTATGTCTTTTTTGGAGAAATGTCTGTCTAGGTCTTTTGCCCAATTGTTGAGTAGGTGGTTTGTTTTTCTCATATTGAGTTGTGTGAGCTTCTTATATATTTTTGAAATTAATCCTTCGTCAGTTGTTTCAATTGCTATTATTTTCTCCCATTCTAAGGGTTGTCTTTTCACCTTGCTTACAGTTTCCTTTGCTGTGCAAAAGCTTTTACATTTAATTAGGTCCCACTTGTTTACTTTTGTTTTTATTTCCATTATTCTAGGTGGTGAGTCATAGAAGATCTTGCTGTGGTTTATGTTACAGAGTGTTCTGCCTATGTTTTCCTCTAAGAGTTTTGTAGTTTCTGGTTTTACATTTATGTCTTTAATCCATTTTGAGTTTTTCTTTGTATATGGTGTTAGGAAGCGTTCTAATTTTATTCTACACATAGCTGTCCAGTTTTCCCAGCAGCACTTACTGAAGAGACTATCTTTGCCCCATTGTATATTCTTGCCTCCTTTGTCAAAAATAAGATGTCCATAGGTGTTGCTTGGGCTTACCTCTGGGCTTTCTGTCTTGTTCCATTGGTCTATATTTCTGTTTTTGTGCCAGTACCATACTGTCTTGAGACTGTAGCTTTGTAATATAGCCTGACGTTAGGAAGGTTGATTCCTCCAGCTCCATTCTTCTTTCTCAAGATTGCTTTGATTATTCTGGGTCCTTTTTGTTTCCATTTGAATTGTGAGTTTTTTTGTTCTAGTTCTGTGAAAACTGCCATTGGTGATTTGATAGGGATTGCATTGAATCTGTAGATTGCATTTGGTAGTGTAGTCATTTTCACAGTATTGTTTCTTATACCTCAGAAACATGGAGTATCTCTCCATCTGTTTATGTCATTTTTGATTTCTTTTGTCAGTGTCTTATATTTTTCTGTATACAGCTCTTTTGTCTCCTTAGGTAGGTTTATTCCTGGATACTTTATTCTTGTTTCAGTGGTGAATGGGATTGATTCCTTAATTTCTGTCTCTGATTTTTCATTGTTAGTGTATAGAAATGCAGTTGATTTCTGTGTAATGATTTTTTATCCTGCAGTGTTGCTAAATTCACTGATTAGCTCTACTAATTTTCTGATAGTATCTTTAGGGCTCCATGTATCATTGCTGTCTGCAAACAGTGAGAGTTTTACTTCTTTTCTAATCTGGATTCCCTTTATTTCCTTTTCTTCTGTGATTGCCATAGGTAGGACTTCCAAAAAATGATAGTGATGAGAGTGGGCACCTTTGTCTTGTTCCTGATCTTAGAGGTAATATTTTCAGTTTTTCCATTGAGAATAATGTTTACTCTGGGTTTATCATGTATGGCCTTTATTTTGTTGAGGTAGATTCCTTCTATGCCCATTTTTTGAAGGGTTTATTTTTTTTCATAAATGGGTACTGAATTTTTTCAAAGGCTTTCTCTGCATCTATTGAGGATGTCATACAGTTTTTATCTTTCCTTTTGTTAATACAGTGTGTCACATTGATTGATTTGTGTATATTGAAGGATCCTTGAATCCATGGGATAAACCCTATGTGACCATGGCAAGCACCGTAATTTAAACATTTTTTGATACCAACATTTTCTAACATTGCCTTGCATTTAGTAGATCAAATACCATTGGGGGCATTTAAATACCACTGGGGATATGGAATGGAGGGCTCCAGAAGAATATGGTTTTGTCTTTTTAAGTTTGTGGGATTATTCCCCTGTGAAACTAAGCATGTAGAAAACTATTCCAGAATGTCTCCTGAAGACTACACATTCATCCCTAAACCAGAGAACAGAAGTATGCATTCTGCATTGAGAAAAGTTTATTATGTTGCTTTTATTTTGAAAATTAGAATTACTGTTAGAAAGTTAGTGTTGCAAATTAATATTGTACAAGCTGATAAAAGAAACAGTGAATTGTAAATAAAAGAATATTGTGGAAATTTTGGCAGACAGGTCAGTTCAGTGTTTGCAATTGTATTCTCTCTTGTATACTTAGTACAGGATGATTCAATGTAAGAAACTTAATCTCCTTGGTGTTCATTTTTATTTTTTAGCTATCTTAAAGGTTGATGGCATTTTTAATGCTATTTAAATTTAGAGTGGGCCAATCAATAACATGTTTGTAGTCGGTTAGTTGTATAATGTAATATTTTTAAGATAATTTTAGAGGGCTATATATTTAAATTTATTTAAGTTTAATTTTTTATTAAAATGATAATGGATACATATTTGTTTGTAATGCTTTCTTAAAATTTTTATTAAGTTAGATTAGTAATAAAGATGAGCAAATGTCTTGACTCTGCCACAAATCCATGCATTATATTCATGCAGTCTTTGAAGTTTTGTTATTTGTTTCCAGTCTGCTCTGGTCTTGATGTAATACTTTATGTAAGATTCTTTCCTCTTAGTTCCGTTTTGTGTTTGTAATTTTACTCGTTTGTTAGATTTGTCATTTTGCATCTGACTTTGGATTCTGATTCCTTATCAGAACTCTAGTTTGGATCTGTTCAATTGATGCTTTTTTATTTTTCTACATTTTTCACATAGTACACCTGCCTGTTGAACTCTTGAAACTTAATTCAGGAGGCCTCAGCCTTCTCTAGAGAGGAACCAGGGGTGAAGCTTACTGTATTCTGACTTCCTTTTGTAGTTTTGGTGCTGTACAGATTTACAGAAATGAGAAATCTCAGTCAAACTAAAAGGCAATTTTTATGACAGCTAAGTAATTGGTTAGAAATTATAGTGAGAAAAAGATCCCGTGACAATAGCTTTAAAAACTTCCCTTGTGGTCCAGTGGCTAAGACTCCACACTGCCAGTGCAAAGGGTCTGGGTTTGATCCTTGGGTAGGGAACTAGATCCCACCTGCTGGCACTAAGAGTTCACCTACTACAATTTTTTTTTTTTTTTAAAGATCTCACATGGTGCAACTAAAGCCACATAAATAAATATTTCAAACAAACTTATAAATGAACTATCAATTTACTTATTACTTTAGTGAGCTTCCCTGGTGGCTCAGTGGTAAAAAATCCACTTGCCAATGCAGGAGATGCAAGAGATGCAGTTTGATCGCTGGGTTGGGGAGATCTTCTGGAGAAGGGAATGACCATCCACTCTAGTGTTCTTGCCTCGAGAATTCCATGGGCAGACCATGGAGTTGCAAAGAGTTGGGGCATGATTGAGCGACTAACACTTGCACTTACCACTTTATTAATGTTTTACATTTGCTAATAAGCCACTTTTATGGATGCCAGGTACTAGACATTTCTTTAGGAACAAGATGAGAAGACATTTCTCCCTAGAAGATCATAAAATCTCCTACAGAGCTAGAAATGCAAATGAATTACTTAAATTGTGTGGTGAATTGCTGTGAACTTAAAACTGCCCTAGGAAACTCAGTCAGGGGCTCTGTATCAACTTAGAGGGGTGGGATGGGTAGGGAGATGGGGAGGAGGTTCACGAGGGAGGGGGTATATGTATACCTATGGCTGATTCATGTTGAGGTTTGACAGGAAACAAAATTCTGTAAAGCAGTTATCCTTCAATTAAAAAATAAATTAAAAAAAGAGAAAAAGACTAACAGAGTGAAGTGACAGAAGTAAGGAGCCGAAAGAAATTTGTGTAACTATTACTTACAAAATAATACATGATCACACACAGACACACACACATAGTATGCAGCAAAACGTGCTCTCAGTGGTACGTACAACGTGATATGGAAGCTTATTATAAGTGTGATTCTTAACTCTGCCTAGATTTCAATAAGTTTAGAGCTTTCAAATTTGCTTCAGGAGGAGTAGGGTTTTATTGGGCATGAGGTAGTATTTGCACATGCACAGAAGCAGAAGAGAATTGGTTTTGTTGAGAAATATCAAGCACTTTGGAATTAGGAGTAAAGTAATGGGAGAGGAGCAGTGAAAGTTGCGATTGTAGGAGAGTTTTAAGTTTCTTGCTGTTATCTCTTGGTTTTAGAGTTATAAGAACATAAAGTAATGGGAATATAAAAAGTAAAGGGAAAATGTGACTAGATGTGAAGAAGATAAGAAGGAAGAATTTGGGAAATAGTTTGAGGATGTTTATCATGGAACTTCATTTTCCAAGGGCAACATGTAAAGTTTTGGCACAGTTTGGTCAAAACAGAAAAAAATTCGAAGCTCTTTGGATATGACAGGTCTTATTTTGGCTTGTCATTTTCCCTTAGTGCCAGGACATTTATCTGTGTGGTAGAGTTGTATATGTGTATAAGATCACTTGGGGGGGGGTGCGGGGCTTTTTCAAACAACTTTCTTCCATTTCTCATATGCTCAGTTCCTCCATCTTGTCCCTTAACACCCCTGCTTGTCTTCCCACCTTCATCTGCCCAACATCTTAATGTCACTGCCAAGTAAGTCAGTTACTGAGAATACTACTGTCAACTCTTTGTGTTTGCTTTTAAAGAAAATCCTGCTGCTTTTGGTTTGTTAATAACTATCTGAGAATTCTCATGTTCAGTTTTGCAACTACTGCTTTTAAAAATGTATTTACATAATATACATGCATGGACACACTTTAATTGAACAAATTTTTACTAGGTTTCAGGCATTAAGAGTATGCTTTCATGTATGCTAATTTGCTTCAGTCATATCTGACTCTGTGTGACCCTGTGGACTGTAGCCCCTCCAGGCTCCTCTCTGTCCATGGGATTCTCCAGGCAAGATACTGGAGTTGGTTGCCATGCCCTCCTCCAGGGGATCTTCCCAACTCAGGGATTGAACCTGTGTCTCCTGCATTGACAGGCGTGTTCTTTACTGCCAGTGCCACCTGGGAAGCCCCATTAAGAGTGTAGCAGTGAGCAAAAAGAACAGATACTTAGGCCTGCAGAGCTTTATGTTTTTATATACTTCTTTCTGTAGCTTGGTCTTAATATTTTTTAAAGTTACAGGCATTCTTCCAATTATTTCTCTCAGCAACCATATGAAGCTTTTTTTTTTTTTTCCTTTAGTTTTATTATTCCTGTTTGAGAGGTGAGAATACTGAGGCATAGTGAGTTACAGAGTTAGAAAGCTTAAGGCCCAGATGATCTGGATACAGGGCCCAAATTCTTGAAGCCCTTTGCTATAATTCCTTTTGATTTTAAGGCTTTGTTACCTGGAGATGGTAAAAGAAGGGGATACTTTTTTAGAATATTTGAAGAAAAAAAGAGGACTGATGAACAAGTCAACTTGCTGTTACTAGTGAACTGTCCTAGTGAGCACGTAATTCAATTTTGGTGTAAGTTGTCTTGTCTCTTTAATATTTGAGATTTTGAGGATTAATGTTTTCTAAAGTTTATTACTTCTCCATTTCCTGTGTCATAATGCCTTTTTCCTATTTGCATCATCTTGTAGTAGGAATTGCTGTGTAACTTGGAGATTTGAATTCTATTTTGACTTTCTTTTTATTCACTAAAAGAACTAGAAAAATTTTCTCATTTGTAGGCTACTTTTACTTAGAAAAGAGATTGGTACTTTGTTTTCTTGATTGAAATCTACTTAAATTCTTTATGGAATGATGTATACATTTATGTATTAGAAAACTTTTTCTCTCTTAATATCTTTAATTTGCTATCATGAACATAGGTAACAATCATAATTCTAGTTAAAAGAGTAAGTGAATGTAACACTTCTATGTTGGTACAGAGTAGTACTTCAGGTCCCACCTGCAACATGCAAGATCTTCATTGCGAAAAACGCATGGGCTCTCTAGTTGTGTGAGGGCTCAGTTGCCCTACAGCATGTGGGATCCTAGTTTGCTAACCAGGGATTGAATCCTTGTCTCCTGCATTGCAGGGTGGATTCTTAAACTCTGGATCACTGGAGAAGTCCACAGTTTCAGAAACCCCACTTTAATCATGGTTTTGCTTTGCAAATCATGTGCCACCCACTACTATCTACCCACATGTGTATGTATATACACATTCACTGCTAAGAGATTCTCTAAGACAGCTCAGATAAAATTTAGGTATGATAAAGTAGGGGACTGAATTAATTAGATTGTAAGTCTGCCTGGAGAGTGAATTCCTCTGATTAAAGACTAGAACTTTGTACTCCACAGGTGATACTGCCTGTAATTGGAAATAAGCTGTGCGATAGATATTGCTTTTTAACCCTTGTTCTTGAATCAGTTAATGAGAATTAATAAAACTGGGTGTTATTTAGGCAAGATACAGGCTGGTCATTATATTCTGAATTTTATTTTTCTTCCTGTCATCATCTTTGGCACAGTGCATGGCAAACAGATAGGGGCACTGTGTATTTAAGTAGATGGGGCATTATGCCTCTGTATCTGTGTGTGTACACATGTGCTTAAATCTATGTGAGGTCAGAAAATTGACCAAGGATATAAATTAACTCTGTGGAAAACTTTAATCGGCTAATAAGTTATTTACTATTTCTAAAAAAAGACTTTATTTTTAAGAGCAATTTTAGGATCACAGCAAAATTGAATGGAATAGACAGAGACTATCCCATATATTCCAGTCCCCATGTACATGCAGTCTCTTCCACTATCAGCATCTTGTACCGTATCAGTACATACGTGAGTTTAATTGATGAACCTACACTGACATGTCCTTATCACCCAGAGTCTATAGTGGAACGTTAGTGTTCACTTCTGGTATTGTATAAACTATGACTTTTTATAACTATATCATTACATGTGTCCATTATTATAGTATCATACAAAAAGTTTTACTGCTGTAAAAACCTTCTGTGCGCCACCTATTATCTCTTCTGCCCTGTAATCCCTGGCAACCACTGGTATTTTTAACGTCTCATAGTTTTGCCTTGTCAAGAATGCAGTGTAGTTGAAATCATGGAGAATGTGGCAGTTTCAGATTGACTTCTTTCAGTTACTAATATGCATATGACTTTCCTGTGTCTTTTCATGGCTTGGTGACTTGTTCCTTTTAGTACTGAGTAATATTCCATTGTCTTCATGTACCACAGTTTGTTTATCCATTCGCCTCCTGAAGAACATCATGGTTCCTTCCATGTTTTCACAGTTTTGAATAAAACTACTAAACATCTTCATGTAGGTTTATGTGTGGAAATGAGTTTTTACTTCCTTTGGATATATACTTTGGAGCATGATTGCTGGAACATATGGTAAGAATATATGGAGTTTGTAAGAAACTGCCAGACTGTCATCCAAAGTTGCTATACCATTTTGCTTTCCTGCCAGCAGTGAATTTCTGTTGTTCCATTTACTTGTCAGCATTTGGTTTTGTCAGTCTTCTGGCTTTTCACCATTCTGAGTGTAGAAGTATCTTACTGTTTTTTAATTTGCAGTTCTCTAATGATATAGGATGTTAAGTATCTTTTCATATGCTTATATGCCAGCTGTGTGGTTATTTGTTTTCTTATTGAGTTTTAACACTTTTGTATATTTTGGATACTTAAGATATTAGAAAGATTAAAAACATTGAAAATATTAAACAAAAATGTCTAGAGAAATATTATTTCCCTGTCTGTGACTTCTCTTTTCATTTTCTTGACAGTCCTTTGCTGAGCAGAAGTTTTTAATTCTAGTAAGTCCAGTTTAACAATCATTTTTCCCTCGTAGTTCGTGCCTTTGGTGTTGTATCTAAAAAATCATCACCATATGACTAAAAAGTCATCACCATACCCAGGTCATCTGGATTTTCCCATATGTTATTTTAAGAGTTTTACTTTTGAGTTTATATTTAGTCCTTTGATCCATGTTGAGTTAATTTTTTGAACGGTATAAGATCTGTGTTTAAATTCTTCTTTTTCTTCCCACATGGATATCCAATTTTAGCATCATATGTTGAAAAGATGATGTTTTCTCCATTATATCACTTTTGTTCAGTTGTCAAAGATCAGTTGACTATATTTTGGTGGGTCAACTTCTGGGCTCTCTATATTATTAATCTAGTTGTCTATTTTTTTTGCTACTATCACAGTCTTGATTACTATAGACATATTAAAGCAAATCTTAAATTCAGATATTATCAGTCTTCTAATTTTGTTCTTGTTTTTGAATATTGTTTTGGCTATTCTAGATCTTTTGCCCACCAAATCAACGTTAGCACCAGTTTTTGATATATAGAAATTAACCCTTTATGCAGTCAACAGGGAATGTGTTGAATCTACAGACCAAGATGGGACTGACATCTTGACAATTTTGAGTCTTCCTATTTGAACCAGGAATAGCTATCTGCTTATTTAGTTCTTGGGCTTCTCAGGTGGCGCAGTGGTAAAGAATCCACTTGCCAGTGCAGGAGATTCAAAGGACACAGGTTCCACCCCTGTGCTGGGACGATCCCCCTGGAGTAGGTAATGGTAACCTGCTCCAATATTCTTGTCTGAAAGGCTTCACGGACAGAGGAGCCTGGCAGATATGGGATCACAAAGAATCAAGATGCACCTGAGCACATATTTAGTTTTTAGATTTTTCATTGGAATTTTGGCATTTTCCTTGTCTAGATCTTGTCCATATTGTTTTGGATTTATATTCAGATATTTCTCTCTTTTTCTGGTGCTGATGTAAATGGTTAGATGGATAGACAACATCACTGAATCAATAGACATGAATTTGAGCAAACTCTGGTAGATAGTAGAGGACAAAGGAGTCTGGTGTGCTGCAGTCCTTGGGGTCGCAAAGAGTCAGACATGCCATAGCGAATGAACAATGTAAATGGTGTATTAATTTCAAATTTCATTTGTTCATTTTATATATGAAAAATGGCTTTTCAGTTTTTTCAGGTTTTCTAAATAGACAGTCATGTGATCTGCATACAAATAAAGTTTGATTTCTTCCTTCCTGGTCTGTATACCCTTTATTTCCTTTCTTATTGCTTTAGCTTGAATTTCTAGTACAGTGTTCAAAAGGAGTGGTAAAAGATATCTTTGCTTTGTTCTTAAGAGGGCTAGTTCTTCCCATTAAGTATGTGTTAGGTGTAAGTTCAGGAAGTTCCCATTTATTTTAGTTTAGTGAAAGTTCTTTTAAAAATTATGAATGTGTGTTTGATTTTATAAAATGTTTTTCCTGAATTTATTGATATGACTGTGTGGCTTTACTTCTTTGCCTCTTGTTGTGATGGGTTCCATTATTTGATTTTCAAATATTAACTAGTCATGTGTACCTGGGATAAAGGACTTTGTTGGTGGCTCAGATGGTAAAGAATCCACCTGCAATGCAGGAGACCAGGGTTCTCTATTCCTAGGTCGGGAAGATTCCTTGGAGAAGAAAATGGCAACCCAATCCAGTATTCTTGCCTGGAGAATCCCATGGATAGAGGAGCCTGGAAGGTTACAGTTCATGGTGTTCATTTCCAAGACAAACCATTCAGTTTCACAGTAATCCAAGTCTATGCCCCAGTCACTGATGCTGAAGAGGCTGAAGTTGAATGGTTCTATGATGACCTAAAAGACCTTCTAGAACTAACACTGCCCCCCCCCCATGTCATTTTTATTATAGGGGACTAGAATGTAAAAGTAGGAAGTCAAAAGATACCTGGAATAATAGGCAAGTTTGGCTTTGGAGTACAAAATAAAGTAGGGCAAAGGCTAACAGAGTTTTGCCATGAGAATGAACTAGTCATAGAAACACCCTTTGCCAATAACACAAGAGACGACTCTACACATGTACATCAGCAGATGGTCAGTACTGAAATCAGACTGATTATTTTCTTTGCAGCCAAAGATGGAGAAATTCTATACAGTCTGCAAAAGCAAGACTGGGAGCTGAATGTGGTGCAGATCATGAACACCTTATTGAAAAATTCAGAATTACATTGAAGAAAGTAGGGAAAACCACTAGACCATTCAGGTATGACCTAAGTCAAATCCCTTACAATTATATGGTGGAAGTGACAAAGAGATTCACAGGATTAGCTCTGATAGAGTTCCTGAAGAACTATGAACAGAGTTTTGTGACATTGTTCAGGAGGCAGTGATCAAAACCTTTCCCTAGAAAAAAACATGCGAACAGGCAAAATGCCTGATTGCCCAAGGAGTCCTTACAAATACTGAGAAAAGAGGAGAAGCTAAAGGCAAAGGAGAAAAGGAAAGATATACCCATCTGAATGCAGAGTTAAAGACTGCAAGGAGAGATAAGAAACCTTTCCTTATTGATCAGTGCAAAGAAATAGAGGAAAAGACTAGAGATCTCTTAAAGAAAATTAGATAACTAGAGTATTTCATGCAAATATGGGCATAATAAAGGACAGAAATGGTATGGACCTAACAGAAGCAGAAGATATTTTTTAAAAAAGGTGACAAAAATACAAAGAAGAACTATACAAAAAAGGTCTTCATGACCCAGATAACCGTGATGATGTGATCACTCACCTTGAGCCAAACATCCTGGAGTGTGAAGTCAAGTGGGCCTTAGGAAGCATTACTACAAACAAAGGTAGTGGTGGTGGTGGAATTCCAGATAAGCTATTTCAGATTCTAAAAGATGATGCTGTGAAAGTGCTGCACTCAGTATGCCAGCAAATTTGGAAAACTCAGCAGTGGCCACAGAAGTGGAAAAGATCAGTTTTTATTCTAATCTGAAAAAGGGGCAGTGCCAAAGAATGTTCAAACTACTGCACAGTTGGACTCTTTTCACATGATAGCAAAGCTCAAACTTTTTCAAGTGAGGCTTCAACAGTATGTGAACTGAGAACTTCCAGATGTTCAAGCTGGATTTAGAAAAGGCAGAGGAACCAGAGATCAAATTACCAACATCAGTTGGATCATTGAAAAAACAAGAGAGTTCCAGAGAAACATCTGGAACATATGCTTTAGTGACTACACCAAAGCCTTAGACTTTGTGGATCACAACAAACTATGGAAAATTCTTAAAGAGATGGAAATACCAGATCACTTTGCCTGCCTCCTCACAAACCTGTGTGCGGGTCAAGAAGCAATAGTTAGTACCGGACATGGAACAACAGATGGTTCCAAATTGGGAAGGGAGTATGTCAAGGCTGTATGTTGTCACCTTACTTACCTTAATTTACATGCAGAGTACATCATGTGAAATGCTGGATTGGATGAAGCACAGACTAGAATCAAGATTGGCAGTATAGATATCAATCACCTCAGATATGCAGATGACACCACCCTTATGGCAGAAAGTGAAGAACTAAAGAGTCTCTTGATGAAAGTGAAAGAGGAGAATGAAAAAGTTGGCTTAAAGCTCAACATTCAGAAAACTAAGATCATGGCATCCAGTCCCATCACTTTATGGCAAATAGGGAAACCATCTAAATGGTGGCTGCAGCCACGAAATTAAAAGACACTTGCTCCTTGGAAGAAAAGCTATGGCCAACTTAGCATATTAAAAAGCAGAAACATTACTTCGCCAACAAAGGTCCTTCTAGTCAGAGCTATGGTTTTTCCAGTAGTCATGTGTAGTTGTGAGAGTTGGACCATAAAGAAAACCGAGCGCCAAAGAATTGATGCTTTTGACCTGTGATGTTGGAGAAGACTCTTGAGAGTCCCTTGCATTGCACGGACATCAAACCAGTCTATCCTAAAGGAAATCAGTCCTGAATTTTCATTGGAAGGACTGATGCTGAAGCAAGAGGAGAAGGGCTGACAGAGGATGAGATGGTTGGATGGCATTACCGAATCAGTGGGCATGAGTTTGAGGAAGCTCTGAGAGTTGGTGATGTACAGGGAAGCCTGGAGTGCTGTAGTTCATGGGGTTGCTCATGACTGAGGAACTGAACTGAACTGTACCTGGGATAAATTTCGCTTTGGTGCATAATTTTTAAAATACTTAAAAATTTTTTGATTTGCTATTATTTTGTTGAGGCTTTTTATCTGTGTTGATGAGAGATAGTGGTCTGTAATTTTCTTGCAGTGTGTTTGTCTAATTTTGATGTTAGGGTAATACTGTCCCATAAAATGAGGTAGGAAGTATCTCCTCTCCTTTCATCTTCTGGAAGATATGGTAGAGAATTGGTTATAGATTCTTCCTTAAATGTTTGTTAGAATTTACCAGTGAACCTATCTGGGTTTGGTTCTTTATGTCATGGCAGGTTTTAAAATATTGATGCAGTTTCTTTTATAGATATAGGCCAGTTTATATTACCTGTTTCTTGTGAGTTTTGGCATATTTTATCTTTCACATATTGGGCCCATTTCATCTCGGTTTCACACCTTGTGAGTATACTCATAGTATTCTGTTATTACCCTTTTTCTGTTGTTGTTTTCTGTAATGGTACTCCGTTTTTTTATTTCTGATATTGTGTCCTTTTTTCTTAGCCTAGGTGGATGTTTATTAATTTTTATAGATCTTTTCAAAGAACCAGTATTTGGTTTTAGTCACTTCCATCATTGTTGACTTACTGTTTTACAACTTCTTTGCCTTTTGCTCTAGTATTTATTATTTCTTTTCTAATGCTTAGTTTTTATTTACTTTGCTCTCCCTGTCCCCCCTCCCCCAACAGTTTCTTAGATTGGAAGCTTAGACAATTGATTTTAGATTTTCTTCTTTTCCGCTACATGCACACAGTGCTATAAATTCTCTTCAAGCTGCTTTGGCTGCATCCTAAAAATTTTGATGAGTTGTATTTTCATATTCATTCAGTTGAAAGGTTTTTAAATTTCTGTTGAGATTTCTCCTTTGACTCGTGCTATTTAGAGGCATGTTGTTTAATTTCCAGGTGTTTTGTGATTTTTCCAACTATCTATTAATGATTTCTAATTTAATTCCATTGTATCCTGAGAGCATGCATTGTATGATTTCTGCTTTTTCAAATTTGTTAAGGAATTTTTTATGGTCTAGAATGTTATCTGTTCTGATGAACGTTCCATGTGAGCTTGAGAGAAATGTGAATGCTGTTGTTGAATGTAACAGTTTATAGATGTCAATTAAATACAGTTGATTGATTGTGTTATAGAGTTCACTTGTGTCTTTATTGATTTTCTGCCTGCTTTTTACTATTTTTGTTGCCATTGTGTATCCCTCAGAAGTTTGACAAAATGAGAGGAACAACTCTTTTACATTGTATTTTGAGTGTGAGAACTGATGGGAGAAGTGAGAGTTAGGAGCCCTGAGAAGAAGTAATCAGCTCAGCTTAGAAGATAACCTTGGAAATGATGAGAAATGCACCTTTAGAGTGAGAGAGAGATAGATAGACATATACGCTTTTTCAGGTGTAATATCTTTCCAGGTGGCTCAGTGGTAAAAACTGCCTGCCACTGCAGGAGATTTGCATTTGATCCCTAGGTCAGGAAGATCATTGGAGGAGGGCAAGGCAACTCATTCCAGTATTTTTGCCTGGAAAAAATCCATGCACAGAAGAGCCTCATGGGCTATAGTTGGGTCACAAAAAATTAGACACGGCTGAGCATGCATGCATCTTTAAAACCAACATAATTCAGAAAGAATGGGGAATTTTCTTTATTGAAAGTGAAATTTAGCACAGTGTCTATCATGTAGGTAGATGCTTTAATGAGTGTTGGATGTTATCAGTAAAGAGGAAAAACAATAGCAAGTTAGTTATAAAGTGATACCAATTTATGGGTGACTATCTATAAAAACGAAATAGAGGACTATATGACCAATGACAAATTTATAAGACTGCTGAAATGATAAAGGAAATGTTTAGAATGGCTTATGAAAAATGTAGTAAGTACAAACAAGAGTTTTTTTTTTTTTTTTTGATTGCTTCAGTTCAGT
Source organism: Oryx dammah (assembly GCF_014754425.2). NCBI lineage: Eukaryota > Metazoa > Chordata > Mammalia > Artiodactyla > Bovidae > Oryx > Oryx dammah. The sequence goes on along the minus strand of NW_024070186.1, from coordinate 24,749,230 downwards.
TCAGTTGCTTGGTCATGTCCGACTCTTTGTGACCCCACGAATCACAGCACACCAGGCCTCCCTGTCCATCACCAACTCCCAGAGTTCACTCAGACTCATGTTCATTGAGTCAGTGATGCCATACAGCCATCTCATCCTCTGTCATCCCCTTCTCCTCCTGCCCCCAATCCCTCCCAGCATCAAAGTCATAAAGCAGTCGTCATCTGCAAGCATGATATCCTCACAGGCATCTTCTAAATTTTGGAGTTGTTTCTTTTTTACTTCTATTTCTTCCTTCAGCTCTGTGATTCTACTTGTATTCCATGCAAATTTTTTTATCTTTTGTTGATCTTCAAAAGTGACATTGACATCTTCTGCAGCCGCCTTCTTCATGGTGGTCGCTATCTTGGCAAACACGAGTTTTAAAGCTGTGATTAGAACAGAAATAAGATTAAGGGATGGTAAAATGTTAAGTGAAAGATTGGTATGAATCATTTTTATATACCTTCTCCACCGAGGGAAATTTTTTTAGAGCCGTAGAAAGCCAAATGTATAGGTTTCTAAGACAAAGTTGTTTGTGTTTAATAAAATGACAATTAAAAATGGGGAATAGAGAATAAGAGTGCACTGGATTATTTTACTTAAGTAAAGTACTCATAAACTGAGATTCTCAAAATTTTGTAGATGTAAACCATCACTAGACTTCTTGTTTCTTGATCCCAAAACCTGGTGTTCATATGTGCTCAGTCGCTTCAGTTGTGTCTGACTCTTTGCAGCTCAATGGACCATAGCCCATCAGGCTGCTCTGTCCAGGCAAGAATACTGGAGTGGGTTGCCTTGTCCTCCTCTAGGAAATTTTCCTGACTCAAGGATTGAACTCATATCTCTGATGTCTCCCACATTGGCATGCGGGTTCTTTAGTACTAGTGTCACCTGGGAAGCCCCTAAGGGGGAAAAAAAAAAAAACCTAGCAGTGGCCTTTATTTTCTGAACAAGAATATTAAATGCAGGAAGGTAAGCTGAGTGTTCTGCCTTTTAAAGTTGTATTGGTATAAAACTAAAACTATAGTAGGTTTATGCTTAGCTGCTCAGTTGTGTCCGACTCTTGCAACCCCATGGACTGTAGCCCTCCAGATTCCTCTGTCCATGGAGTTTCCCAGACAAGAATACTGAAATGGGTTGCCATTTTGTTCTCCAGGGAATCTTCCCCACCCAGGGATCGAATGCAAGTCTCCTACATTGCACGTGGATTCTTTAAGAGCTGAACTACCAGGGAAGCCTCATACTGTGTATATAAGTTTAAAGTATATTTAACCCAAGGAATGGGTTAAATACACTTATGACACATAAGTATTAACAAATGGTGTAGAATTTCCACAGTTCTTTTTCCAAGTAAAAAATGTAAATTGCATATACACATGTAAAGCATTCCATATTTGTATTTTTTGTTAAACTTGTATAAGTTTGTATACTTACAGAAATCATGTATTTTGTTTCTTCTCACTTTTTCTCTTTCAAAATGTTGTAGTTACTCACTTTAGTTCCTTTCTGTTTTGAGAATTATCTCAGTTATTTGAGATATTATTTGAGAATTAAATGAGTTTCTGCAGAAGATCCTTGTTGGATTTAAAAGTTAAGTTGTAATTTGGATATGTTGTTCAATCCCCAGATTCTATTATGCTGTTGCTTTCTAGTCAATCCTCTTTTTCCCCAGTCTCTAACAACCACTGATCTGTTCTGTGCTCTGTGGTTTTCTCACAGTGTCTTGTAAGTGGAATTCTACAGTAAGTACATAGTCTGTGTACTTGAGACTCATTTCATTGTTGAATAGTATTCCATCTTGTGAATGTGCTAATCGTATATTTATAATCTTTTAATTAAGAATAGTTTTGGAAATGTTTGGACTTCCCTGGTGGCTCAGACAGTAAAGTGTCTGCCTACAATGCGAGAGACCCAGATTCAATCCCTGGGTTGGGAAGATCCCCTGGAGAATGAAATGGTAACCCACTCCAGTATTCTTGCCTGGAAAATCCCATGGACCGAGAAGCCTGGTAGCCTATAGGCCATGGGGTTGCAAAGAGTTGGACGTGACTGAGCAACTTCACTTTCACATTCACTTTGGGGATGTTCACAGTTTCTGGCAGTTATGAATAAATTACTACAAGCATTTGATTATTAATGCACTTTTTTTTCGTAAGAACATAAGCTTTCTTTGCACTTTGCTACCAAGGAGTGGCATTGCTTTCAGTTCAGTACAGTTCAGTCGCTCAGTCGCGTCTGACTCTTTGCGACCCCATGAACCACAGCACGCCAGTTCTCCTTGTCCATCAGCAACTCCCGTAGTTTATGCAAACTCATGTCCATGAGTTGGTGATGCCATTCAACCATCTCATCCTCTGTCGTCCCCTTCTCCTCCTGCCCCCAGTCCCTCCCAGCATTAGAGTCTTTTCAAATGAGTCAGCTCTTCGCATCAGGTGGCCAAAGTATTGGAATTTCAGCTTCAACATCAGTCCTTCCAATGAATACCCAGCACTAATCTCCTTTAGGATGGACTAGTTGGATCTCCTTGCAGTCCAAGGGACTCTCAAGAGTCTTCTCCAACACCACAATTCAAAAGCATCCATTTTTCAGTGCTCAGCTTTCTTTATAGTCCAACTCTCACATCCATACATGACTACTGGAAAAACCACAGCCTTGACTAGACGGACTTTTGTTGACACAGTAATGTCTCTACTTTATAATATGCTGTCTAGGTCGGTCATAACTTTCTTCCAAGGAGTAAGCGTCTTTAAATTTCATGGCTGCAGTTACCATCTGTAGTGATTTGGGAGCCCTCAAAATAAAGTCTGCCACTGTTTCCACTGTTTCTTCATCTGTTTGCCATAAAGTGATGGGACTGGATGCCACGATCTTTGATTTCTGAATGTTGAGCTTTAAGCCAACTTTTTCACTCTCCTGTTTTACTTTCATCACGAGGCTTTTTAGTTCCTCTTCACTTTCTGCCATAAGGGTGGTGTCATCTGCATATCTGAGGTTATTGATATTTCTCTCGGCAATCTTGATTCCAGCTTGTGTTTCTTCCAGTCCAGCATTTCTCAAGATGTACCTTGCATATAAGTTAAATAAGCAGGGTGACAATAAACAGCCTTGACGTACTCCTTTTCCTGTTTGGAACCAGTCTGTTGTTCCATGTACAGTTCTAACTGTTGCTTCCTGACCTGCATACAGATTTCTCAAGAGCCAGGTCAGCTGGTCTGGTATTCCCATCTCTTTCAGAATTTTCCACGTTTTATTGTGATCCACACAGTCAAAGGCTTTTTGGCATAGTCAATAAAGCAGAAATAGATGTTTTTTTGGAACTCTCTTGCCTTTTCCATGATCCAGCGGATGTTGTCAATTTGATCTCTGGTTCTTCTGCCTTTTCTAAAGCCAGCTTGAACATAAGGAAGTTCACGGTTCATGTACTGCTGAAGCCTGGCTTGGAGAATTTTGAGCATTACTTTACTAGCATGTGAGATGAGTGCAATTGTGTGGTAGTTTGAGCATTCTTTGGCATTGCCTTTCTTTGGAATTGGAATGAAAACTGACCTTTTCCAGTCCTGCGGCCACTGCTGAGTTGTCCAAATTTGCTGGCATATTGAGTGCAGCACTTTCAGAGCATCATCTTTCAGGATTTGAAATAGCTCAACTGGAATTCCATCAGCTCCACTAGCTTTGTTAATAGCGATGCTTCTCAAGGCCCACTTGACTTCACATTCCAGGATGTATGGCTCTAGATTAGTGATCACACCATCGTGATTATCTGGGTTGTGAAGATCTTTTTTGTACAGTTCTGTGTATTCTTGCCACCTCTTCTTAATATCTTCTGCTTCTGTTAGGTCCATACCATTTCTGTCTTTTATCGAGCCCATCTTTGTATGAAATGTTCCCTTGGTATCTCTAATTTTCTTGAAGAGATCTCTAGTCTTTCCCATTCTGTTGTTTTCCTCTATTTCTTTGCACTGATCACTGAAGAAGGCTTTCTTATCTCTTCTTGCTCTTCTCTGGAACTCTGCATTCAAATGGTTATATCTTTTCTTTTCTCAGACAGCCATTTTGCTTTTTGCATTTCTTTTCCATGGGGATGGTCTTGATCCCTGTCTCCTGTACAGTCATGAACCTCATTCCATAGTTCATCAGGCACTCTATCTTTCAGATCTAGTCCCTTAAATCTATTTCTCAATTCCACTGTATAATCATAAGGGATTTGATTTAGGTCATACCTGAATGGTCTAGCGGTTTTCCCTACTTTCTTCGATTTTAAGTCTGAATTTGGCAATAAGGAGTTCATGATCAGAGCCAGTCTGCTCCCGGTCTTGTTTTTGTTGACTGTATAGAGCTTCTCCATCTTTGGCTGCAAAGAATATAATCAATCTGATTTCAGTGTTTACCATCTGGTGATGTCCATGTGTAGACTCTTCTCTTGTGTTATTGGAAGAGAGTGTTTGCTATGTCAGTGTGTTCCCTTGGCAAAACTTTATTAGCCTTTTCCCTGCTTCACTCCATATTCCAAGGCCAAATTTGCCTGTTACTCCAGGTGTTTCTTGACTTCCTACTTTTGCATTCCAGTCCCCTACAATGAAAAGGACATCCTTTTTGGGTGTTAGTTCTGAAAGTCTTGTAGGTCTTCATAGAACCGTTCAATTTCAGCTTCTTCAGCATTACTGGTTGGGGCATAGACTTGGATAACTGTGATATTGAATGGTTTGCTTTGGAGACAAACAGAGATCATTCTGTCGTTTTTGAGATTGCATCCAAGTATTGCATTTCGGACTCTTTTGTTGACCATGATGGCTACTCCATTTCTTCTGAGGGATTCCTGCCCTTAGTAGTAGATATAATGGGCATCTGAGTTAAATTCACCCATTCCAGTCCATGTTAGTTCACTGATTCCTAGAATGTCGAGGTTCACCCTTGCCATCTCTTGTTTGACCACTTCCAATTTGCCTTGACTCATGGACCTGACATTCCAGGTTCCTATTCAATATTGCTCTTTTCAGCATCGGACCTTGCTTCTATCACCAGTCACATTCACAGCTGGGTATTGTTTTTGCTTTGGCTTCATCCCTTCATTGTTTCTGCAGTTATTTCTCCACTGATCTCCAGTAGCGTATTGGGCACCTACTGACCTGGGGAATTCCTCTTTCAGTATCCTATCATTTTGCCTTTCATACTGTTCATGGGGTTCTCAAGGCAATAATACTGAAGTGGTTTGCCAGTTCCTTCTCCAGTGGACCACATTCTGTCAGACCTCTCTACCATGACCCGCCTGTCTTATGTGGCCCCACGGGCATGGCTTAGTTTTGTTGAGTTAGACAAGGCTGTGGTCCTAGTGTGATTAGATTGACTAGTTTTCTGTGATTATGGTTTCAGTGTGTCTGCCCTCTGATGCCCTGTTGCAACACCTACCATCTTACCTGGGTATCTCTTACCTTGGGCGTGGGGTATCTCTTCACAGCTTCTCCAACAAAGCGCAGCTGCTGCTCCTTACCTTGGATGGGGGGTATCTCCTTACCGCTGCCCTTCCTGACCTTCAACGTGGGATGGCTCCTCTAGGCCCTCCTGTGAGTGATCACACCATTGTATTATCTGGGTCATGAAGATCTTTTTTGTACAGTTCTTCTGTGCATTCTTGCGACCTCTTCATAATACTTCTGCTTTTGTTAGCTCTGTATGTTTTCTGTCCTTTGTTGAGCCCCTCTTTGCATGAAGTGTTCCCTTTGTGTCTCTAAATTTTCTGTAGTGATCTCTAGTTTTATTTATTTTTTATTTTTACTTTATTTTACTTTACAATACTGTATTGGTTTTGCTGTACATTGACATGAATCCGCAGTGATCTCTAGTTTTTCACATTCTATTTCTTTGTATTGATGGCTAGGGAGTGCTTTCTTATCTCTCCTTGCTATCTTTGGAACTCTGCATTCAAATGGGTGTATTTTTCCTTTTCTCCTTTACTTTTCACTTTTCTTGTTTTCACAGCTATTTGTAAGGCCTCCTCAGACAGCCATTTTGCTTTTTTTCATTTCTTTTTCTTGGGGATGGTCTTGATTCCGGTCTCCTATACAGTGTCACCAAGCTCTGTCCATAGTTCCTCAGGCACTCTATTACATCTAGTCCCTTAAGTCTATTTGTCACTTTCTGTGTATAATCATAATGGATTTGATTTAGGTCATACCTGAATGGTCTAGTGGTTTTGCCCACTTTGTTCAATTTAAGTCTGAATTTGGCAATAAAGAGTTCATGATCTGAGCCACAGTCCGTTCCCAGTCTTGTTTTTGCTGACTGTATAGGGCTTCTCCAGCTTTGGCTGCAACAAATATAATCAGTCTGATTTTGTTGTTGAACACCTGGTGATGTCCACGTGTTGAGTCTTGTTGTGTTGTTGCAAAAGTGTGTTTGCTATGCCCAGTGCGTTCCCTTGGCAGAACTTTTTTAGCCTTTGCCCTGCTTCATTCTGTACTCCAAGGCCAAATTTGCCTGTTACTCCAGGGGTTTCTTGACTTCCTACTTTTGCTTGCCAGTCCCCTATAATGAAAAGGACATCTTTTTTGGATGTTAGTTCTAAAGGTCTTGTAGGTCTTCATGGCGCTGTTCAACTTTAGCTGCTTAGTTATATATAAATAGTTAGTGTCTGTTTACTGAACTGTTTTTCAAAGGAATTCTGCTATTTTTCCATTCCTTCCAGCTATGTATGAGTTTTCCAGTTTTTATGACTCCTTACCAACAACTGAAATGGTCTTTTTAATTTTAGTCATGCTAATATGTGTGTAGTAGTATCTCATGTCAGTTCTAGTTTCCATTTCCCTAATGGGAAGATCACCTGGAGATGGAAATAGCAACCCACTCCAGTATTCTTGCCTGGGAAATCCCATGGACAGAGGGGCCTGGTGGGCTGTAGGCCTTGGGATCACAAAAGAATTGGATACAACTTAATAGACTAAAACAGCAAAAGAATGGAAAAGAGCATCCACTGGAAATATATTTCACCCTTTTATGTTCTTTGTTGAAGTGTCTGTTCAAATCCTTCACCTGTGGGGAAAAAAAGGAACTGTTTTCTGTCTTATATTTGAGGTTTGAAAGTTTTCTTCCTATAAGTTCTTTTACAATTACATGATTTGAAAGTATTTTCTCTTAGTGTGTGACTTTTTAAAATTTCTCAAGTGTCTTTTTCAGAGAAAAAAGATTAAGTCTAGTTAATCTCTTTTTTTTTTTTTTTTAATGAATGATACTTTTGGTGTCAACATGTAAGAACTCATTACCTAACCGGAGATGACAAAGATATTCTCATATTTGTTATATTCCATTTTGTGATTATAGCCATCCTCAAAACTGGAAAATATTATTGCATTGTGCTTTTGATGTTCATTTCTCTTAACAAGTTGAGCCTCAACTCTTGATGTGCTTATTGGCCCATAATATATCTTCTTTGGAGAAGTGTCTCTTTGAGTCCTTTGACCATTAAAAAAAAATATTTATTTTTGGTTGTGGTGGGTCTTGGTACTGCAGGCAGCATTCTCTAATTGTGCTGAGCTGAAGCTCCTCTTTGTTGTGGTGCTTGGGCTTCTCATTATCCTGGTTTGTCTTGTTGTGGAGCATGGGCTTCAGATTCGCGAGTGTAGTAGTTGCAGCTCTCAGGCTCTAGAGCACAGACTCAGTAATTGTGGTGCAGAGGCCTAGTTTCTCCAAGGCATGTGGGATCTTCCAGGACCAGGGGATGAACCTAGGTCCCCTGCATTGGCAGGTGGACTGCCAATCACTGAACCTCCAGAGAAGTTCTGACAGTTTCTTTTTAATTGTTTTTTTTTTTTTCTTTTTTTGGTATAATTGGATAGTAAGAAATTACAGTGGACTCTTGAACAGCATGAATATAAATTATGTGAATCCACTTAAACATAGAATTTTTTCAATAAATGCATCCTGTAGTACTAAACACAGTCTACAGTTGGTTGAATCTGTATCTGCATAACTGTGGATATAGAGGGCCATCTGTGAAGTTATATGTGATTTTTCAACTGTATGGGTGGTTGAACCTTATAAGCCCTGTGTTGTTCAAGGGTCATCTTTGTATTCTGGATACTAGATTCTTATCAGATAAATGATTTACAAATTTTCTTTACTATCCTTTGGTTGCCTTCTGACTCTGTTGATAAAGTCCTTTGATGCAGAAAAGTTTTGTTTTATTTTGATGAAATCTATCTTATTTTTTCTTTCGTTGCCTGTGCCTTTGGTGTCATAGCCAAGAAATCATTTCCAAATCTACCGTCATGATGCTTTTGCACTAGTGTTTCTTTAAGAAGTTTTATAATTTTTTTACACTTAGGTGTTTGATCCATTTTCAGTTGATTTTTGTGTATGATGTAAGACCAGGGTTCAATTCCTTTTTTTTCCTGTATGTGAATATCTATTTTTCCCAGCACCGTGTTTTTGAAAAGACAGTGTTTCCCTTATTTGCATGATCTTGGTTTGCTTGCCAGAATCCGTTTGACCAAATATGTGAGGATTTATTTCTGGAAGCGCCTTTCTTTTGGTTTGTATGTTTGTCTATATACTTGTATCATAGTGTTTAGATTACTGTCACTTTGTGGTGAAATTTGAACTCTAGAGGTGTGAGACTTCCAACTTTGGTCTCTCTTTCCAAGATCATTTTGGCTTTAAAAGGTCCTTTCCATGAGATTCCATAAGAATTTTGGATGAGATTTTCTGTATAAAAGAATTAAGATTTTGATAATCACAGTATTGAATCTGTAGATTGTTTTGAATACCTAGTGACATCCTTATAATATTGTCTTCCCATCTGTGAACAAATCTTTTACCTTGGTTAAATTTCTTTTTAAAATGTTTCCTTTATTCTAATGCAACTGTAAATGTGATTTTCTTCCCTTTCATTTTTTCTAATTGTCACTCTACAAAAACACTATTTTGTGGTTGATTTTTTTATCCTCTCACATTGTTAAATTTATTAGTTCTAAAAAAGAATTCATTTTTGTATGTTGTCTTCCACCTACAAGTTTTTTTCAACTTGTTCAGTCGCTTACTTGTGTCCAACTTTTTGCGACCCCATGGGCTGCAGCCCACCAGGCTTCCCTATTGTTGGCTCTCTCCAGGAGGTTGCTCAAACTCATGTCTATTGAGTCAGTGATGCCATTTTCAACTAGTATTTGACTATTTTCGATTCTTTAAGATTTTCTATATATAAAGGATTATGTCATCTCTGAATAGTTTTACTTCTTTTCCTACTTGGTGTGATTTATGTCTCTTTCTTGCATAATTGTTCTGCTTCAGCATACACTAATTTGTTGAAAACCATGGTAAAAATGGACATTATTGACTTTTTGATTTTAGGGGGGATAGCTTTTATTTCAGTCATTCAACAGTATGAAATTAGTTACGTGTTTTTCATAAATGCCCTTTATTATATTAAGAAAGTTCCATTTAGTTTCCTAGTTTTTTGAATGTTTTTATCATGAAGGAATGTTTTGGCTCTTTGATGTCCCTTGAGATTTTGTGAAATACTTTTTGTCTTAATTTGAGATGATTTTTTGGTTCTTTTTTACTTTCTAATAATGTATCTTATTACATTGATTTTCTAATGTTGAACAACTTTGGCATTCTTGGGTAAGCCCCCCTTGCCCATGGTATATGTTATGTTTAATATGTAGTTGTATGTTTGCTATTTGAAAATTTTTGCATTTTTATTTACAGGAGAAATTGTTTCTGTAGGGTTTTTTTTTGGGGGGGGTTGCTGTCTTTGTCTTTTATATAGAAGAAATGCTAGCTTCATAGACTGAATTAGGAAATCTTCCTTGTATATTTTTAGGAAGACTTGAGAATGATCAATGTTATTTATTTAAATTGCTTGTAGAACTCACTAGTGTAACCATCTGATTCTGGATTTTTTTGTTGGGAGGTTTTGATATCTATTCTCTTTGAATGTTATAGGTTTGTTCTAATCTTTTATTTTTCCTTGAGCCATTCAATATAGGTTATGCAGTTTATTGGCATGTAATTTTTTCCTATTCTCTTATAATCTTTTTTATTTCTGTAAGGTTTTTAATTCTAGAAATTTAAGGAAGGTGGGGATTTATAAATAAATATATAAATTTAAAATTTCTTTAATCAGATCCTGTTAGGAAACACTTGCAGGCTCTATAGCAATAGTTTTCAAAGTATGGTTCCCCACCAGCAATGTCAGTATCATCTGGGCACAGTTAGAAATGCAGATTCTTGGGAATTCCCTGAAAGTCCAGTGCTTAGGACTCTGTGGTTTCACTGCCAAGGGCACGGGTTCAATCCCTGGTCAGGGAACACGTGCAGCAAACTGCATGGCGTGGCTAAAAAAAAAAAAAGAAATGTAGATTCTTGAGTTACACGCTATACCTACTGAATCAGACCCTGGGGATGGGATCCAGCAGTTGTATTCCAACAAGACTTTCAGGTAATTCTGATACACACCAAAGTTTGAAAAACCCCAGTGCAGAGCTTTCCTGAATGTTCCTAGTATTCCCTAAATGGAGACCTGGTCCCCTCAGCAGTCAGGAGCAGAACCCCTAGGAGTATTCAAAGCCTCCAAGCCACAGTCTCCAGCATCAATGGCCTATCCAGGGTTGGGTGTTACTGGTCCCAACTTGTCCTCAGAGACAGACAGAGAATGAGCATCATATCAGCACGTCCTGTCCCTCCTCAGATATTCTGCCATCTGCTTGTCTGCTTCAGTCATCTGAAGAAAGGCCATGGAACTGTGGGAGGAGCTCGTATCTCTTCACCCAGGGCAGCTGCACTGGGCTTAGGAGCCAGTTGGCATGGGGCTCAGACCAGGATGGCGGGGGGGGGGATCCTGTAGGCTCAATGATAGGTAGAGAAGTGTTCATGTAGGTTGAATTCCTGGCTGAGTTCAGTTCAGTTCAACCCTAAGTTCCATTTAGTGTTCTACACGCCGGCTGCATGATGACAACTTGGACAGTGCACACACTTTCATGAAGTTAGAGCTTCATTAATTTGAAATACTTGATATGAAAATGTTCCATTAGAGGGACTTCTCTGGTGGTCCAGTGGTTAGAGTTCCACATTTCCACTGCCAGGGCCATGGGTTCGATCCCTGGTGAGGGAACTGCTAGTGTTGGAGAGGTTGGAGGCATGGATCAGCAGTGGCTTGCTGCAGGAACCTACTTCTCTGTAAGGTTGATAGGAATATTCCTGCTTTAATTTATGAGTGTGGTTATTTGCATCTTCTCTCTTTTATACTTTACTGAGTCTGAAAGTTTGTCAATAAAGTCAAATTTTAGCCTTGTAAATTCTATTATTTCTCTACTCTTGTTTATTTCTCCTTTTATTTGTATTATTTCATAACTTTTGTTGCCTTCAGGTTTAATTTGGGCCTCCCAGGTGGCACTAGAATCTGCTAGCCAGTGCAGGTGGAAGATCCTCTGGAGCGGGGCATGGTAACCCACTCCAGTAGTCTTGCCGTAAAATCTCATGGACAGAGGAGCCTGGCGGACTATAGTCCATTGGGTCGCAAAGAGTCAGACATGACTGCAGTGACATAGCATGCACACAGGTTTAGTTTGCTCTTCATTAAGGTAGAGAGTTAGGTTGTTGAATGACAGTTTTTTTTTAACATGGGTGTTTACAGTTATATTTCCCTCTGAGCACTGCTTTTGGTGTGTCTCATAAATTTTGACATATAGTGTCTTTGTTTTCACTATTCTCATAGTATTCTAATTTGTCATTTCTTCTTTAACTCAGAAATTTAAGAGTATTCTGTTTTTTTTTCCACATATTTGCAAATTTTCCAGTTTCTCTCCTATAACTGACTTCTACTTCCTTTTCTTTCTGGTCTAGGAATACAGTTTCTATGATTTCAAGCTTTTAAAAGTTGCTGGGACTTTTTGTGGCCTAATCAGCTATGCTGTAGAAGTTGTATGTGCACTTGAGAAAAAGGGGTATTCTGTTTTTGGGTGGAGTGTTCCTTACATGTCTGTTAGGTCTGTTTGATTTATGGTGTCTGTTGTTCAAGTCCTTTATTGCCTTATTAATCTTATGTGTGGATCTTGGTTTGTTTTTTTTTTTTTTGAAAGTGGTGTATTAAAATCACCAACTATGGCCACAGTCCATGGGGTTGCAAAGAGTCCAACACAACTGAGTGAGCATGCATGCTTGATAAGGAAAGACTTTTTTTTTTTTTTTTTTTTAAGATGTGAAAATAATATTTTAATAGTAACAGGAACACACAGCACCTCCTGGGCTGGAGGATCCAGACAAGAACACTAAGCACAAGCCTCCCAGGTACCAAAGCTGCTTCCCTCACAGCTCTGTTGTGACAAAGGTTAGACACACCACAGGTCTCCCTCGAGGGCACCCCCCCCACCCAGGCCCTGGCTCCTTACACAACGAAGGTCACATGGACACTGCAGGTTTATCCTAAGTTGCCAACAGCACTTTATTTTTTCTTTTCAACATCCTGTTCTGCGGCTTCCTTGGCCCTTTTTGCCCGGATGCCAAAGAGCCGGGCATTGGCATGGGCCATGCAGAGACTGGCAAATGCCTTAAAGTTCTTCTCCTCCTCTGTGATGACTCTGGCTTTCTCCTTCTTATAGACGTTCCATATGGGCATAACAGGTCCGGTCAGCTGAGTGGCCAGTTTGAGCTCTTCAGCAGAGCTGTCTCCCTTCTTGGGGGCCGAGGGCTTCCTGGGGAGGAGGATAAGTTTGGAGCGGTACTCCTAGAGCCGCTGCACGTTGACCTGCAGGGACTCCGTGCACTTGTTCCGCCTCCTCGGGTCCACCGAGATCCCAATGGTCCGGGCCACCTTCTTGTGGATGCCGGCCACCCTAAGCTCCTCCAGGCTGAAGCCCCTGACGGCACGAGCCTTCGTGTGGTACCTGACCGTCGGGCATCTCACCACCGGCCGGAGAGGACCGGACGCGGGGCGCAGGGCAATGCGGCGCGCCTTGGCCTGCCGGGCCTTGCGTCTACGGATCTTGCGAGCCGGCTGGTTGAACCACGTGGCCACGCACCGCTGCCAGTCCTTGTGGAAGTGGGGCTTCAGGATCATGCCATTCCGGCTAGGCGCCATGGCTGCTGCCGGAAGGCCTCCTCCAAGGGCTTACGGCCGGGAAAGCAAGGAAAGACTTTTGACACTTTGCTTTGCTTTTTTTTTTTTTTTCCTGCTTGTCTTATATCTTCATTTTTTTTTAACTTTGTATTGGGGTGTAGCTGATTAACAAACAATAGTGTGATATTTTCAGGTGAACAGCAAAGGGACTCAGCCATACATATACATGTTTCCATTCTCCCCCAAACTCCCCTCCCATCCAAGCTGGCACATAACATTGAGTAGAGCTCCACGTGCTGTACAGTGGGTCCTTGCTGGTTATGCATTTTAAATACAGCACTGTGCTGAATGTCCATGCCAAACTCCATAATTCTCCCTTTCTCCCATCCCCACCCTGGCAATGAGAAATTTGTTCTCTAAGTCTGTGAGTATCTGTTTTGTAAGTTAGTTCATTTGTATCATTTCTTTTTAGATTCCACATGTAAGGGATGTTATATAATATTTCTGTGTGATTTAGTTCACTCAATGACACTTTGTAGGTCCATCCATGTTGTTGCAAATGGTGTTATTTCATTCGTTTTAATGGCTTAGTAATATTACACTGTGTGATATTTATCCATTCCTTTATCTGTTTCTTTTATCCATTCCTCAGTCAGTGGACATTTAGGTTGCCTCCATGTCATGGCTGGTTCAAAATGGGGCAAGGAGTACCTGAAGGCTGTATGTTGTCACCCTGCTTTTTTAACTTATATGCAGAGTAATCATGTGAAATTCAGGGTTGGAGGAATCACAAGCCAGAATCAAGATTGCCAGGAAAAATACCAGCAATCTTAGATATGCAGATGATACTACTCTAATGGCAGAAAGCAGAGAAGAACTAAAGGGCCTTTTGATGAGGGTGAAAAAAGAGAGTGAAAACCTGGCTTAAAACTCAGCATGCGAAAGACTAAGATCACGGCATCTGGTCCCATCACTACATTGCAAATAGGTGGAGAAAAAAAGTGGAAACAGTGACATTTTCCACTGGGCTCCAAAATCACTGTGGACAGTGACTGCAGCCATGAAATTGAAAAGCTCTTACTCCTTATAAAGAAAGCTATGACAAACCTAGACAGTATATTAAAAAGCAGAGATACCACTTTGCTGACAAAGGTCCGTATAGTCAAAGGTGTGGTTTTTCAAGTTCAGCTCAGTCGCTCAGTCGTGTCCACCTCTTTGCGACCCCATGGACTGCAGCATGCCAGGCCTCCTTGTCCATCACCAACTTCCAGAGTTTACTCAAATTCATGTCCATTGAGTTGGTAATGCCATCCAACCATCTCATCCTGTAGTGTGCTTCTCCACCCGCCTTCAATCATTCCCAGCATCAGGGGCTTTTCCAGTGAGTAGGTTCTTCACATCAGGTGGCCAAAGGATTGGGGTTTTAGCCTGAGCATCAGTCCTTCCAGTGAATATTCAGGACTGATTTCTTTTACGATGGACTGGTTGGATCTCCTTTCAGTCCAAGGGACTCTCAAGAGTGTTCTCCAACACCACAGTTCAAAAGCATCAATTCTTCGGCACTCAGCTTTCTTTATCTTTATAGCCCAACTCTCACAAACATACATGACTAGTGGAAAAACCATAGCTTTGACTAGACGGACCTTTGTTGGCAAAGTAATATCTCTGCTTTTTAATATGCTGTCTAGGTTGGTCATAACTTTTCTTCCAAGGAGCGAGCATCTTTTAATTTCATGGGTGCAGTTGCCATCTGCAGTGATTTTGGAGCCCCCCAAAATAAAGTCAGCCACTGTTTCCCCATCTGTTTGCCATGAAGTGCTAGGACCAGATGCTATGATTTTAGTTTTCTGAATGTTGAGTGTTAAGCCAACTTTTTCACTCTCCTCTTTCACTTTCATCAAGAGACTCTGTAGTTCTTCTTCACTTTCTGCCATAAGGGTGGTATCATCTGTATATCTGAGGTTATTGATATTTTTCCTGGCAGTCTTGATTCCAGCTTGTGCTTCCTCCAGCCCAATGTTTCTCATGATGTACTCTGCATAAAAGTTAAATAAGCATGGTGACCATATACAGCCTTGAAGTATTCCTTTCCCTATTTGGAACTAGTCTGTTGTTCCATGTCCAGTTCTAACTGTTGCTTCCTGACCTGCATACAGATTTCTCAAGAGGCAGGTAAGATGGTCTGGTATTCCCATCTCTTGAAGAATTTTCCACAGATTGTAGTGATTTTCGTGACTACAGCCACAAAATTAAAAAAACTCCTCCTTATAAAGAAAGCTATGACAAACCTTGACAGCATATTAAAAAGCAAAGATATCACTTTGCTGACAAAGGCCTGTATTGTCAAAGCTGTGGTTTTTCCAGTAGTCATGTATTGATGTGAAAGTTGGACCATAAAGAAGGCTGAATGCTGAAGAATTGATGGCTTATAATTATGGTACTGGAAAAGACTCTTGAGAGTCTTGGGCAGCAAGGAGATCAAACCAATCTATCCTACAGGAAATCAAACCCAAACATTCATCGAAAGGACTGATGCTGATGTTCCAATACTTTGACCACCTGATGCAAAGAGCCAACTCATGGAAAAGACCCTGATGCTGGGAAAGATTGAGGACAGGAGGAAAAAGGGGCGACAGAGAATGAGATGTTGGATGGCATCATGACTCAGTGGACATGAGTTTGAGCAAACTCCTAGAGATAGTGGAGGACAGGAAAGCCAGGCATTCTGCAGTCCATGGGATCACAAAGTTGAACACAACTTAGCAACTGAACAGCAGTGGTTCGGCTATTGTAAACACTGCTACCGTGATCTTCTTTGTTGCTTAATTTCTCCATCACTGCCTTCCTTTGTGTTTGGTCTTCTAGTGTACCTTTTTCATTTTAAAAAATTTCATTTTAAATTACACTGGTGATCATGATATCTTATGTGTATATCAATTTAGTTTGAAACAGTAGTAACTTGACTTTTTATTTATATATTTGGGCATACCTCAAATATATTGCAGGTTTCGTTCTATAACACCACAGCAAAGCAAATAGCACAATAGAGTTACTTGAGTTTTCCAGTTTTCCAGTTATGTTTGGTCTAAACTATAGCTTGTTAAGTTTTCAGTGTCACTATGTCTTAAATGATGTACATACCTTTATTTACATACATAAAAACACTTTATTGCTAAGACATGCTAGCCATCATCTCAGCCTTCAGCTATTTGTAGTCTTTTTGCTGAAGGAGGGTCATGCCTCAGTGTTGATTGTTGCTGAATAATTAGGGTGGTGGTTTCCAAAGGATGGAGTGACTGTGGCAGTTTCTTAAAATAAGGCAACAGTGAAGTTTGCCACACTGGGGGACTCTTCCATTCATGAATGATTTCCCTGTAACAGGCAGTGCTGTTTAATAGTATTTTACCCACAATAGAACTGAAAAAAAAAATTGGAGTGAGCCCTCCCAAACTTGCCACTGCTTTATCAGCTAGGCTTGCATAATACTCTAAACTCTTCATTGTCATTTCAACATCTGCTCAGCATCTTTAGCAGTTACAGGTTTCATCTCAAGAAAGTACTTTGTTTGTTCATACGCAAGAAGCATCTCATTTGTTAGTGTTTATCATGAGATTTGTTTGAGCAATGCAGTCATATATTCAGACTGCACTTCTAATTTTAGTTCTTTGCTATTTCACTCACTACACCAGTAGTTCTTCCCCCACTGAAGACTTAAATCCCTCAAAGTCATCTGTGAGGGTTGAAAACAACTGTTTGCAAACTCTTGTTGATATTTTGATCTTTTCCATGAATCATGAACATCACTAATTGTATCTAGAAAATACCATTTTGAATGAATGAATCTTTTCCTGGTTTTCACCTGACCTCATCCAGGTTTATCAGAGAAATCACTGTCTATGACAGGTACAGTCTTATAATAGGTATTTCTTAACTAATAAAACTTAAAAAGTGAAATAACTCCTTGTGGGCTGCAGGATGGGTTCTGTGTCAGGAGATGTGAAAATGGCATATGTTTCAATGTGCATCTTTAGCAGAGCTCTTTGGTGATCAGTTACATTGTCAACGAGCAGTAAATAATATTTGAATCTTTTTTTTTTTTTTTTTCTGAGCAGTAGATCTCAAGAGTAGGCTTAAAGCATTTACTAAACAATGTTGCAAACAGATGTACTGTCAACCAGGCTTTGTTTTTCCATTTCTATAGCACAGACAGAATAGAAAATAGTGTAATTCTTAAGGGCCCTGTAATTTTTGGAATAGTAAATGAACACTGGCTTCAATTTAAAGTCACTAGTTGCATTAGACCCTGTCAGGAAAGTGTGCTTGTTTTTTTGAAACTTTGAAGCCAGGCAGTGACTTCTCCTTATACCTGTGAAAGTTCTCAGTGGCATCTTCTTCCAGTGTAATACTATTTTGTCTACATTGAGAAACTTTAGTTTTGTCATTCAATCACTCGGTCATGGCTGAGTCTTTGCAACCCCATGGACTGCAGCATACCAGGCTTCCCTGTCCTTCACCATCTCCTGGAGTTTGCTCAAACTCATGTGCATTGAATTCTAACCATCTCATCCTCTGTCATCCCCTTCTCCTCCTGCCTTCAATCTTTCCCAGCATCAGGGTCTTTTTCAGTGAGTCTGCTCTTCCCATAAGGTGGCCAAAGTACTGGAGCATCAGCTTCAGCCTCAGTCCTTCCAGTGAATATTCAGAGTTGATTTCCCTTAGGACTGACTGGTTGGATCTCCTTGCTGTTTAAGGGACTCTCAAGAGTCTTCTCTAGCACCACAGTTCAAAAGTATCAATTCTTTGGTGTACAGCCTTCTTTATGGTCTAGGTCTCGTATCTGTACTTGACTACTGGAAAAGTTATATATTTGGCTAGATGTGCCTTTGTCGACAGACTGATGTCTCTGCTTTTTAATATATTGTCTAGGTTTGTCATAGCTTTTCTTCCAAGGAGCAAGCCTCTTTTAATTTCATAGCTGCAGTCACTGTCTGCAGTGATTTTGGAGCCCAAGAAAGTAAAGTCTGTCACTGTTTCCATTGTTTCCCCATCTATTTGCCATGAAGTGATGAGACCAGATGCCATGATCTTTTGTTTTTTGAATGTTGAGTTTTAAGTCAGTTTTATCACTCTTCCCTTTCACGCTCATCAAGAGGCTCTTTAGTTCCTCTTTGCGTTGTGCTATAAGGGTGGTGTCATCTGCATATCTGAGTTTATCGATATTTCTCCTGGCAGTCTTGATTCCAGCTTGTGCGTCATCCAGCCCGGCATTTTGCATGATGTACTTTGCATTAAGTTAAATAAGCAGGGTGACAATAGACAGCCTTGACATAATCCTTTCCCAATTTGAAACCAGTCCGTTGTTTCATGTCCAGTTCTGACTGTTGCTTCTTGACCTGCATATAGATTTCTCAGGAGGCAGGTAAGGTGGTCTGGTATTCCCTCCCATTTCTTTAAGAATTTTCCACAGTTTATTGTGATCCAAACAGTCAAAGGCTTTGGTGTAGTCAGTGAAGCACAAGTAGATGTTTTTTTCTGGAATTCTCTTGCTTTTTCTATGATGCAATGGATGTTTACAATTCAATCTCTGGTTCCTCTCTCTTTTCTAAATCCAGCTTGCACATCTGGAAGCTCTTGGTTCAAATACTGGAAGCTCTTAGTTCAAATACTGTTGAAGGCTACTTTGAAGGATTTTGAGCATTAATTTGCTAGCATGTGAAAAGAATGCAGTTGTTTGGTAGTTTGAACATTCTTTCACATTGCCTTCTTTGGGAATTGGAATAAAAACTATCCTTTTCAAGTCCTGTGGCCACTGCTGAGTTTTCCAAATTTGCTGGGATATTGAGTGCAGCACTTTGACAGCATCATCTTTTAGGATTTGCAGTAGCTCTTCTTGAATTCTGTCTTTTTCGTAGTAATGCTTCCTAAGGTCCACTTCACACTGCAGGATGTTTGGCTGCAGATGAGTGATCGATCATACCATTGTGGTTATCCGGATCATTAAACTTTTTTTTTGTATAGTTCTTCTGTGTATTCTTGCCACCATCTTTTTAATATCTTCTGCATCTGTTACAGCTATACTGTTTCTTTCCTTTATTGTGCCTGTCTTTGCATGAAATATTCCCTTGGTATCTCTAGTTTTCTTGAAGAGATCTTTAGTCTTTCCTATATTGTTTTCCTGTTTTTATTTGCATTGATCACTTAGGAAAGCCTTCTTATGTTTTGTTGCTGTTCTTTGGAACCCTGTATTCTGATGGATATATCTTTCCTTTTCTCATTTGCCTTTTACTTCTCTTCTTTTCTCAGCTATTTGTAAGGCCTTCTCAGACAAACATTTTGCCTTTTTGCATTTCTTTTTCTTGGAGATGGTTTTGATCACTGCTCCTGTAGAACGTTCAAGCCTCCATCCATAGTTCTTCAGGCATTCTGTGTATTAGCTGCTGAATAACCATCAACAGGAGAATGTTGGAACCCCCCAAAAAAGAGACCTCATGTACAAGGGCAAAGGACGCCACAACAAGATGGTAGGAGGGTGCAGTCACATTAAAAATCAAACTTCATACCATCCAGAGACTCTCGGAGGGTGCAAACAAAACCCTGTGTGTCCCGGGACCAGGGAAGGGAGCCATGAGCTCTACAAGAGGCTGAGCCAGACCTGCCTTTCTGTGTTTGAATGTCTTTTGTGGAGGCGTGTGTCAGAAGCGGCCAGCTGCTGGGATAATTCTGGGAGGTGCAGCAAGTGGCATAAGTCCTCCCGGAGGAGATTGCCGTTATCCCCACTACAGAGCCACAGAGCAGGCCACCCAGAAACCAGAGAACAATTATCCCAAAGAAGTTCTTGCACTGTTATGAATGTTCTAGGCCCCACAACAGATTTCTCCACCTGGGGATCTGGCCAAGGGACTGAGAAACCCCAGGGAGTTTGACTTTGAAGTCCAGTTTACTGTAAATACGTTAATTATTTTAACTAGGTCTTCTAGTTAATTTGGTGCAACTTCTGCATCAGCCTTTGCTGCTTTACCTTGCACTTTTATGTTAAGGAGACAGCTTCTTTCCTTAAGTGTCCTGTACCAATCTCTGCTAGCTTCAGAATTTCCTATTGCAGCTTCTTCAGTTCTCTTAGCCTTTATAGAATTAAGAGAGTTAGGGCCTTTTTTGGATTAGACTTGGCTTAAGAGAAAGTTGTAACTGATTTGATCTTTTATCGAGATCACTAAGACTTTCTATCACCAGTAGGCTGTTTTGTTTCCTTATCATTCTTGTGATTTCTAGGATAACATTTTCAGTTTTCTTCAAGAACTTTTCTTTGAATTCACAATTTGACTGCTTGGTGCAAGAGACCTTGCTTTTGATCACTCTGAGCTTTCAACATTCCTTCTTCATTAAGCTTAATCACAACTAGGTTTTGATTGGAAGTGAGAGACATACAATTCTTCCTTTGAGTTGAACACATAGTGGCTCTTGTAGGTTTATTAATTGGCCTAATTTCAGTATTATTACATATCAAGGAATAGTTTTGCAGAGAGGGAGAGAGAGACAGAGGAACGGCTGTTCAGTGGAGCAGTCATAATATAGACAATATTCATTGACTATGTTCTTTGGCTTATGTGGGTGTCATTCACAGCACCTGAAAACAATTATGATAGTAACCTTGGTGATCACAGATCAGCATAACACATGATGATAATAATCAAAAGTTTGAAGTGTTGTGAGAATTAGCAAAATGTGACACAGAGATGTAGCAACTGCTGTTGGAAGAGTAGCAGTGATAGACTCTCAGGGTTTCCACAAAACCTTAAATTAGTTCAAAAAAAAAATGCAGTATCATCAAAGTGCAATAAAATGAGGTATACTTGTAATAACTTATAAAATCTTGTTTCTGTCCCCATCCCTCACTTATATTATTGTTATATATTTTCATTCAAAGAATTAGATATTCCATAATCTTGGATTGGAAGAATTTATAGTGTTAAAATGTCCATACATTTTGGACAAAGCAGTCTACAGATTTAATGCAACTTGTATCAAAATATCCATGGCAGTTTTCATAAAACTAGAAAAAGTTGTCCTAAAATTTATATGGAACTGCAAAAGACCCAGAATTGCTGAAGCAATCCTGAGGAAAAAGAACAAAGCATAGCCCTTTCAAACTTCAGACTCTACTACAAAGCTATAATATCTTACCTATTAGAGAAAATAATCTGGTAAAATGGTATAATTGAGTCACTTTGCTATATACCGGAAACAAACATGGTACTGTAAATCAATTATACTTCAATTAGAAAGTCAACTATATCTTTATACATTGTGTATTCACTAACATAGCCATATAAATACTATTTTATTATTTTTCCTTTAAATTATAAAGGAAACAAACATGGGAATTGCAAACCCAAAATAAATGATGTTGGCTTCTGTATTTGCCTTTTAGCTCATTTTTCCAGTTTTCTGTTTTTTTGTGTGTGTGGCTTCAAGTTACTGTTTATTGTTTCATTTCTGCATAAGGGACTTCCTTTATTATTTCTTGTAGGGCATTGCAGGTCTAGCAACAAGCTTCTTCAGTTTTTATTTTTCTGGGAATGTGTTCGTTTCTCTGTCATTCTTGAGTGATAGTTTGCTGGGTATAGAGTTCTTGTTTTGACAGTTTTCTTTTAGCATTTTAGATATGTCATTCTAGTGCTTTCTGGCTTCCGTATTTAATGAGAAATTGAATGTTAGTCTTATTGTGGATTCTGTGGATTACTTGTATGTAGTCAGCTTGTTTGTTTTTGTTCTTTAAGATTCTTTCATTAATCTGGCTTTTACAGTTTGACTGTACAGTTGACTTCTGAATCAAGTAGGTTTGAACTGCACTTGTTCACTCTTAGTTAAACAAATGTTTTTCAGTAAATACTAAAGTACTTCACAATCTGGTTGGTTGAGCACTGATACAGAATCATGGATATGGGCCAGCCAACTGCAAAGTTATATATGAAGTTTTTGAATGTGCAGTAAGTCAATTCCCTTAATCTTGTTGTTCAACAGCCAACTATAGTTTGTGTCTGTGTGCTTTTAAAAAGATGACTTTCTATTTAGTTATTAGAAAGTGTTAGCAATATTCGTCATGTTTTTAAATAATGCTTAAACGTATCTTACGCCCAGTAGTTTGTTTCTCCCACTCCTAATCCCTATATTACCACCCTTCACCCTTTCCCACTGGTAACTACTATTAATAATTTATTCTCTATATCTCTGTGTGATTCTCTTTTGAATTTCTCCTTCTTGGAGTTCATTTATCTTACTAATTGTGTAGATTTATGTATTTAAAATAGGTTAAGTTTTTGCCATGTATCTTCAGATATTCTTTCTTGTCTCTCTTTATCTACTTCTGGAAGTCTAAGTTCAATATCTGGGCTTAGATGGACATAATTTCTGTGAAAATTTTTTTCTTTTCTGTTAATGGGCCTTCATCTCATATTTTTTCTGCATGCCTTTTGAATTTTTTGATATTATTAAAAAACTGGACATTTTCAGTATGTCCAGTGTCGTAACATTGGACACTAGGTTCTCCTCTCCTCCCCATGGTTTACTGTTGTCTTTTCAAGGGCTACAGTCATCTCTTTATTTGCTTTGCTAACCTGTTTTTGTAAGGACTGTATTCTTTGTCACATGTGGGTCCTAAAATTTTGTTGTCTTGTTCAGCGGTCATCTTCGAGATTTCTTTTGCTAATGGAAACAAGTAATTTTTTTTTGCAGATTGTCTATTAGCTGAGGTACTTCTTCAAAAATTAGGCAGGCTTCCTACAGCTTTGCCTTAGTATTCACTTTGTGCTTGCACGGAGAGCAAAGATCACCTAGAATTGAAAGCCTGTACTCCTTAGTTCTTCTCTAAGAATCCATCCAGCCCTGGGCATTCATGTAATACTCTCCATTTCCTTGCATATGTGATACCCCTTTAAAGTATTTTCTCCCCAAGTATCTTTCTTCTCCCCCTTTTTAAGTTTGAGGCTTTTTAGATTGTTTTATGCTTATGCAACCCACTCTCTTGCCCCAGACAGCTACTTGTATCACTGTGTGTTTAAATGCTTTTGAAAGATAATAGTTTTTCCAAAAAAAAGAAAAAGGAAGTTCTTTAAAACACTCTGCTACAGTTTTAGAGAACGGGTCCATGGTGTTCTCTTTGGCACTAGCAAGCCACACCAGTAACTTGGTCTACTGTCCTTGTGGGCTATGGAGATGGCATATGAGTAAGCAAAAATAATACTGTGCTCTCTTATCAAATATAATAGACGACTTTTAGGCACTCCTCTCTTTATCATAAACTTTCATTAGATTCCAGATGTTCATAAGAGATGAGCTTTGTTGTTTTTTTTGGCCAAACTAAGAGTTGCTTCTGGCTTCCCTGGTGGTTCAATGGTAAAGAATCCACTTGCCAATACAGAAGATGTCTGTTTGATCCCTGGGTCAGGAGGACTCCCCTGGAGAAGGAAATGCAACCCACTCCAGTATTCTTGCTTGGGAAATCCCATGGACGGAGGAGCCTGGTGGACTACGGTTCATGAGGTCCCCAAAAAGTTGGACTTGACTTAATAACTAAAAAACAACAAAAGTTCCTTTACTGGAGGGCCTAATTTTTGAGGTTTCCTAGTCTTCCATTTTCCATGACATCATTTCTTTCTTTTGTTGTTGAAAGATTGACAATTTGATTTTCATGATTTTTTCCACTTCACATTTCAAACATTGCTTATCTGTTTTTCAGCTTACATTGTTGGAGTTGGTGATGGACAGGGAAGCCTGGCGTGCTGCAGTCCACGGGGTCACAAAGAGTCAGACACAACTGAGTAACTGATCCCATGGACCCCAGCACTCCAGCCTTCCCTGTCCTTCACCATCTCCTGGAGTTTGCTCAAACTCATGTCTATTGAGTCAGTGATGCCATCCAACCATCTTATCCTCTGTCGTCCCCTTCTCCTGCCTTCTCTCTTTCCCAGCAGCAGGATCTTTTCCAGTGAGTTGGCTTTGCATCAGGTGGCCAGAGAATTGGAGCTTCAGCTTCAGCATCAGTCCTTCCAATGAATATTCAGGATTGATTTCTTTTAGAATGGACTTGTTTAATCAGCTTGCATAGTTTCTCCAGAGAAGTCTGATCAGAATATTTTGTTTTTCTGTATATGAGGAATTATGTTTCTTTTGTTTCCTTTTGAATTTTCTTCATATTTACCAATATTTATATTTTAGAATATTCGTGGGAATTCTCTGATCTTTCTTCTGTGTTTTAAAATCTCAAATTACTTTTGGAAAGCTGTTTGCTACCTCTTCAAATGTTTGTTTTTGCCTTGATGTTTCTCTCTCCTTCTAAATTCTAGTTATGTGTTATTCTGTTAGGTATTGTGCCATGGCCTGTCTTGGATGCTCTGTTTTGTCTCACTCTGCTTTTTTTTTTTAATTTAATATACTTTAGTTTTAAGATAAGTTTTAGGTTCTCAGCAGAATTGAAGTTAGAGAGATCCCCCATAACTCCTGTTCCCACATACATATAACCTCTTCCACTATTAACATCCCACATCACAATGATCCATCTGTTACAATCAGTGAACCTACGTTGACAATGTCATTATCACCAGTGTTTGTAGTTTACAATAGGGTTCACTCTTTGTGTTATATATTCTATGGGTTTTGTTTTAAATGTACAGTTTAGATGTATCCATGATTCTAGTATCATACAAAATAGAGTCTGTGCCCTAAAAATCTTCTGGTCTCACTTGTTCATCTTTGCTATCACATAATGTTTGGCCACCCCTGATATTTTTACTGTCCTCATAGTTTGACCTTTTCCAGAATGCCATGTCCCTAATAGTTTGACCTTTTCCAGAATGCCATGTCATTCAAATCATATAGGGTGTAGCTGTTTCACATTGGGTTCTTTTAGTTAGTAATATGTATTTGAGCTTCCTCCATGTCCTTTCCTGGTTTGATAGCTCATTACTTTAAAGTGTTAAGTAATAATGAATTTTCAGTTCATTTGGGTAAATACAAAGGAGTGTGATTGTTGGTAGTACTGGTGATTGTAGTCTATATATTCTGGCATATTCATTTTTTTCAAAAGTAATTTTCAGAGGACCTAAATAGACATTTGGAGAAGGCAGTGGCAATCCACTCCAGTACTCTTGCCTGGAAAATCCCATGGATGGAGGAGCCTGGTAGGCTGCAGTCCATGGGGTCGTGAAGAGTCAGACACGACTGAGCAACTTCACTTTCACTTTTCACTTTCATGCATTGGAGAAGGAAATGGCAACCCACTCCAGTGTTCTTGCCTGGAGAATCCCAGGGACGGGGGAACCTGGTGGGCTGCCATCTATGGGGTCACACAGAGTCAGACACGACTGAAGCAATTTAGCAGCAGCAGCAGCACCAAATAGGCATTTTTCAGAAGAATATACACAGATAACCAAAATCTACATGAACAGGTACTCAACATCACTAATCTTCAGGGAAATGAAAATCAGAGCCCTAATGAGGTCTTCCTTCACACCTATTTGAGGATGTCTTTGATCAAAAAGATGAGAGAGATTCTCGTTGAAGATACGGACAGAACAGAAACCTTGTTCACTATTGGTAGAAATGTAATTTGGTACAATCTCTAGAAAACAAATAATTAAAAATAAGACTGTTGTATTATATATATAATATTATATAGCAATCCCACTTCTCAGTATATATCCACAATAAATGAAATCATTATACCAAACATATAGATGTATTTATCCCATGCTTACAGCAGCATTCCAGTTTGCCTTGATTCATGGACCTAACATTCCAAGTTCCTATGCAGTATTGCTCTTTGCAGCATCGAACCTTGCTTCTATCCCCAGTCCCATCCACAACTGGGTATTGTTTTTGCTTTGGCTCCATGCCTTCATTCTTTCTGGAGTTATTTCTCTACTGATCTCCAGTAGCATATTGGGCACCTACCAACCTGGGGAGTTCCTCTTTCAGTATCCTATCTTTTTGCCTTTCTATAGTGTTCATGGGGTTCTCGAGGCAAGAATACTGAAGTGGTTTGCCATTCCCTTCTCCAGTGGACCACATTCTGTCAGACCTCTCCACCATGACCCACTCGTCTTGGGTGGCCCCACAGGGCATGGCTTAGTTTCATTGAGTTAGACAAGGCTATAGTCCATGTGATCAGATTGGCTAGTTGTCTGTGATTGTGGTTTCTATGTGTCTGCCCTCTGATGCCCTCTCTCAGTGCCTACTGTCTTACTTGGGTTTCTCTTACCTTGGACGTGGTGAATCTCTTCACGGCTGCTCCAGCAAAGCGCAGCCGCCACTCCTTACCTTGGACATGGGGTAGCTCCTCTCAGCCCCTGCCCCTGACCTCCGGCGTTGGGTAGCTCCTCTTGGCTGCTGCCCCTGACCTTGGATGTGGGGTAGCTTCTCTCGGCCCTGCATATTAAAAAGCAGAGACATTACTTTGTCAACAAATGTCCGTCTAGTCAAGGGTATGGTTTTTCCAGTAGTCATGTATGGATGTGAGAGTTGGACTATAAAGAAAGCTTATTGCTGAAGAATTGGTGCTTTTGAACTGTGGTGTTGGAGAAGACTCTTGAGAGTCCCTTGGACTGGAAAGAGATCCAACCAGTCCATCCCAAAGGAGATCAGTCCTCAATGTTCATTGGAAGGACTGATGTTGAAGCTGAAACTCCCAATACTTTGGCCACCTGATGCAAAGAGCTGACTCATTTGAAAAGACCCTGATGCTGGGAAAGATTGAGAGTAGGAGAAGGGGACGACAGAGGATGAGATGGCTGGATGGCATCACTGACTTGATGGACGTGAGTCTGAGTGAACTCTGGAAGTTGGTGATGGACAGGGAGGCCTGGCGTGCTGCGGTTCATGGAGTCGCAAAGAGTCAGACACGACTGAGCAACTGAACTGAACTACAGCAGCATTATTTACCATAGCCAAAATATGGAAACAGCTTTATGTGTCCATGGTCTTAATGAATAGAGAAAACCTGGTTGTCTCCGTGTACACACAGTGGAATATTACTCAGTCTTAAAAAAAGCAAAAAAAACCAGCTCATCATTAGACAACTTGGATCAGCCTGGAGGGCATTATGCTAATGAAATTAGCACCACAGAGAAAGGCAAATATCACGTGAAAGCACTTATATGTGATATCTATAGAGCCGGAAGATTCATGGGAAAAGTAGTGGAAAAAGTAGTTGCCAAGGGCAAAGTGGTAGAAATAAGGAGCAGTTGCTGGAAGGGTACAAACTTTGTTCTAAATGAATATGGTCTGAAGATCTAATGTATAATAAGGTGACAGTAGTTGATAATACTTTCTTGTATAATTGAAATTTGCTAAGAGAGTAGAATATATTAAATGTTTGGGTCAAAAAAAAGGAATATATGTGAGATGATGGATGTATTATTTAACTCAATGAGGGAAGCCCTTCACTGTGTGTCCATATTTCAAATCATCTTGCTGTAATTATCTTATAGTTTGTCAACAATACATCAGTAAACTGGAAAAATAATTTTTCTTTCTTTTTTAATTAACAGGATTACCTTTGAGGTTATTTTGAAAGTTTTGAGTTGTACAGCACTTGATTATTTTGCTGCATTGTGGAAAGATCTTTGCAGCAATGATTACTTCAGAGTTACCAGTGTTACAGTAAGTATTACAGCTTTTCATTTTTTTAAATGCATGTCACACTTTTCTGTATCAAAATACTTTTATTAATGAGACATGAAATGTGTTCTTTGATAGTTGGGCAGCATGTTTGAAGTAAAAGAACTATTAGAGGGTATAATTATTATATCCATCTATAGCCTTTGCATTATAATGTCAGTATGTAATGTCCAAGTTACTGAACAAAAAAGTTACTGTCTTATTTTAGGATTCAGCAGAAACTATGACCATGGGCTGGTTTGACATGCCAACCTCTTCTGTAAATAAAGTGTTAATGAAACAAAATCACACTGACTCCTTTGCAGAATTGTTTATGTACTAAAGAAAAAGTTAACCTGCAAACAGAAATATTTTGTTTGACTATATAGACAAGAATTTGTAGACCTCTATCCCATATCACCCTCTCACCCCATGCCAGAACTTCTTTTCCCTGAGATTGAGATTGTAATTGATGAGTCCTTCCTGGCATTTCTAGTGGCATCTAATTAGATTTTTTTGGAGTTACAGGACACATATAGAATTTGATCTTGTTTTCGATTCTCTGGGAAATATGATCATGTAATGGCAAATACTTTGCCCTTTATAGGTTTTATTTAGCTTCAATGTAGGAATCTATATACTCTGATCATGTATGATAACAGCAGTTTAGATATAAAGAAAGTGACCAGCAGTTTACATAATTATGTTTTTATAGTTCCAGAACATTTATATGTGTCTTTTCTAAGAAACTGTAGTCTCCTTCCAGTTGATCTCCTGTCCTTCTGTTTTTCCTCTAGAGTTTTAAGACAGAATGCTATCCAAATTACTTTACATGCTAAAAGCCATCAATACCTACCCTACTCATTTGTCTAAATATGAAAGTGTTAATCTCTGAGTTCTGTCCGACTCTGTAACCCTCCAGGCTCCTCTTTCTAGAGGATTCTACAGGCAAGAATACTGGAGTGGCCAGCCATTCCCTTCTCCAGGGGATCTTCCTGACCCGGGGATCAAACCCTGATCTCTTGCATTGTGGGGAGATCCTTTACTGTCTGAGCCACCCGGCAAGCTTTACTATTGATTAAACATTATTAAATATTGCCAATTACAACATATTATTTATTCCAATAAATGTTGTAATAGAGCTATGCTAGGCTTTGAGGAGAAAGATCAAGTGGAAAAAACTTTGTCCTTGCTGCCATGACGCTTATATAGATAGAAATTAATCAAATAATCACCAACATACAGATTTAAACTGCCATTGGTGCTTTGAAAGTAAGCTGGAGGATTTTATTAGAATTTTAATACATGCCTTGAGTTAGTCTACTTTTCTAAGGAAGGAAGTGTAGGGAGGTAGGAGGAATCATGATAGGCTGAATCACAGTGTGTTTGAGGGACTGAAATAAAGCTGTGATTCCCCCCCCCCACCCCGCCCCAGGATTAAAGACGGAGTGGGGTGAGATATGGCTTGCAAGTAGAATAGGGCTGTATTGTATAGGACCTACTAAGTCTTAAATTAAAAATTTGAGGTTGTTTTCCCCTGGCAGTAGAAGGAAGTCATCATAGAGTTTTAATCATGAGAGAGAGAGAGAATAAGATATATGCTTTGAAAATCATTCTTAGTACATAGTATAGTGATTTGATTGGAAAAGGCAACAGAAGAAACGAGGAGTCTTACTAGGAGAAAGGTGTTGCAGTGTCCAGGCCAGAGATAATAACAACTTGAACTAAAATGATTACGATGAAAATGGAGAGAGTAAGACAGAATTTAGAAAGTTTTTAGGGAATTAAATGACTTTATAAGGTTGAATATGATTTTTCTATTCTCTTTATTTATGTCCAGTAGTCATTTGCAGGCTTTTTGGTAGAGCAGTTTGGTTGACGTTTGAATTTGCATAGCCCTTGAACCATCTTTCTGTGTCTGTTCTAGAGAGGTATTTGTTGATGTGTAAGAGTTAAGGTGGAAAGATAGTTGTTTCACCTCTGTTTGTAGTAGTTAAAAACTGGAGACAGTCTAAGTACTCACAGATAGGGAACATATTATAGAGTAGCATTTAGGAATCCTTTGTATTTGTAGGAAAATTCCTACTAATTTAAGTTTAAAAAATTAAAATGTAGACATTGCTTTGTATTTATGTATATATATGCCAGAACATAAGTATTTATGACAGTATTGATGAAACTTAATAATCTTGTTCTGCAGATTGAAATTCAGAGTTAGGGTATAGTGAAGTGAAACTCGTCCTTGTATTCTTATACCTTGCTTGAAATTAAAAAACATATTTATATATCATGTATTCTAATAAATAAAAAATACATAAACGGATTGAAGTATGTTAGTTGTTTGTTGGTAATAGCTTTCATCTTTTAAGCTGGCTGAAGTGTGAAGAATTAAAAAGCAATTGTACTTTTTTCTGTTGTCAGTGAACTATTGCTGAAGAATAAATTAATTTCACTATTGGGACACATTTTGTATCCTTGTAACAAATTTGCTTTTGTAGTTGCCTGGAGATTTCTATAAGCATCAAAAGTACTAGTGTATTCTGTCCACATAAGAGAAATTCTAAACATAATATTTGCATTCTGCTATCCTGCCATGGAGATAGAGAATTCACTTTTACCTTGAGATCTAAGGTTTTAAGATCTTTCACTTCCTCATCTGTAAAACTGAGACATCAATATGTTGTCTTAATAAGGTTTTGTGCATTGGTAATGTCTGTAAACTGGCAGACAGTATATACTAAACAGTCTATTTGGATTATAGTGAGGAGAAAAAGCAGTATGATTTATTATTCTTAATTAAATCAGTGATTGAAAGACTACTGATACTGTTTCAGAAACCTGTTTTTATAAATATTATTGGACCACAGCAATATCCATTTACTTATGAATGGCCATATTCATGCTATGGTCCACAAGTTGAGTATCAGATACAGAGAACTTCATACCATTCAGCCTAAAATATTTACTGTATAGCTGTTAAAGAAAATGTTTGCTGACCCTTGGACTAGATCAGTATTATTTATAGTTTTAAATACCAAGTTGCCTTTGAAGGTTTGCAAACAAAGAAGGAATGTGATATGAGAATATTAGTGATAGTAGTGTGTAGAGTTGCTTGGACAGGGAAATGTTAGAAGCAGAGAGATAGGTTGCAATTAATTCAAAAAGTTGTAGTTATGGTAGTAATCATAAAAAGAATGGGAGACGGAATTAGTATATAGAGGATGACTCAGGAGGATTTTTAACTGATGGCCTAAGAGAAAGACTGATGTGATTGGGAGTACGACAGGATAGTGGTGACAATAATAAGTTTCTAAAACAGTACAAATTTGGGTATTAATAAATTAGTTATTTAGTGATATTGCTTTGAGTAGACAGCTAGAAATAAGTCATAATTGAACTTAATTTTATGTGTGTTGTTTGGTGAATTTGCAATGGTATGCAAAGAAGTGTTACACATGCAGTTGAAAATCTTGAATTACAGATAGGTCTAGTGGTAATATACTGAAGTCATTTGCATAAAAGTTCCACATGAATTGGATGAGATCTCCAAGAGAGGTTAGTTTAAAGGGAAAAGAGCAGATACTAATGAGATGAGCTTTAAGGGATCAAAACAAAGAGAGTGGAGCTAAGAGCCATCAATGGAGCAGTTTGAGAAATACTAAGTTGTGAATTGAGTTTACTATTTGCTTTGGACCCTTCCTCTTGTTTGCAGTTTTATATAGATGCAGCTAGTAATATAGAATTCAGTGAAGATATTTTTGTTAATATTATCCATGTGTTTTTAATGCCATGCTAGGGCCAGTCTGTATTGGCCTAGAGAGCTGAAAATTAAATTTCCAGAAATTTTGTGACCTTGTTAAATATAACATGCATGCATGTGTGTGTGCTAAGTTGCTTCAGTTGTATCCGACTCTTTGCGACCCTATGGATCTCTGTAGCCTTCCAGACTCCTCAGTCCATGGGATTCTCCAGGCCTGAAGACTGGAGTGGGTTGCCATGCCCTCCTTCGGGGTGTCTTCCCTACCCAGGAATAAAACCTGCGTCTCTTATGTTTCCTGCATTGCAGGCAGATTCTTTACCACTGGTGGCCCTGGGAAGCCCATATGTAACATAGCTATTATGGAAAGTTAAATTATGCAAGCTTAAAATTAAATAAATCCTATTAAAAATAACAGTAAATTTTCAAAACTCATCACTTCCTAATTATTTTACATCTTACTATTTTCTATGCTTACATCTTACTATTAGGTTTTTATTTACACCTCTTCCATGTATGGTGGAAATACTTTGTAGTAGTGTACTACTATTGTTAATTACTTCTCAACTCTGTATTTGGTGATGTCACTTTGCTAGTTTGAATTTGGTTGTGATAAGAGTATTCAGTTTATGAAAGTCAGCAAACACTATAAGGACTCAGTGTATTATTTCATTGTTTGTGGACACAATAAAATGATGGAGAAATTGTTAATAATGCAGATTAAACTTAAAGATCTAACAGGTCTTTAGTCATTATATTATGACACCACAAAAATTTGAGGACATATCTTTCTAGTGTTCGAAAACTATTACATATGCAATTCAGTAAAAAAAGATGCTCACAACATTGACTAATGAGTGAAGTTACAACAGATGGCTTTGTCATTTCTTTTGCATTCTGTTCATTAAAGTGTACAAAGGTATCAACTGTCTTTCACGTCAAAAGCCTGTTCGCTCATCAGTTGAAACCATAGGTTAGCTAGGGATACAAGAGTTTCACAAAACTATCATAATCATTTCATATGAATCTGTAAACTAGATAGATGCTCAAAATTCTCCAAGACAGGCTTCAGCAGTATGTGAACTGTGAACTTAAAGATGTTCAACCTGGTTTTAGAAAAGGCAGAGGAACCAGGGATCAAATTGCGAACATCTTCTGGATCATGGAAAAAGCAAGAGAGTTCTAGAAAAACATCTATTTCTGCTTAATTGACTATGCCAAAGCCTTTGACTGTGTGGATCACAATAAACTGTGGAAAATTCTTCAAGAGATGGGAATACCAGATAACCTGACCTGCCTCTTGAGAAACCTGTATGCAGGTCAGGAAGCAACAGTTAGAACTGCATATGGAACAATAGTCTGGTTTCAAATAGGAAAAGGAGTATGTCAAGACTGTATATTGTCACCCTGTTTATTTAACTTCTGTGCAGAGTACATCATGAGAAACGCTGGACTGGAAGAAGCACAAACTGGAATCAAGATTGCCAGGTTATCAATAACCTCAGATATGCAGATGACACCACCCTTATGGCAGAAAGTGAAGAGGAACTAAAAGGCCTCCTGATGAAAGTGAAAGAGGAGAATGAAAAAGTTGGCTTAAAGCTCAACATTCAGAAAACGAAGATCATGGCATTTGGTCCCATCACTTCATGGGAAATAGATGGGGAAACCTCTGATTTTGGGACTCCAAAATCACTGCAGATGGTGACTGCAGCCATGAAATTAAAAGACGCTTACTCCTTGGAAGGAAAGTTATGACTAACCTAGACAGCATATTAAAAAGCAGAGACATTACTTTGCCAACAAAGGTCCGTCTAGTCAAGGCTACGGTTTTTCCAGTAGTCATGTATGGATGTGAGAGTTGGACTATAAAGAAAGCTGAGTGCTGAAGAATTGATGCTTTTGAACTGTGGTGTTGGAGAAGAATCCTGAGAGTCCCTTGGACTGCGTGGAGATCCAACCAGTCCATTCTAAGGGAAATCAGTCCTCATGTTTATTGGAAAGACTGATATTGAAGCTGAAACTCCCATACTTTGGCCACCTGATGCAAAGAGCTGACTCATTTGAAAAGACCCTGATACTGGGAAAGATGAGGGCAGGAGGAGAAGGGGATGACAGAGGATGAGATAGTTGGATGGCATCACCAACTCAATGGACATGGGTTTGGGTAGACTGTGGGAGTTGGTGATGCTCAGGGAGGCCTGGCATGCTGGGGTCATGATGTTGCAAAAGTTGGATCAGACTGAGCGACTCAACTGAACTAGATAGAATTTATAATAAAGAATATTGTGCATTTTTATTATCGCTTGTAATTTGTGTGCTCTACTTCCTTTATATTGGTACTGTTTCTAATAATTTATGTGCATAAATTTTTTGAAGTGCCATTCTTAAACATTTACTAACACACTTTCATTATATTATGAAATGAATAAAGTTCCTCCCAAACCTTTATTTATTTTATATTGAAGAATTAGCCTTTTGCAGTTGTACTTTGCATTTATATTTTCTATAGTAGCTGCCATTTCCACAGTTTTATTTCCTTGTCTGTATTTCTCAGTTTGGAAAATCATTTTATTCATTGTTATGTAATATTAACCACGGAGGGTAATATTTTGAATTTGCTAAAGATTTTTTCTGAACCTGAAAGTATAAACCACTTCTAATCAGCTATATGTGTACATACAGCAAAAGGTAAGAAAGCTAGAGGAATAGAGCTGCATTGTATTATTAATAGGTATGTATTTATTAATTTGTTCACTAAAATAATGTATCATATTTTCTAGAGATTCAACTAATGAGACTACTGCCCATTCTGATGCTGGCAGTGAACTTGAAGAAACAGAGGTGAAAGGAAAAAGAAAAAGAGGTCGACCTGGCCGGCCTCCAGTATGTATATACTTGTCATCTTTGTTTCTATAATGGTTACCAAGGAAAGGTTCTTGATATGAGCTATTTGTTAATTATAATACTGTTAATACTTTTTAAAATCTCACTGACACATTAGAATGTCTTGGAAACTGCTTCATAAATAGCCTTAGCAGTGGTTAGAAAATTACAGTATCTTTTTTGCTTTCCATGGCGTGCTCATAAATAAATGGTAGTCCATGTGAAGGGATTGGGAAGGTGATTGACATGGAATGAGGTGTAGTTAAGATTTCCTTACTTTTTATTTTTAGATGCAGCTCTGATTTCTTGTGAGCTCTTTATGAATCTTTTTAGTATTTGAGTTCAGTCTCAGAATATATTCTCATTTACACATGATTGAGAAGTTTAGAAAAGCTCTAAGTATTCTTACTGTATCGTATCTTAATGTCATATGAGTACACAGTCATTTAATTGAAAGTAGTACTGTCAGAGACAGTAGTATCAGTGGTATCAGTGGGTTAAGGCTTGTATTATTTTATACTCACCTTTATGAGAATAAAGGTGAGTTGACTTTGTTATTGCAGTTTTAAAATTTTATTTTATAGAAGTTCTTATTATGGAAAAATTTAGCCTTTTTCTATGGAAGTCATAATAGTATAATAAACTCTCCATATAAATCTTAAGCTACAGCAGTTATCAGGTCATGGCCAATCTTTCTTTCCTGTGTTATTTTTGAAGGTCATTGTAGATAGCATTAAATCTTTGAATATTTCAGAATGTATCTAAAAGATAAGAGCTTCCCTTCTCTCTTTTTTAGAACATCACTCCATGACTTAGCAACTAAACAACAACTAGTATCATTCTTGTAATGCAAGATGACAGTATTTTAGTAAAATCACCAAATAAGACATTTAAAGTTTATAATCATCTCATAAATATTATCTTTTAAAAATTAGTTTGTTAGGTTGACTCGTGGTCTACCTATTACAATCAGTGGCTGTGTTATTTAACCAGTTATTATGTATGCATGTCGTTTGTAGTGACTTAAAAATGTTTTTTATGTTAATTTTGTTCTATCAATATTTATCTGTTTGCCACAGTTTCTTATTAGATTCAGTGAAACTCCATAGCTTTTACTTTCCAGGACACTCTAACAACAACAAAGAAAGGGATAGGATGACTTCTACAGTTTTCTTTACACTTGATTTTATCCTTCACCTTTATATAAAGTAAAAAATAGTGGAGGAACAGACATATATTATAGGCACTCTTTATAATCCTTAATTTTGTAGAAGTATTTGATGCTATGGTATTCCTTTAATAAACATGTTGGGCAAAGTGAGAGCCTTGTAGCTAGAAGCGGTACACTCTTTTAGTTTTTCTTACTACTGTATGGTTTTTCTAAGACTATGAGCAAGTCACATTGCTTTCTCTAGGATTCATTGTTTATAAGTACACATTTTGAAATAAGACAAAAGTTGCTTGAAAATAGTAGAATAAACTGCAAACATGATTGCTTTGTTGAATTTATTCCCCTCCAATTAAAATTCTTTACTTAATGATTCAGGTTAAGTGCTGTCTTCTTCAAGAACACCTTTATTTATTTATTTATTTATTTATTTTCAAACAGAATTTATCACCCCTTCAGCAGTCTGTTGTATTATTTTTTATAACCTATTTAGTTTTAACTTGTCTACAGCTATATTCATGTAATGTTTTGCTTTCCTGATGAAAAGGAGTCTGTGTATCCAAATCCTTAGCTCTTTTGCGGTTAGAAATAAGATTTTATTTTTAGTGAAATTGGCTTCCCTGGTGGCTCACACTGTAAAGAATCTGTGTGCAATGCAGGAGACCAGGGTTGTGTCTGTGGATAGGGAAGATTCTCTGGACAAGGGAACGACTACCCACTCCATTATTCTTGCCTGGAGCATTCCATAGGCAGAGGAGCCTGGTAGGCTACAGTCCATGAGTTTGCAAAGAGTCCAACATGACTGAAAGACTGGCACTGACTTAAGGAAACTGCTACTACATAATCTAATATGTAAATAGTACATGTTCATCCCATGTTTCTAGTATGGAAAAACTGTCAACCGTCATAGGATAGTAGCATTCTAGAGCCATGTAGACTCTAGTCCTTATCTTCACACTCATTATCACATAGCTTTTTATATCTTTACCTGACGCAGACCCATTTCTTAACCTTGGAAACGAGCTGCCTGAGTTTCTCCTCTGGGCTTTGCACTGTACTGATGTTTTTTATGTCATTTAATCTTCACACCAGTACTGTTAAATAGGTCTTGTATGCAGTTTACAAGGTAGAAAACAAAAAAAGAAAGTGGCTGAGGTCACATTGTTGCATAAGAAACAAAGCTAGGATTAAATTCATAACTTACCTCCCAAACTCTTTCCCTCAAGAATGCCAAAACACCAAGATGTTAATTAAAATTGAGAGGTACAGTTGTCAGGATGATCATATTTGAGTTATGCCACAGTACCTGTTATGAAGATGGCTTGGGCACTTTCCATCAACTGGCTCCATTTTGAACAATTCTAAGTTTTGGTTCATAACCCCTTTGTTAGCATTCATTCTTATTAAAAGGACTTCATGGATCTCTGATTTTACTAATTTCCTCAGTGAAATGAAAACAAATTTTATAAGGACTTTGGGCAGCATTATTTTCCTTATTTCTAAATTCTTAGGAGACATCTCATTTTGGTGTTTATTTTCAGTAGGTTATTATTTCAGACTGTTCTTACTGAACTGTTACTTTGCAGATGTCCTATTCGTACTTGTTATTATTGTGGCTCTGAAAGGATGATGCTATCGAAGAGTTGCACTCAGTATGTCAAAGGATTTGGAAGACCCAGCAGTGGCCACAGGACTAGAAAAGGTCAATCCTCATCCCAATTCTCAAGAAGGGTAGTACTAAAGAATGTTCAAATCATAGGACAGTTGTAGTCATCTCCCTTGCTAGTAAGGTCATGCTTAAAATCTTACATGCTAAGCTTCAGCATTATGTGAACCAGGAATTTCCAGATATCCATGCTGGGTTTAGAAAAGGCAGAGGAATCAGAGATCAGATTGCCAACAACTGCTGGATAATAGAGAAAGCAAGGGAATACCAGGAAAAACATCTGTTTCATTGACTGTGCTAAAGCCTTTGACTTGTGGATCATAACAAACTGTGGAAAGCTCTTGTGTGTGTTAGTCGCTCAGTTGTGCCCGACTGTTTGCGACCCCATGGACTGCAATCCATTAGGTTCCTCTGTCCATGACATTTTCCAGGCAAGGATACTGGAGTGGGTTGCCATTTCCTTCTCCAGGGGATCTTCCCAAAGCCTTTGACTGTGTGGATCATAACAAACTGTGGAAAGCTCTTAAAGAGGTGGAAATACCAGACCATCTTACCTGTCTCCTGAGGAATCTGTATGTGAGTCAAGAAGCAACAGTTCACACCCTGTATGGAACAACTGATTGGTTCAGGATCGAGAAAGGAATACAACAGGGCTGTCTGCTGTCACCGTGTTTGTTTATACGTTGAGTACATTATGAGAAATGCTGGACTGAACAATT
Organism: Oryx dammah; assembly: GCF_014754425.2. Taxonomy (NCBI): domain Eukaryota; kingdom Metazoa; phylum Chordata; class Mammalia; order Artiodactyla; family Bovidae; genus Oryx; species Oryx dammah. The sequence goes on along the minus strand of NW_024070186.1, from coordinate 24,711,313 downwards.
TACAATCTGGAATCAAAATAGACAGTAGAAACATCAGCAACCTCAGATACGCAGATGATACCACGCTAATGGCAGAAAACTAAGAGGTATCAAAGAGCTTCTTGATGAGGGTGAAGGAGGAGAGTAGAAGAACTAGCTTAGAACTAAGTATTAAAAAACTAATGGCATCCAGCCCCATTACTTCATGGCAAATACAAGGGGAAAAGGTGGAAGTAGTGACAGAGTTCCTCTTCTTGGATTCTAAAATCACTGCAGATGGTGACTATAGCCATAAAATCAGAGATGTTTGGTTCTTGGCAGGAAGGTTATTACAAACCTAGACAGTGGGTTGAAAAGCAGACACATTACTCTGCTGACGAAAGAAAGAGAGAAAGTTACGACAAACCAATGCACTGGTCATAGTAAACACCCTCTTCCAACAACACAAGAGAAGACTCTACACGTGGACATCACCAGATGGTCAACACCAAAATCAGATTGATTATATTCTTTGCAGCAAAAGATGGAGAAGCTCTATACAGTTAGCAAAAACAAGACCGGGAGCTGACTGTGGCTTAGATCATGAACTCCTTATTGCCAAATTCAGACTTACATTGAAGAAAGTAGGGAAAACCAATACACCATTCAGGTATGACCTAAATCAAATCCCTTATGATTATACAGTGGAAGTGAGAAATAGATTTAAGAGACTAGATCTGATAGAGTGCCTGATGAACTATGGATAGAGGTTCGTGACATTGTACAGGAGACAGGGATCAAGACCATCCCCATGGAAAAGAAATGCAAAAAAGCAAAATGGCTGTCCGGGGAGGCCTTACAAATAGCTGTGAAAAGAAAAGAAGCAAAAAGCAAAGGAGGAAAGGAAAGATCTATGCATCTGAATGCACAGTTCCAAAGATTAGCAAGGAGAAATAAGAAAGCCTTCTTCAGTGATCAATGCAAAGAAATAGAGAAAAAGAACAGAATGGGAAAGACTAGAGATCTCTTCAAGAAAATTAGAGATACCAAGGGAACATTTCATGCAAAAATGGGCTCGATAAAAGACAGAAATGGTATGGACCTAACAGAAGCAGAAGATATTAAGAAGAGGTGGGAAGAATACACAGAAGAACTGTACCAAAAAGATCTTAACGACCCAGATAATCACGATGGTGTGATCACTCACCTAGAGCCAGACATCCTGGAATGTGAAGTCAAGTGGGCCTTAGGAAGCATCACTACAAAAAAAGCTAGTGGAGGTGATGGCATTCCAGTTGAGCTACTTCAGATCCTGAAAGATGATGCTGTGAAAGTGTAGCACTCAAGATGCCAGCAAATTTGGAAAACTCAGCAGTGGCCACAGGACTGGAAAAGGTCAGTTTTCATTCCAGTCCTAAAGAAGGGCAATGCCAAAGAATGCTCAAACTACCCTACAACTGCATTTGTCTCACATGCTAGTAAAGTAATGCTCAAAATTCTCCAAGCCAGGCTTCAGCAATATGTGAACCGTGAACTTCCACATGTTCAAGCTGGTTTTAGAAAAGAGATCAAATTTAGAACCAGAGATCAAATTGCCAACATCCGCTGGATCATGGAAAAAGCGAGAAAGTTTCAGAAAAACATCTATTTCTGCTTTATTGACTATGCCAAAGCCTTTGACTGTGTGGATCACAATAAACTGTGGAAAATTCTGAAAGAGATGGGAATACCAGACCACCTGACCTGCCTCTTGAGAAACCTATATGCAGGTCAGGAAGCAAGAGTTAGAACTGGACATGGAACAACAGACTGGTTCCAAATAGGAAAAGGAGTACATCAAGGCTGTATATTGTCACCCTGCTTATTTCACTTCTATGCAGAGTACATCATGAGAAATGCTGGACTGGAAGAAGCACAAGCTGGAATCAAGATTGCCGGGAGAAATATCAATAACCTCAGATATGCCGATGACACCACCCTTATGGCGGAAAGTGAAGAAGAACTAAAGAGCCTCTTGATGAAAGTGAAAGAGGAGAGTGAAAAAGTTGGCTTAAAGATCAACATTCAGAAAACGAAGATCATGGCATCCGGTTCCAACCCTTCATGGGAAATAGATGGGGAAACAGTGGCTGACTTTACTTTTTTGGGCTCCAAAATCACTGCAGATGGTGACTGCAGCCATGAAATTAAAAGACGCTTACTCCTTGGAAGGAAAGTTATGACCAACCTAGATAGCATATTCAAAAGCAGAGACATTACTTTGCCAACAAAGGTCCGTCTAGTCAAGGCTATGGTTTTTCCTGTGGTCATGTATGGATGTGAGAGTTGGACTGTGAAGAAAGCTGAACACTGAAGAATTGATGCTTTTGAACTGTGGTGTTGGAGAAGACTCTTGAGAGTCCCTTGGACTGCAAGGAGATCCAACCAGTCCATCCTAAAGGAGATCAGCCCTGGGTGTTCATTGGAAGGACTGATGCTGAAGCTGAGAGTCCAATACTTTGGCCACCTCATGCGAAGAGTTGACTGATTGGAAAAGACTCTGATGCTGGGAGGGATTGGGAGCAGGAGGAGAAGGGGACAACAGAGGATGAAATGGGTGCATGGCATCACCGACTTGATGTACATGACTTTGAGTGAACTCCGGCAGTTGGTGATGGACAGGGAGCCCTGGCATGCTGCAATTCATGGGGTCACAAAGAGTCAGACATGACTGAGCGACTGTATTGAACTAACACAGTGTGTTGAAAAGCAGAAACAGTATTGTGCTGACAAAGGTCTGTATATTCAAGGCTATTGTCTTCCCACTGGTCACATAGGGTTGTGAGAGCGGGACATAAGGAAGGCAGAACACCAAAGAATTGATGCCTTCAAACTGTGGTCCTGCAGAAGACTCTTGAGTCTGTTGGATTGCAAGGAGATTAAACCAGTCAATCTTAGGGGAAATCAAGCCTGAATATTCCTTGAAAGGACTGAAGCTGAAGCTTCAGTGTTTGTTCACTTGATGTGAACAGTTGACTCATTGGAAAAGTCCTGATTCTGGGAAAGATTGAGGGCAGAAAGAGAAGTCGTCCTTAGAGGAAGAAATGGCTGGATGGTGTCCCCGTTGCAATGGACATAAACTTGGGTAAACTTTGGGAGATGATGAGGGACAGGGAGGCCTGGTGTGCTCTATTCCATGGGATTGCAAAGTATCAGACAAGACTGGGTAACTGAACGACAACAATTCAAATAATTATTGATCTCCAAACGGACACTATATAGTATCACATTTATTCTACCCCTGTGATTGTATTAGGAATTAATGGACATCATTTTCTCTGTCTACACCATCTCTAAGCTCATGTCACCCAGATTTATGTCTCCAGCTTGAACTTTACTCTGGATTCCAGACCACAGCTAAATGATGATTCCATTGAAAATCATCATTTAGCTATTTAATGGTCCCAAGATATTTTAAAAAACCAAACTTTCACACTTCTATCCCCTGCTAAGCCTTTTTCCCATAATGGCAGCTTTGTGCTTCTAGTTGCTCAGCTGTAAACCATGTAGTCATTCAGTCTTTCTTTCCCAGCCTATAGGTAAACTATCAACATATGTTGTCTAATTGATTTGCAAATTGCATCGATCATTTTTTACTGTAATGCTGAGTTAAGCCATCATCCTGTGCTTTTGTTGAAACCTATCATGTGTGCTCTTTGCCTCAGAGTCCTGTGTCATCTTTTCAGTGGGGCCTCTCTTACAGATGGTATCTGGAATTGCGTATCTTCCCTTCTACTGCAAGGGACTTTCTGTCCTCATCTTCTGTGTGTGTGTATGTCTTCTCTCCTTTCTCTTTAGTACTTACTATTATCTAACATAGTATGTCCTTTAGGTATTTATTCATTGTCTGTCTCCCTCTATTAGAAGGTAAGCTGCTTGAAGTAAGGGATTTTTATCTGGTTTGTTTACTGCTGTATACTAGTGTTTGACTTCAGTGATTGTTTATTGAGTTAATGAATGGTGTTTAATTTTGTTAAATCATCACTCTTTTTGTTACCTTAGTGTTTTAAATTTTTAAAATTTTGAGATGATTTCAGTCACAGATGAATTCCAAGAATTCTACAAAGAATTCCTGTGCAGATTCTTCATGCATATTATCCAAATGTTAACTTGTTACAACATTTGCTTTATTATATTTTCTCTCTCTTTATATATATACACAGAAATGCATAAATGTGAGTATACATTTATATATCCAAATCTATTATATACCAATTATTATTTTTTAACTCTCTGAGAATAATTTGTTGACATGATGCCACTTTACTCCTAGTACTTTATTTAGTATACATTTTCTTAAAAGCAAATATATTCTTCACAACCACAGTACATGTTTTAAAAGTCAGGAAAGCAATATTTGTATAATAGTGACCTTATGTACATAAATTTCATTCAGATTTTGTCTGATATTCCAAGAATGCCCTAAATAGAAAAAAAAGTTTTTTTTTTCCCTTGGTTCATGATCTACTCCAGGATTTCATATTGCTTTTAGTTGTCATGTAAATCAGCGTAACTGTAACCTCACTTGTCTTTACTCTCTGGTTTAATGTTTTATTATGTTTTTTTGTTCTCCATTCTATTTAAGAAAGACCAGTACTTATATTCTGAACATTATTTAACTTTCATATTCACATAGGCTAAGTAGGAAAAGTAGAAAAAGAGATACAGTTTTTACTTTTCTGCCCATATATTCATAAAAATAGAAAATTTAGTATAGCAGGTACAACAAAATATTAATGAGTATCAGAAGTAAAGGTTAACAGGTGAATATATTTTTAAAAATCAGATATTCTAAATTCCTTGGTACTATTGTTTATGTTATGAATTTTATGATATATATTTTATAAATTTAATCACTGTATAGTATTCTGCATGTGATTAATTTAATTGATTCCCTATTCTTGAATATATATGTTAATATTTGCTTATTAATTTAAACCGTGCAGACATAAGCTTATATCTCAAGAATAAGTTTGTTCTAGAGCCATAGATACTTTTTAATCTGTTGCTGGTGCTGCTAAGTCGCGTCAGTCGTGTCCGACTCTGTGCGAACCCATAGATGGCAGCCCACCAGGCTCCCCCGTCCCTGGGATTCTCCAGGCAAGAACACTGGAGTGAGTTGCCATTTCCTTCTCCAATGCATGAAAGTGAAAAGTGAAAGTGAAAGTCGTATCCAATTTAGCGACTCCATGGACTGCAGCCCACCAGGCTCCTCTGCCCATGGGATTTTCCAGGCAAGAGTACTGGAGTGGGGTGCCATTGCCTTCTCTGACTTTTTAATCTAGATTCTTAAAATTACAATTCAGTACTCAAAAAATATGCTGTATATTTTGAAAGTTTTTGATGTATGTTACTGGGTTATGTTTCACACAACAAAATACATGGTGTTACCTATCTTACTCTTGAGTATACTGATTGTTAAATCTTTTCTGATTTTTAAGTAATGTAACATTTCATCAATATGTTATGCAGTAGTGGTCATTTGTATTTCTTTTCTGAATTGCCTATTGCTCCTTTTCCATACCACTTTTTCTATTTTTAATTTTCTAAACAATTGAAACATCTTTTAAAAATAGTTTTTGTAGCTTAAGCCTACGTACTTTTATGATCAGTTTTGGAAATGTAATTATCAGTTGGATTTGTATCTATCTCCTCTTTGTCAAATGAGCTTTCTTGTTTTATCTGAAAATTTTTTCACTGAACATTTAGACTAACATTTAGTTCTGGCTTCCTTAATTATGCTAAAAGATACCATAATTTTTCCAGGAATCTAGAATTAAAACAGCAGTCACCATTTAATTTCCTCATACTAAATCCCTTCCCCTCAATCCTATATCTAATGATATTCCAAGTCTCATGAATTTTTGTTTCATAATGTCTTATACAATCTGTCCCTTTTGTTACATTTCCAATGTTCCTTTCTTTAGGCCTCAGTTTAAAGGACTTTGTACTGTTACCTTCCTGTTTTTAAACTTTTCCCTTTTCCATCCTATTTTTTAAATCACTGCCAAGTTGACCCCCCTTTTTTTTTAACTTGTTCGAATATTAGGAAGCACCTTATTTAGGGGCATGTTCTTCTAACTTATTTTATTGTGTTTGTAAACTCATAACCTTTTATTCAGTCAAATACATCTCTTTTGTCCTTCTGTATATGGCTTGTGGTTTTTCACTTATTCCTGGGTGTTCATTGGAAGGACTGATGTTGAAGCTGTAACTCCAATATATTGGCCACCTGATGCGAACAGCTGATTCATTTGAAAAGACCCTGATGCTGGGAAAGATTGAGGGCAAGAGGAGAAGCGGACGACCGAGGATGAGATGCTTGTGTTAGGTCCATACCATTTCTGTCCTTTATCGAGCCCATCTTTGCATGAAATGTTCCCTTGGTATCTGTAGTTTTCTTGACGAGATCTCTAGTCTTTCCCATTCTGTTGTTTTCCTCTATTTCTTTGCTTTGATCACTGAGGAAGGCTTTCTTATCTCTCCTTGCTATTCTCTGGAACTCTGCATTCAGATGCTTATATCTTTCCTTTTCTCCTTTGCTTTTTGCCTCTCTTCTTTTCACAGCTATTTGTAAGGTCTCCCCAGACAGCCATTTTGCTTTTTTGCATTTCTTTTCCATGGGGATGGTCTTGATCCCTGTCTCCTGTACAATGTCACGAACCTTAGTCCATAGTTCATCAGGCACTCTATCTATCAGATCTAGTCCCTTAAATCTATTTCTCACTTCCACTGTATAATCATAAGGGATTTGATTTAGGTCATACCTGAATGGTGTATTGGTTTTTCCTACTTTCTTCAATTTAAGTCTGAATTTGGCAATAAGGAGTTCATGATCTGAGCCACAGTCAGCTCCCGGTCTTGTTTTTGCTGACTGTATAGAGGTTCTCCATCTTTTGCTGCAAAGAATATAATCAATCTGATTTTGGTGTTGACCATCTGGTGATGTCCATGTGTAGAGTCTTCTCTTGTGTTGTTGGAAGAGGGTGTTTGCTATTACTAGTGCATTTTCTTGACAAAACTCTATTAGTCTTTGCCCTGCTTCATTCCGTATTCCAAGGCCAAATTTGCTTATTACTCCAGTGTTTCTTGACTTACTACTTTTGGATTCCAGTCCCCTATAATGAAAAGGACATCTTTTTCAGGTGTTATTTCTAAAAGGTCTTGTAGGTCTTGATAGAACCGTTCAACTTCAGCTTCTTCAGCATTACTGGTTTGCGCCTAGACTTGGATAACTGTGATATTGAGTGGTTTGCCTTGGAAACGAACAGAGATCATTCTTTTGTTTTTGAGATTGCATCCAAGTACTGCATTTCGGACTCTTCTATTGACCATGATGGCTACATCCATTTCTTCCGAGGGATTCCTGCCCGCAGTAGTAGATATAATGGTAATCTGAGTTAAATTCACCCTTTCTAGTCCATTTTAGTTCACTGATTCATAGAATGTCGACGTTCACTCTTGCCATCTCTCATTTGACCACTTCCAATTTGCCTTGATTCATAGACCTGACATTCCAGGTTCCTATTCAATATTGCTCTTTACAGCATCGGAACTTGCTTCTGTCACCAGTCACATCCACAACTGGGTATTGATTTTGCTTTGGCTCCATCCCTTCATTGTTTCTGGAATTATTTCTCCACTGTTCTCCAGTAGCATATTGGGCATCTACTGACCTGGGGAGTTCCTCTTTCAGTATCCTATCATTTTGCCTTTTCATACTGTTCATGGGATTCTCAAGGCAAGAATACTGAAGTGGTTTGCCATTCCCTTCTCCAGTGGACCATATTCTGTCAGACCTCTCCACCATGACCCACCCGTCTTATGTGGCCCCATGGGCATGGCTTAGTTTCGTTGAGTAGACAAGGCTGTGGTCCTAGTGTGATTAGATTGACTAGTTTTCTGTGATTATGGTTTCAGTGTGTCTGCCCTCCAATGCCCTGTTGCAACACCTACTGTCTTACTTGGGTTTCTCTTACCTTGAACATGGGATATCCCTTTGCAGCTTCTCCAGCAAAGCGCAGCCACTGCTCCTTACCTTGGACAGGGTTATCTCCTCACAGCCACCCCTCCTGACCTTGAACATGGGATAGTTCCTCTCAGCCGTTCCCGCGCCATTGCAGCCTGGCACTCTTGGCCACTGCCCCTCGGGCATGGGGTCCTCCTGGCTTCTCTTGACCTTGGACGTGGGGTAGCTTCTCTTGGCTGCGCTAAGTGCGCCGGTCAGGTTAGGCTCAATTCATTTCTTTGTTTCTTAAAATTTATAGACAGGTTATTGTACATATAGACTGCAGTTTCTCCTGTAGAGAACTTTTGGGATAGAGTAGTTTGGGAAAATCTTCTTGTCCAACTATGCCAACTTAAAATAGTTTACCAGAAGTGTGGACATACATTTAAATTAAGTAGTATAGAGTTGTAGTAAAGCATTTGTTCTAAAGATTGTTCTGTTGCTGCTAAGGTGCTTCAGTCGTGTCTAACTCTGTGTGACCCCATAGACTGCAGCCCACCAGTCTCCCCCGATTCTCCAAACAAGAACACTAGAGTGGGTTACCATTTCCTTCTCCAGTGCATAAAAGTGAACAGTGAAAGTGAAGTTACTCAGTTGTGTCCGACTCTTATTGACCCCATGGACTGCAGCCTGCCAGGCTCCTCCGTCCATGGGATTCTCCAGGCCAGAGTACACTCTGACATTAAATTGCATCATTTTCACAAAGTGAAGGGTGTATATAGGTTTTTGAATTGCTGAGTCTGTTTTTCAGAAAATTCATTACTTAATGCATTGAGTCAGGGTTTGTTTTAGAAAGTTGTCCCCCTACCCTCAGATATTTGTTCATGTCTTTTTTACCCCCAGTGTCCCTTGAATTATCTATAGCAATGAATACCTGAACCCGGTGTACCATAGATATCTCACTTGCACTATGGTTTATGGGATTTGAAGCTTCACTGTCCCTCCTCCACCACCAAATGACAGAATTGTATTAGGATGTTGAAAAATACATTTTAAAACACTGTGAATTTTTTGAAAGGTATGTGTGCTGCTATATTGAAGGATCAACTATTTAATATTTTTCACACATAGTAAGTGGACGGTGAATATAGAAAGAAAAGTTGTGTTCAATGAGTGAAAAAAAATTGTCTGATATCTTATATTCTGTAGATTGAATCAATTTGGGCATGTCTCTTTGCTCATGATTAAATTCACGTTATGCATATTTGATAATATTACCACTTACTGTCACTTGGGCTGTTAAGCATAAGTTCTTAGAGTTATTATAAATGAGCTTCTGTGAGAGAAGACATTAGAAGCTAGCCACACATACTCGGTTGAGGTACATATTTGGAAGGAGGTCCAATTTCCATTAGTGGAAGAAAGATTTACTAGACAGGTAATAGCTGGGATAAATGGAGTAAGCTGATCATCATCTACCAGGAAAACTGTATCTCTAGGATCATAAAGTACATCTGGTCTAGAGCTGGCACCTGTATTGCCTGGCAGTCTGTTATGAGGGCCCCACCCAATGGCCTGGGATTCAAGGATAGGATTTCAGTCCCTGAGACAAACCTATAATGGATAGGACTCTAGCTCCAAGGAACTGAGTTACTGGCTGGGTTTCTAAGGCATTAGTAACCTCCTAATTAAGGGAAAGACTCAGGTTTTTTTTTTTTTTTTTCTATTAACTTATTTAAATTGAAGCATAGTTGATCTGTAATATTGTTTCAGGTATGCAACAAAGTGATTCATGTTATATACTTCGGATTATTTCCATTATAGGTTATTATAAGATATTGAGTATATTTCTTTGTGCTTACAGTAAATCCTTCTTGCTTATCTGTTTTAGTTTTTTGTATCTATTAATTCCATATTCCTAATTTATCCTTTCCCCTTTGGTAACCACGTTTGTTTTCTACATCTTTCTAACCATGAGTATGTTTCTGCTTTGTATATAGATACATTTGTATTTTCTTTTTAGATTCCACATATGAGTGATATCATATGATATTTGTTTTTCTCTTGCTTTATTAAATATAATATTCTCTCGGCACATCTGTGTTGTTGCACATGGTAATATTTTTTGTTGTGCCTGAGCAATACTACATTATATATATGTGCCACATCTTCTTAAGCCAGTTGACTGTTGAGGGACACGTGGGTTGTTTCCATGTCTTGACTTTTGTATTTAGCGGTGCTATGAACATTGGGATGGGTGTATCTTTTTGAGTTGGAGTTTTCACTTTTCTCCTGATTTATACCCAAGAGTGGAATTGCTGGATCATACAATGGCACCCCACTCCAGTACTCTTGCCTGGAAAATCCCATGGACAGAGGAGCCTGGTGGGCTGCAGTCCATGGGATCGCTAAGAGTCGGACACGACTGAGCAACTTCACTTTCACTTTTCACTTTCATGCATTGGAGAAAGAAATGGCAACCCATTCCAGTGTTCTTGCCTGGAGAATCCCAGGGACGGGGGAGCCTGGTGGGCTGCCGTCAATGGGGTCGCACAGAGTTGGACATGACTGATGTGACTTAGCAGAAGCAGCATGGTAGCTTCATTTTTAGGTTTTTTGTTTGTTTGTTTAGGGAACCTCCATACTGTACCATGTGACTGTATCAGTTTATATAACCATCAACAGTGTAGGAGGGTTCCCTTTTCTCCAGACCTTTTTCACCATTTATTTCTAGACTTGTGTTGTATTTCTTTATAGTAAAATGAAATATCAGAAAGAGAAAGCTTAAGAAAAATCCCATTTAAAGCTGTGTCAAAAATTACCTAAGAATAAACTTAACCAAGTTGAAAGGCCTATATGCAGAAAATGATAATACATTGATAAAGGAAACTGAAAGTGATTTAAAGAAATAGAAAGATATCCCATGCTCCTAAGTTGGAAGAATTAATAGTTAAAATGTCCATAGTACCCGAAGGAGTCCACAGATTTAATGCAATCTATATCAGGTCAGAAAGCGACAGTTAGGACTGGACATGGAACAACAGACTAGTTTCAAATAGGAAAAGGAGTACGTCAAGGCTGTATATTGTCACCCTGCTTATTTAACTTCTATGCAGAGTACATCATGAGAAATGCTGGACTGGAAGAAACACAAGCTGGATCAAGATTGCCGGGAAAAGTATCAATAACCTCAGATATACAGATGACACCACCCTTATGGCAGAAAGTGAAGAGGAACTCAAAAACCTCTTGATGAAAGTGAAAATGGAGAGTGAAAAAGTTGGCTTAAAGCTCAACATTCAGAAAATGAAGATCATGGCATCTGGTCCCATCACTTCATGGGACATAGATGGGGAAACAGTGGAAACGGTGTCAGACTTTATTTTGGGGGGCTCCAAAATCACTTCAGATGGTGATTGCAGCCATGAAATTAAAAGACGCTTACTCCTTGGAAGAAAAGTTATGACCAACCTAGATAGCATATTCAAAACCAGAGACATTCCTTTCCCAACTAAGGTCCATCTAGTCAAGGCTATGGTTTTTCCAGTGGTCATGTATGGATGTGAGAGTTGGACTGTGAAGAAGGCTGAGTGCCGAAGAATTGATGCTTTTGAACTGTGGTGTTGGAGAAGACTCTTGAGAGTCCCTTGGACTGCAAGGAGATCCAACCAGTCCATTCTGAAGGAGATCAGCCCTGGGATTTCTTTGGAAGGAGTGATGCTAAAGCTGAAACTCCAGTACTTTGGCCACCTCATGCGAAGAGTTGACTCATTGGAAAAGACTCTGATGCTGGGAGGGATTGGGGGCAGGAGGAGAAGGGGATGACAGAGGATGAGGTGGCTGGATGGCATCACTGACTTGATGGATGTGAGTCTGAGTGAACTCCTGGAGTTGGTGATGGACAAGGAGGCCTGGTGTGCTGCGATTCATGGGGAAAAAAAGTGTTTTGGAACTTCTTGGTCCAGCCACTCAACTGGTCGTTATCAGTTATTCCATACAATTTACTTTTACTTGCACATCACAATTCAATTGAGAAATGGTTTATGATTGTTGTATAGAATAAAAGACGACACTTCAAAATGATGGTTTTTTATGATCTGCAGGCAGATTATGAGGCACCCACTTACCAAGCCTTTCTACCTTTCCAGTTTGCTTCAAATGCCTAATGACTGTAGAATGGTTGATACTCAGTTCTTTGACAGCTTCATGTGTAGTTGTAAGAGGATTGACTTCAATGATTGCTCTTAGTTAGTTGTTGTCTGTTTCTGATGGTTGGCCACTATACTCCTCATCTTCAAGGCTCTTGTGTAATTTGCAAAACTTCTTGAACCACCAGTGCCCTGTATGTTCGTTAGCAGTTCCTGGGCCAGATGCATTGTTGATGTTGTGAGTTGTCTCTGATGCTTTTATGACCCATTTTGAACTCAGATTTTTAAAAAATTGCTCAAATTTGTTTTCTGTCTAAAAAAATATAAAATAAAGAGCAAGTGTTAAGTCATTAGGAAAGAAAGTGAGAAATGTACATTCAAATGATGTATATGATAATCACATGTATTTAACAGTGTATTCCAGTATCAAACAGCAAAGTTCAACAACGGAAAACCACATTTACTTTTGCACCATTGTAATAGCTTTGTGAGGATAGAGGTTACGATGTTGGATTGTACAAGGTTGGACAGTCGAATCAGGAGAGAAATCTTCACCAGTAATTTAAACAGAAAAATGTAATGTGAGAAATTATCATTTGTTGAAAATTCTTTAATAATTTATCATTCAAGGATTATGAATTAAGACAACTAAGTATCTTTCTGTTAGAGTGGCTGAAATCTAAGAACCTGGCAATACCAATTTCCTGGCACAAATTTGAAGCAACAGAAGTTGGAGCTCATTGCTGTTTAGAATGTGAAATGGTGTTGCCACTTTGGAAGACTGTGGAAGTTTTGTACTAAGCTAAACATAGTTTTAGTATGTTATGGTAATCCTAGGTGTTTGCACAATGGATTTGGAAGTTTTGTTTATACAAAACTCTGTATGTAAATTCTTATAGAAGTTTTATTCCTAACTGCTAAAAATGGTGGGCAGGATGTCCACCGTTAGGTAAATGGATGACAAAACTTGGTACATGCATACAGTAGAATATTGTTTACAGAAAAACAGAAATGAGCTATTAAACCTCTAAAAGACATGGATCAATATTTAATTTGTTTTGTTAAGATGAAAAATACCAGTATGAAAATGTATGCTCTGTGACTACAAATATATGACTGTGTAAAAGACAAAACAGTAGTGGTGATTAAAAAATAGTTTTTGGAGTTTGCCAAGGGAAAGTGGGAGGGTTAAATGTGAACAACAGGCATTTTTTAAGGTAGTAAAACTTTTTTCTGTTATACCATAATTGTTCATTCATGACACTATGTATTTGTCAAAAATCATTGAACTTTTCATAAAAAGTGAATTTTATTAATTCACATGTTTAAAAAATCATTTATAAGCTTTGGGGAATAGCAGGATGAAATGTAGAGTGTATCAATATTATCTAACTCTGTTGCTGACTTTAGTAACTTTGGAAATGAGTCTGTAAGACTAAAGTCAAAGAAAACTGCTGTACACAATGCATAAAAGAGCTGCAGTCTAGTTCATAAAATTGTTTCCCATGAGGTAGGGCTTAAAATACTGCTAGGGCTTAAAATACTGCTGTATAAGTACACTGATGAGAGCCAGATTTCTTGCTGTTGGAGTGGGAGTTTGTAGATGAGTATGGGGAAGAAGCATCCATATGTTAATGGATTAGATTTGGAGATACCAGTTACAAAAGAAATTTGCTTAACTTAATATAGATAACAGACCATTGCATACAGAAATATTTGTAGTTATGTGTATATATATGGAACATACATTTCATTGTTTTGCCCACCTAAGGGCCTAGAAGCAAGGGCACTCAGTATGAAGGAGCAAAACCTAGTGCCCAGATCTTCATTCCTAATAAAATTCTCTAATAAAAGGAACCAGAACTCTTACCTGATTCTAACACTGGAAAACAGAATATACAGTATGAGCATGGAGAATGTTGTGCTGCCGGAAAGTAACCAAGTACTAAATAAAAAATACACACAATGGAGTATGTGTATATTTATCACACAATAATATGTCAGAAGGACAAAGGAGACAAAACTGAAAGATCTCTCAATGGCCAAAGATGAAACAAGTTGAACAACAAAATAAAATAATATTTAATTGTAATCCAAAGTAAATGTTGACGGGTCTACATTAGTATACATGATTGAATGAATGAGAGAGAATAGAGAAATCTCCCATGCTGAAAGAATATCAAACAGTATGTATAAATGCTCGATCTCCAAGGAGGTGGAGCATAGCTCCTCACTCCTTCAATGTGGAATGCACATACTGACTTTCTTCCAAACAGTGAAGTATGGAGACGAGAGTAAAAGTAACTTTACAGTGGAAAACCTGACAAATATCACCTCTGCCAACTGATTAACAGGTCAGCATCAAGAGTGATAAGTCATGTGTTAGACTATACCCTTGATTGTGAGGGGACAAAAGATATTATAGGTGACACTTTATCTCTTATATCGTCCTCTCCAAACCGATAATTCCAGTCTGGTTGTGAGAAAAACATCAGACAAACCTCAGTTGAGGAATGTTGTATAATATACCTGTACAACATAAAATACTTGTCCAAAATTCCTTAAAATTTTCAAGGTCACCATAAACCAGGAAAGAATAAAAACTGTTGCAGCCAAGAGGAGCTTAGGGAGACATGATGTGAATATGTCTAAGAGCCCTTGGGTGGGCTTCTAGAACAGATCATTTAAAAAAAAAAAAAAACTAGGAAAATCTGAATTAAATATGGACTTTTGTTAATATATGAAGAGTGGTTCATTAATTGTAACATATATCATACAAATAGTAAGGTGTTAATAATAGGTCTAATTAGATACTATATATGTGGGGGTTCCTTTTACTGTCTTCACAACTTTATTTTGTATAGCTAACACTGTTCTAAAACTAATTTATTTAAAAATAAGCAGTAAATTTATTATGCATTAATTCACACAAATAGAGGTCAGGCTATTAACTATAATATCAAGAGAGTGAGAGAGTACTTTGAAGAATATAAGAATAGAGAATGATGGGAGTGTGTCCTGTGAGCAGGAAGAGAAGCCCCACTATGCTGTGCTTTGTAGTGTTCCTCTAGGGCATTTGAGTTATAAAGCTTACCATTGCAGCAAATGACAAGAGAAATGTTTACCGAATCCAGTTCCAGCATCACAAAGTGGGGCAAAATAAAGTACATTTGAAGAACAGTAAATTGATAACCAAAACAGTCTGGTATGAGAGAGAACTAAACCACTCAAGAAAGCGTATAAAGATTGAGAAGATGCTTAGCAGAGACCTAAGGTAACACTGACAAGGAAGGAATATAGGGAGGGAAGAGATCTGAAACACATAGGGATAATGTGGCTTGCTGGGAGAGTTGCAAAAAAAAAAAATGTCTATTAAATTTAGCAGCATTGATTTTACTGGTGAATTTGGTCAGTAACTCTAGTGTGTTTATATATAAGTGAAATTTACGGGAATGATAACAAGAGTAGTGACTGCAAGCTACTCTATCTTGACTCCAAAGGTGAGACATAGATAAGGTGATGGCAGGTGTTGACTTTTCTTTGTAAGTTGGGAGCATGGCATGGGATGGGTTGTTAAATGAAGATTGTGCCTTGTCTAACTCAATGAAACTATGAGCCATGCCCTGTAGGGCCACCCAAGTTGGACGGGTCATGGTGGAGAGTTCTGGCAAAATGTGGTCCACTAGAGAACTGAATGATAAACCACTTCAGTATTCTTGCCTTGAGAACCCCATGAACATTGGGAAAAGGCAAAAAGATAGGACACTGGAAGATGAACTCCCCAGGTTGATAGGTGCCCAGTATGCTACTGGAGAAGAGTGGAGAAATACTCCAGAAAGAATGAAGAGAAAGAGCCAAAGCAGAAGAAAAACCCAGTTGTGGACTGACTGGTAATGGAAGTAAAGTATGATGCTGTAAAGAACAGTGTTGCATAGATACTTGGAATGTTAGGTCCATGAATCAAGGTAAATTGGAAGTGATCAAACAGGAGATGGAAAGAGTGAACATAGACGTTTTAGGAATCAGGGAACTAAAATGGACCAGAATGGGCAAATTTAAATCAGATGACCATTAGATCTACTACTCCGGGCAGGAATCCCATAGAAGAAATGGAGTAGCCACCATAGTCAACAGAGGAGTCGGAAATACAGTACTTAGGTGCAATCTCAAAAACAACAGAATGTCTTTGTTGATTTCCACGGCAAACCATTCAGTATCACAGTAACCCAAGTCTGTACCCCAACCAGTAATGCCGAAGAAGCTGAGGTTGAATGATTATATGAAGTCCTACAAGATCCTTTAGAACTAACACCCAAAAAAGATGTCCTTTTCATCATAGACTGGAATGCAAAAGTAGAAAGTCAAAAGATACCTGGGGTAATAGGCAAGTTTGGCCTTGGAGTAGAAAATGAAGCAGGGCAAAGACTTACAGAGTTTTGCCAAGAGAATGCACTGGTCATAGCAAACACCTTCTTCCAAAAAGACAAGAGCCGAATCTATACATGGACATCACTAGATGGTCAACAGCAAAATCAGATTGATTATATTCTTTGCAGCCAAAGATGAAGAAGCTGTATACAGTCGGCAAAAAGAAGACCAGGAGCTGACTGTGGCTTAGATCATGAACTCCTTATTGCCAAATTCAGACATAAACTGAAGAAAATAGGGAAAACGCCATTCAGGTATGACCTAAATCAAATCCCTTAAGATTACACAGTGGAAGGGACAAATAAATTCAAGGGATTAGATCTGATAGACAAACTGCCTGGAGAACTATGGACGGCAGTTTGTGACGTAGTACAGGAGACAGGGATCAAGACCATCCCCATGGAAAAGAAATGCAAAAAAGCAAAATGGCTGTCTGGGGAGGCCTTACAAATAGCTGTGAAAAGAAGAGAGGCGAAAAGCAAAGGAAAAAAGGAAAGATACAGCCATCTGAACGCAGAGTTCCAAAAATAGCAAGGAGATAGAAGAAAGCCTTCCTTAGTGATGAATACAGAGAAATGGAAAACAACAGAATGGGAAAGACGAGAGATCTCTTGAAGAAGATTAGAGATACTGAGGGAATATTTCTTGCAAAGATAGGCACAATAAAGGACAGAAATGGCATGGACCTAATAGAAGCAGAATATACCAAGAATTGGTGGCAAAAATACACAGAAGAACTATACAAAAAGATCTTAATGACCCAGATAACCACGATGATGTGATCACTCACCTCAAGCCAGATATCCTGGAGTGTGAAGCCAAGTGAGCTTTAGGAAGCATCACTACGAACAAAGCTAGTGGAGGTGATGGAATTCCAGTGAAGCTATTTCAAATCCTGAAAGATGATGCTGTCAAAGTGCTGCACTCAATATGCCAGGAAATTTGGAAAACTAAGAATGGCCACAGGAATGGAAAGTGTCCCAATCCCAGAGAAAAGTAATGCTAAAAAAGTTGAGACTGCTGCACAACTGCAATCATCTTACACTCTAGCAAAGTAATGCTCCAAATTCTCCAGGCTAGGGATCAACAGTAAATGAACAGTACCTATGGTAAAGATGGATTTAGAAAAAGCAGAGGAACCAGAGATCAAACTGTCAACATACATTGGATCATTGAAAAAGCAAGAGAATTCTAGAAAAACTTATGCTTTATTGACTATTCCAAAAGCTGTGACTGTATGCAGCACAGCAAACTGTGGAAAATTCTTAAAGAGATGGGAATACCAGATCACCTCACCTGCTTCCTGAGAAATCCGTATGCAGGTCAAGAAGCAACAGTTAGAACCATACGTGAAATCACGAACTGGTTCTAAATTGGGAAAGGAGTACGTCAGGGCTGTCTGTTGTCACCCTGCTTACTTAACTTCTATGCAGAGGGCATCCTGTCAAATACTGGGCTGGATGAAGCAAAAACTGGAATCAAGAATGCTGGGAGAAATATTAGTAATCTCAGATATGCAGTTGATATCACTCTTATGGCAGAAAGTGAGGAGGAACTAAAGAGCCTTCTGATGAAAGTGAAAGAGGAGAGTGAAAAAGCTGGCTTAAAACTCAACATTCAGTAAACTAAGATCATGGCAAATAGAAGGGGAAACAATGGAAATAGTGAGAGGCTTTATTTTCGGGGCTCCAAAATCACTGCAAATGGTGATTGCACTATGAAATTAGAAGATGCTTGCTCCTTTGAAGGAAGGCTCTGACAAACCTAGACAACATATTGGAAAACAGGCATTATTTTGCCAACAAAGGTCTGTCTAGTCAAAGCAATGGTTTTTCCAGCAGTCACGTTTGGATCTACAAGTTGGACCATGAAGAAAGCTGGGTGCCAAAGAACTGATGCTTTTGAACTGTGGTGTTGCAGAACTCTTGAGAGTCCCTTGGACTGCAGGGATATCAAACCAGTGAATCCTAAAGGAAATCAGTGCTGAATATTCATTGGCAGGATTGATGTTGAAGCTCAAACTCCAGTACTTTGGCCATCTGATGCAAAGAAATGACTCACTGGAAAAGACCCTGATGCTGGGAAAGATTGAAGGGGGAAAAGAAGGTGACAACAGAGGTTAGATGGCTAGATGGTTAGATGGCATCACTGACTCAATGGACATGTTTGAGCAATCTCTGGGAGTTGGTGATCGACAGGGAAACCTATCGTGCTGTAGTCCATGGGCTGGCAAAGAGTCAGACACGACTGAATGACTGAAATGAACTGACTGAAAAACAACTTCAAGGCCAGAATATTTGCCGTAGTTTTATTACTTGAGATGGTTCCAAAAATTGTCAATATATATTTGTTGTATGACTGAACAAGAAATATTTTAGTACTTAAGTTGAAGGAGAAGTTGAACATGCAGTTTGTCCAAGTAGCATTTTGTTGAACATGATTTCAGAGGAAGTCTAGTCTTGAGGTTGGTAATAAGAAAATGTCAAGACAGGGTCGTGTTTGGGGACAGGGTTACAGCACTGTCATTATTGTACAAAATAGTAAATCTTTTTCTTTTCATACCTTGTATAAATTAACTTGTACTTTTCTGTTTGTACTTTAAAAAAAATCAGTAAAACATTGTAAAGCTTTTGAAATTATCTTACCTATAACAGTGCTAAATTCCCTTTCACAGGCTCAAACATAATTTGAGATAACTCTCCATAAGGCAAATATGCCTGCATTTAATTTTGCTTTTCCTCTTTTTTTATTCAGTCTACAAATAAGAAACCTCGAAAATCACCGGGAGAGAAGAGTAGAATTGAAGCTGGAGTTAGAGGAACAGGCCGTGGAAGAGCCAATGGGCACCCTCAACAGAATGGTGAAGGGGAACCTGTTACATTATTTGAAGTGGTGAAACTGGGGAAAAGTGCAATGCAGGTAAATTTTAAGTGTTTCTATTTTACTAATAAAGCAATATAGGGTCAATAACATGTAAAACCTGTTAGTGTATATTTTGACATTTACAATTGTTGATGTGTAGTCAAGTTTACTAAGGGTTTTTCTTTGCTTGTTTTGTAAAAGTGTCAGGAAAGGAATATTGTTTAATGGTAAGTTAACGTTACAAATTTTAAATTGCATTATGTTGAATAAAATAATTTGCAGTATAGTAGGAACTGCCTGAGAATTTGTATTGTGTCAATAGTGTATATTTTTAGAATTTGACTTAATGTAAGTAACATGTGTATTGAAGAATATTTGAAAGAAGAAAGGGTATTAAAAAATGCCTAAGTAGTGAATTAGAAATAACCACAGTTAACATTTTATGGTTATTTGTGTTTGTGTGATCTTTTATAACTTCTTACACTGTTTCTTCTGCCCTCATTCACTCAACAAGTGTCATTAAATAGTCTCGAAGAGCACATCTTTATTGGCTTCTAATTCATTTTAAGGATAAACTATAAGTATTATGATTCCTTTAGTGTGTGTTTACATTTTTAGAATATTTTAATACTTATTAATCATTTGTATTTAGTCCCTTACATCTTCTTTTCATTTTAAAGGACTAGAGGTAAAATTATTTTAAGAATATTTCTTAACTCTGTAGTAATAAATACCATTTTATTCTCCAGAATTTGTACTAGTTTATCTTTCACCAGAAGTTTAGCTAGCAATTGGTTATTTTATATTTAAGAATTATTTGGCAATATAGATAAAGACTGTAATTCATTATTTTAATTTCCATTTTTTAATTACTAATGATTATATGTTTAATCTTTCTATTTTGTCTTTGCTCATTTTTGATACTTCATTTTTCAGTATAAGTGTTAAAGTTAGGTAATTTATGAAACAGATTTACTTTTGGAGCCAAAAGCAAGCAACTTTCTATTAATATACCTTTTATTTTTTACATGTATTTCTTTTTGAATTCCTTAAGGGAGTTTAATGTATGTTACCAGATTGATTTGTTCAGGAATCTTGGAATTTTGTATGGGAAGGGGAGGATGTTAGAGTGGTGTGATGATGCTAAATATTGATGATGCTAAGTGGTGAAATATTGAATTCCCAGTTATCCAAAGCAATGGACAACATTAAAGTATATAAGTATAATTTTGAAATATATTAAGTGATTTTTAGCCATTAAGCTTGATAGTTTCTATTGCAGATACAAACTGCAATAGAAAAATTGTTAACAGGCTATAGAGATATTAATCAAAATCTATTTATTGCCTCCCATCTGTAGGTAAAGACACAAGCAGAAAATCAAGGAAATTAAATTCTAAAATTCCATTTCATTATTTTACTTTCTTTTTTCATGCAAAAGTTTATTTTTCCATCTTTTATTTAATATGAATAAAATCTTCAGTATTTATTGTGAAGAAAATCTAATCATTTGATTTTGATATACACTAGTGATGAGTATAAGATTTTTTTCTTTTTCACCCATTATGTTCTGTATTCTTCATCTACATTACTCTTCCCTATCGCTTTTTTCATACTTTATTCTCTTTTTAAATTATTTTGGATTCATATTTTATAAAGGGTAAAGATTAGTAGTCAGAACCTTGGTACCTTCCAGAATTTGGTTTTAACTCACTTTTTCAACTTTTCTCACTAATCTATTGAAAGTGACCCTATGCATTTTCTACTTTGCTGTAATTTTTTATTATTCTTTTATGTTTTTGTTTCCTAGCTATATTCATATTAATCTACAAACTGCTGTAATTTTTTTCATTTTATTCAGCACTCTGTTGTGGGCATTTTTTCCCAGTGGATTAACCTTAGAATTTTTAACGTTTATATTATCTAATTAGTTTTCTGTTGGACTACTTTGTTTAAGAAGAATAAGTATATTTAAGATAACTATTTAAGAGTAGTTTTATTCTGTTAAAAATAGTACTTCTTTGAAGATCTTTATATATCCTTATGAAATATTGCCTGTAGGAATCCTTTGTAATGTAAATTCCTGAAAGTGGTTACTGAGCGAAAGGAATGCTTAAAAATTCATGTTTAAAAAATGAATGCAGGTCTTTTAATGAAGCTGGCACACTAATTTCAGTGTTTATTATCCCTTCATTTCAAATATAAAGTGATGAAAGAGAAAGTGCTAAAAAGAGGGTAGGCATTAATGGGTTTAGAAACTAAATGTTTCTGTGGTTTATATAGAAAAAAACTACCTAGTGGTCAGCATTAGGTTTAAGGTAGGAGAAGTAGATTCTTGTAGCCAGGAGTTCGGATCTTGTGTGTTAAAAGGATGTAAGGTGCTTCATGAAGTGTGTATGAATAAAGTTAGGCTTAAAATACATGAAGCCAGGGCCTAATATGAGACCCCGTACTTGGAAGGAGATGGAAGAAAGCCACTGATAACTGTTGCATAGGCTAAGGCTTGTGTTTCAGGGGATCATATTAATAAATATCTTTGGTTAGCCTTGAGACTCTGCTTTATGCTTATCATCCATGTAGTTAACTAATAGAGACTTCTTTACTACTCGGGATAGCCCTAGTTTGGATACTGGCTTATGCTAAAACCCTACTTTTTGAAAATCGTGAGATGAAGGAAAGGGGAGGACAGACATAGTCCTTATAATCAGGACCTGAATTAAAATGACTACTTTCTTGGTTGGTGAGGGAGTCTTTAAAAAAATCTGTATCATCTTAGAGCAGGAAGTTCTTTTTAAGCCCACTGTACGATCTAGTTCTCCATGAAGTGAGTAGATGGAGCAGAGATAATCTCAAAAACATAGGAAGGGGTAAAAAATAAAAGAAATAAGTATGTTTAAGTTTCCATAGAGATGAAAGAAATTCTGCTGCTGCTGCTGCTAAGTCGCTTCAGTTGTGTCCGACTCTGTATGACCCCGTAGATGGCAGCCCACTAGGCTCCCCAATCCCTGGGATTCTCCAGGCAAGAACACTGGAGTGGGTTGCCATTTCCTTCTCCAGTCCATGAAAGTGAAAAGGGAAAGTGAAGTCGCTCAGTCGTGTCCGACTTAGTGACCCCATGGACTGCAGCCTACCAGGCTCCTCCATTCATGGGATTTTCCAGGCAAGAGTACTGGAGTGGAGTGCCATTACCTTCTCTGGAAAGAAATTCTACCTAATATTAAAAAGGAAATAAACTTAGTAAGTAGGTTTTTCTGAGGTTAAAAAGCCACATTAGATGCCATCCAAGGAGAATTCAAGAATTGGCATTCATTAGGCATTCATTCAGAATGTAGCCCAGAAGTAAAAAAGTAAATATGAAAGAGCAATTGAGTGTCTTTGATGTGGATTGAAAGGGTTCCAGAATATGCAGGGGAAGAATTCCAAGGGAATAGAAGAGACATAGGTTTTGAAGAGGTAGTCTTTTAGAAATTTTCAGTCACATTTCCTCGGATCTAGAGTTTGCTCTCAGGAGTAAGAAAGATAAGTGAAAATCATGACATAGGCATTTCTTGTTGTTTGTTTTTTTTCCCCTGAGCTTCGCAGATAATGCATTTTTCACAAATTGAAGGCTTATGGCAACCCTTCATCGAACAAGTCTATAAGCACCATTTTTCCAACAGCATTATCTTTTAATTAAGGTATGTGCAATGATTTTTTAGACATAAATGTTTCTGCACACTTAATATAATATGGTGTGAACATAACTTTTATATAAACTGAGAAACCAAAAATTCATGTGACTCACTGTATTGTAATATTTGCTGTGATGCAGTGGTCTGAAACCAAATCCTTAATAGGTCTAAGGTGTGCCTGTACAGTATAATTGTAGAATATTGAGGCTTGAAAGAAAGTCTTGAAATATTTCATCAAGGTTCTTAATATGTCATTAAGAACCTTTTTGCTGATCACAATGCAAGTAAGATTGAAATATACAAAATAAATTCCCTTTCTACATTACATCATAGTCACAAATCTGGAAAGGCACTTTTAATTATTTCATGTAGTAAAGAGTTAAATAAACTGTTGAAATGTGAATGTTAATAAAAGCAACGACTTCCCGCAAAAGCACTAATTAGCAACAATAGTAGCAATTTAAAGAAAGAAAAATAGCAAACTTAAAGTAATTAGGAAGAAAGGAATTTAAAAAAGTAGAAATGCAAATTAAGTAGAAAAAGAAATGATAGGTCTACTGATTCAAAATATTGGCAATTTGAGTTCAGTATACTTAAAAACTTACAGATTTTATCTTAGGAATGCAAGGGTGACTTAATGTTAGAAAGTCTTTTACTGTTATATAGCAGATAATTATATCAAGGGGAAAATTGATGTAGAATGTTTATAAAAATCATTTGATAAAATAATAGCTGATACAGTGAACAATAACTCTTTGTGAGTAAACCATCAAGAGGGAAGTTCCATAGCTTGGTAAAGGCTATCACACAAAAACATTGTAGCTCACGTCACACCGTTTTTAACAGGGAAATTTAGATGTATTCCCAGGAATAAGCACTAGAGTATAATAGTTGAAAATATAAAATTATCCGTATTTGCAGAATATGCAATTGTCTATGTAGGAATTTCAATATAACCTAGACTCTTGGACTAATTAGTATTCAGTAAGACTCCTAGAGAGAAAATTAACACTATAAAAAAAATCAGCATTCTGTAAAGTAGTAATAAACAGAGCACGTTAGAGCAAACAGTAGGCCATTTAAGAAAATAGGAAGAAGAATGAATAAAATTTGACATGAAATAGAATAAAATTCTGTTTCATACTCTTCATTTGAGTAGCATAAGAGTATCTGGAAAGTACTAAAAGTCAGTAAGGATGCAGAGTACCAACTAGTGGGAGTACAAATCTGTATAACCCCTTTGGAGAAAAATTTGACAGTATTAAGAAAGGTTAAATGATCTATTCATTTTTCCTTCATTTAGCAACTATTTAATGAGTACCTATACTGTGGGCAACACGTTTTTCTTATGTCTTTCTTTTTTTAACTGGGATACATTGAATAAAGGGAATTTAATTCCTAGGTATAACTTCTAGAGAAAATTTTATATAGTTTTATGGATGAGGCTGATACAGTAATTTCTGTTGTTAATTTGTAATGGTGAAAAGAAAGACAAAGGAAGTAAAAGTCTGTGAACAGAACAATTGATAAATAAAATGTGGTATATTCAGACAGTTAAATTTTCTATAACAGTTAAAACTAGTGTGAACTAGAGCTTTAGGTACCATTATGGACAAATTTTAGAAATGCATTTTAAGGGACAAAGCAAGCTGCAGAATGATACATAATATATAGTACTACTTATATAAACACATACCTAAAGGGATCAGACAGGTGTATTTGGACCACTATAGCAATAACTGGAAAAAGAAGCAGAAAGAAACAAATAATGGCTGTAAAATATTAACTGTTGTTGAAACTGGATGGTCTATACCTTCTTATCTATCTTATTATTTGAAATAAAAATGATAGTATATTGCCAGTATATTTGAAAAATGATTGTATCCCTTCCCCTTTGGAGAAGTGACTTGTGAAGGCTTTGGTAAGATTGATTTTAAAGACTCTAGTTTCTTTTATTTATCCAGTATTCCATAAACCTTTGACTCCTACAACTATTTATGACCATTTTGTATTTTAGTCTTTTCTCCTTATTGGAATTGTGAAAAATCAACTTTACTGGCTTAATAGATATTTGCTATATACCTCCTGCAATTGGATGTTGTGCTAGATATTTCCTGAATGTATAGAAATAAAACCACAGTTTTTCTCTCATGGGAAACAGGTATTACAGAATACTTTAATAAAACAGATATATAGAATAGGTTGAAAACACTAAAAATTCACTTGCGCCTGTCTAGAGGACAGGGTTATTATGGAAGTCTTGCCTGTATAACTGAAAAGAAATGTGACCTGAGACATGAAGGATGAAAAGGAGTTAGCTAGGAGGTTAGCAGAGGGAACTTCTTATGGCAGAAATGCAACACACAAAGATAAAATCTCTACCCTTACAGTGGAAGCCATAAGATGTCCATAAGAGTAGAACTAAAAGAGGCTAGATTCTAAACATTTAGCTTTTTATGAAATTGATGGCATTTTAGTAAGAAAATGACATGATCATATTAGCATTATTAGAAGTACCTTTCTGGAAACAGTTTAAGTGATGATTTGGGGTGTGTGAGGTTGGAAGCAGAGAGACTAGTTAGAAGGCTTTTTTTTTTTTAATCCAATTCTTAAGTAATGAAAGTTTGAATTTATAGTGTCAGTGAAGGGGAAGAGGAAGAGAAAGGGACTGATTCTATAAATATTAAGGCTGCAAGATGCTTCTGAAAGATGAGAAAAAGAGGACAGAATCAAAGGTAATTCCTATTTGTTTGACTTGGGGATATTCACTGAAAGGAAATTTGTAAGAATATAGGTGTTAATGATGGGTATGGGAATAGTTTGGTTTGGACATTTTGCCATTTAGGTGCATGACACTGACTACATACTGAATTTTGGAACATTCAAGCTATTATTCTGTTACTTGTTGCTTTAGTAGTTATGAAGTAGTATTATAATGAATTTCTATAATCCATTTGCATTTGCATTTTGTACCCCAGACTTCATCTAAAAAAGTTGGGCTACAGTTGATTCATTCAACAGAAATTCATTGAGAGCTCTTGTTTAAGGCATTGGATTAGGTACAAGAGATATAGTATGAACTAAGCTTGTCTGACCCTTCCCTTCATAGAGTTTCTAACCATAGATGGCAGAGGAAATTCTGCATAGAAGTCAAATGGTCTGTTAATATACTATTACAAACTGTTGATTAATGCTAAGAAAACTCCATTTGGTCTTAATGTACAGATATAATAAATTTTGTGAATAAGGAAGTGGATTAAGCCTATAAGTATACTCAATGGCTCAGGTTGGCTTCCTATTTGCTTTAGACAGATGACTATGAAGATAAAACTGATTTTGTCTGTTGAAGTTGTGATTGGGAAAGACACAGGTATCTTAGGGCGTTAGTCTGTGATTAGTCATACTCTTTTAGGGAGGAAACTTTTTTCTGTTGCTAAATAAAAGTATAAACTTTTACAGGACATTCGTTTATTTTAGTACCCAACTTACAAATGGGTTAGATGCCAGATCTCAAGGTATCAAATGCAGGGGAATTCTCCCCCAAGGTTTGTGTAGGTGAGTTTTACTTACTTTATGATGACACCAAGGAAAGTGAAAAAGACCTATGAGTTTATTAAAATCACACCTGTTAACTTGTGTTTCAACTGACTGTTAGGTAGTGACTGTATGAGAATTAAATACTTTTCTGAGCTGTTAATTGAATGGATTAATATGTCCATAATAGTTTTTAAATTTCTGAATGTTCATTAAAAGCTTAAAAGTTTTAAGTATTAAAATAGCTGACTCTTGAGAGTCCCTTGGACTGCAAGGAGATCCAACTAGTCCATCCTAAAGGAGATCAGTCCTGGGTGTTCATTGGAGGGACTGATGTTGAAGCTTAAACTCCAATACTTTGGCCACCTTATGAGAAGAGCTGACTCATTTGAAAAGAGCCAGATGCTGGGAAAGATTGAGGGCAGGAGAAGGGGATGACAGAGGATGAGATCGTTGGATGGCATCACTGATTCGATGGACATGGGTTTGGGTGTACTCTGGGAGTTGGTGATGGACAGGGAGGCCTGTGGTGTGCTGTGGTTCCTGGGGTCACAAAGAGTTGGACACAACTGAGCGACTGAACTGAAAATAGCTGAAGAATGTTGTAAGAAGTGTAATTATAGAAGAATTGGTAATGAAAGAAACCTTAGGAGACAAATACTATTAGAGTTTAGAACTATTGTGTGAAATGAAAGGAGAACTTAGAACTATTGCGTGAAATGAAATTTTATAACAAAGATGGTCAGGAAATATTGAAAGAAGGAAATACTACAATGATGCTGAGGAGTGAAACCTTATAAAACTAAGCAAATACATAAATACTTGAATAGGATCAGTGTATCAGTGTAATATGAGAAATACCTGCTTATAAGTACAAACACTACAGTGACAGGATATTGGGGTATAGGACTTAAAAATCATGAAAAAAGAAGATTTATTCTGATTTTTAACAGTATCATAATAAAATACCTAAACTTAATGTAAAACATTTAGATTAAGTTTAGGTGATGGTAAATGTGGAAAACTGAAAATAGCCATTGTTTAAATAATAGTTTATTTCTGTTTCTCTTATATATAAAATATCTTAGGTGATCTTTGCAATGGCAGTAGGTAGACTGACAGAGCATCAAAATTGTTAATATATTTTAATACTTTAATAATCTGGTGGCTCAGATGGTAAAGCATCTGCATACAATGCGGGAGACCTGGGTTCGATCCCTGGGTCAGGAAGATCCTCTGGAGAAGGAAATGGCAACCCACTCCAGTACCCTTGCCTGGAAAATCCCATGGACGGATGAGTGTGGTAGACTATAGTCCATGGGGTCGCAAAGAGTCGGACACGACTGAGTGACTTTCACTTCACTTCACAAGGAATATGTAATCATAACTATAACAGCTATAAGTTTTGATATTTATAAAAAATGAATATTACATAATAGAAAGTCGCCACAGTAGCACAATTGTAGTCCCTACCCAAGGTAGCAGACATTGGGTCCTATTTTAAATCCAGTGATTATCTTTTCAATCCTATTTCTCATTTCTCTGTCTTGACCCTTGTGGACCTAATATTTCTACTAATGATGACAGCTATCCACATTACATGTTACATATTCCATGAATAAGTTGATGTTTTAGGGATGGGGTGAGGGAGGAAGTCCTTGCTGGTGCCACGCACTGGGCTCTTGAGATGAACTGCTTCATTTTAAACCTCTTAGCTTCTGTAGATAAACCATGCATGAATGGCCACAAGAATGGTCAAAGCCTGGTAAGTAAGGCCTAGCAAGCATACCTTTGTGGACATTGACTGCCTGCAGAGCCCCAGATGTGACGGAAATGTTGTTTGAAGGCCTACCAGTGCAACTAGAGGTAATCATGTTGGTGAACCTGGGTGGCATCCATGAGTTGGAAAAAGAAAATCTGAGTCTTCAACAAAACACCCTGTTGCAAAAACATCACTGCTAGCATGTCTGTGGCTTTTAAACTCAGACTGGGAAGTTGAGCTTCAGTGATTCTTTGACAGCTGCTGGCTAAATTCCAACTACATGCTGGCACTACAAACAGCCCACCATCTATATTAAGCAGCAACAGAGCACTTTTTAGAAGACCCTAGATGAGATGGACAGTGGATGAGATGGACATTCCTAGCTCTGCCTATTTTGAGACAAAGGTAGGGTTGAATTACTCTTCTGGGTCTAGAAGTCTCACTGTGCACTTAAGTCCCCTGCTGGTAATCTCTACATGGATAAGAAATCCAGCTCAACTGCCATGAAACTTTGACAGCTAGTTCCAGTCACTGTGATGGTCCTGCTGGCCATGGTTGTTAGCATTGCAGTCCTGCTGATCAACATCAGGAGGAAGTTGGGAAGTACAAGAAGGCAGGAATCCAGGACTGGGAAACTGAATATACACCCCAGCATATGTTTATAGTGGGGAGAGTCAGAGAACAGTGTTTAGACCACTTCAGGGGTGAAATTTGATTCTTGACTCAAGGCAGATACTGTACTTTCTTCACCACCATCCCGTTCTTCTCACCTACCTGTCTCCATCCTAACAGTTCTTTTCCTAGGACTATCTTTCTTTCTGGCTTTGTGTCCCAACCTCTTTTGAAGACCCATTTCTAATATTCCTTCTTATTCTTAGTCCTTGGATAAGAAATCTGATTCTGTAAAAGCAGACACAATAATGTCATCTTTGATTGTGCTTAAAATAAAAGGTTAAGATGAATTAAGAAGAAACGCAAAAAGGCAAAATGATTGTCTGAGGAGGCCTAACAGATAGCTGAGAAAAGAAGAGAAATGAAAGGCAAAGGACAAAAAAATATATCCATATGAATGCAGAGTTCCAAAGAATGGCAAGGGGAGATAAGAAAGCCTTCATAAGCGAATCAATGCAAAGAAATAGAGGAAAACAATAGAATGTGAAAGACTAGAGATGTCTTCAAGAAAATTAGAGATACCAAGGGAACACTTCATGCAAAGATAGGCACAATAAAGGACAGAAACAGTATGGACCTAATAGAAGCAGAATATACTAAGAAAAGATGGCAAGAATACACAGAAGAACTAATGACCCAGATAGCCATGATGATGTGATCTCTCACTTTGAGCCAGATATCCTGGAGTGTGAAGCCAAGTGGGCCTTAGGAAGCATCACTAGGAACAAAGCTTGTGGAGGTGATGGAATTCCAGCTGATTTATTTCAAATCCTAAAAGATGATGCAGTGAAAGTGCTGCACTCAGTATGCCAGCAAATTTGGAATACTCAGCATGGCCACAGGAATAGAAAATGTCAGTTTTCATCCCAAGCCCAAAGAAAGGCAGTTCCAAAGAATGTTCAAGCTACTGCACAATGCACTTATCTCACACGCTCAGAAAGTAATGCTCAAAATTCTCCAAGCTAGGCTTCAACAGTATGTGAACCATGAACTTCCAGATGTTTGAGTTGGATTTAGAAAAGGCAGAGGAACCAGAAATCAAATTGCCAACATCTGCTGGATCATAGGAAATGGAAGAGAATTCCAGAAAAACATCTATTTCTGCATCATTGACTATGCCAAAGCCTTTGACTGTGTGGATCACAACAAAACTGTGGAAAATTCTTAAAGAGATGGGAATACCAGACCACCTGACCTGCCTCTTGAGAAATCTTTATGCAGGTCAAGAAGCAACAGAACTGGACATGAAATAATAGACTGGTTCCAAATTGGGAAAGGAGTACGTCAAGGCTGTATATTGTCACCTTACTTATTTAACTTATATGCAGAGTGTACATTATGTGAAATGCTGGGTGGATGAAGCACAAGCTGAAATCAAGATTGCAGGGAAAAATATTAGTAATCACAGATATGCAGATGACACCACCCTTATGACATAAAGCAGAAAGAAACTAAAGAGCCTCTTGATGAAAGTGAAAGAGGAGAATGAAAATTCTGGCTTAAAACTTAACTCTGAGAAAATGAAGATCATGGCATCTGGTCCCATCGCCTCATGACATATAGATAGGATAAGAATGGAAACAATGATAGACTCTTTTTTGGGCTCCAAAATCACTGGAGTTGGTGACTACAGCCATTAAATTAAACGATGCTTGCTCCTTAGAAGAAAAGCTATGACAAACCTAGACAGCATATTAAAAAGCAGAGATACTACTTTGCTGACAAAGGTCCATCTAGTAATAGCTATGGTTTTTCTAGTAGTCATGTATGGATGTGAGAGTTGGACCATAAAGAAAGCTGAGCACCAAAGAATTCATGCTTTCAAACTGTGATATTGGAGAATACTGTTGAGAGTCCCTTGGACACCAAGAAAATCAAACCAGTCAATCCTAAAGGAAATCAGTCCTGAATATTCATTGAAAGGACTGATGCTTATGCTTCAGTACCATGGCAACCTGATTGATGTGAAATACTGACTCACTGGAAAAGAAAGAAAGTGAAAGTGAGGTCGCTCAGTCATGTCCGACTCTTTGTGACCCCGTGGACTGTAGCCCACGAGGCTCCTCCGTCAATGGGGTTCTCCAGGCAAGAACACTGGAGTGGGTTGCCATTTAAAAGACCCTTATTCTGGGAAAGATTGAAAGCAGGAGAACAGGTCGACAGAGAACGAGATGGTCGGATGGCACCACTGACTTGAGGGATATGAGTTTGAGCAAGCTCCAGGAGTTGGTAATTGGCAGGGAACCCTGGTGTGCTACAGCCCATGGGGTTGCAAAGAGTCTAACATGACTGAGTGACTGAATTGAACTCTTAGTCCAAGGATAAGAAATCTGATTCTTTAAAGGCAGACAAATTAATGTCATCTTTGATTATGTCTAAAATAAAAAGGTTAGGATTACATTCTAGAATCATTTAAAAGTGATGGAATACCTTTTGAAGGCTTAGGTGAATTTAGGTGAGAAATAGCTGTTTCTCAATACATACAAAGAGAGAAGTATCATCTTCATCCTGAATTATCTGCTGGTACTACTTATTGATGAGAAGAAAATTTGGCTTCATTTGGATTTGCATAATGGCCATGTCATTGGGGCCAAACCACCAACACATATGCTTCTCACTTGGAATATTAATTTAGTTGCCTAAACACATTTTAATTTTTTTGCAGAAGACTGTCAGGAACTGTCAGGGTTTATTCTTCAGCTTACCTCTATTATAGCTGATATTGATAATGTTTTATTATATTAAAATATTTGTATATACTTTGTCACTAGTATTTTTTGTGACTTTCTTAATATTGCAAACTTAATGAAATTTAGTAAAATGTGAAGAAGACATATAACAAGAGAGAGTTTGAACTTGCATCAGAATAATGCCAATAAAAGAAAAGAAACGTATATATATATATTTTTTATCCTATGTTAGCTTTTACGTAAGAGGAAGATGTTTTAAACAGAACTTCAAATAGTAATTAGAGAAATGAAATAGTTTCTTTAGTCATGATATTAACATACCAGGGTATACACCTTAGAATCATAGTAACTTAATTTTAACTTCAGAAATGTTGCGCTTTTATAACCCAAGGTTTTTCCCATAGATGATTAAATTTTTATACAGTAATCATTGTTGATCCATTTTAGATATTTAACTGGGTTATTTTTCAACTCCTTTATTGTTTAAGATTCATGGTCACATATCATTGTTTTGTGCCTATGTTAAACTGACATTTGGAACTGTTCCAGACTATTTCATAATCAGTTTAGTGCCTTAAGATGCTTAGGTTATTTGACAACAGTTGTAACAAAGTTCTAAACATAAACTGTATACCTTGCACTTTTTGTGTTGCATAGATTTTGAAGTATTAGTATTGTTTACTGTTTCTCAAAGATACATGTATATTTGCATTTATCTTCTGTTTACCAACCACAGTGGAAAAATGAGCAAGTGAAGACACTCTTGTTCTGCTATTTGTTGAGTGATGTCAATATTTTCAGGAGAAAAGATATTAACCTTAAAGTAAGTTTCAGAGTCTTCCCTGAGTCTGTCTAATTCTTAGGGCTTCTCTGGTGGTCAGAAGGTAAAGAATCTAATGAAGGAGATCCAGATTTAATCCCTGGGTCAGGAAGGTCCTCTGGAGAATGGAATGTCAATGAATCCACTCCAATATTCTTGCCTGGAGAATTCCAAGGGTTCTTTACCACCACAAAATTGTAAAGCAGTCATCCATCAAATAAAAAATAAAGAAAAATTTAAAAACTAAAAAATACTTGAGTGGGTTGCCATTTCCTTCTCCAGGGGATCTTCCTTCCCCAGGCATCGAATCGGTGTTTTCTGCATTGGCAGGCAGATTCTTTAATGCTGTGCCCTTAGGGAAGTGTAAATAAAGATGTATTGAGGTATAAATGAGATTTCTTAGCATTTCTTCTTTTGTCCACTTCAGTAAATTTGGATTATGTGCTCTTGTAGTTTCTTACTGTGTATACTAACTAATCATGTATAAAGCAGAACCTTTTAAAAAATATTTCCAGGATTTGTTTCTAAACTGTTTTAAGAAAATTATATGTATGTTGATAACATTCCTTATTATTTTCTGGGCTTTAGTCCTAAACCTTTGAAAAAGTGAAAGTGAAAGTCGCTTAGTTCTGTCTGACTTTTTGCGACCCCATCGCCTGTACAGTCCATGAAATTCTCCAGGTCAAAATACTGGAGTAGGTAGCCTCTCCTTTCTCAAGGGGATCTTCCCAGCCCAGGGATTTAACCCAGGTCTTGTGCATGACAAGTGGATTCTTTACTTGCTGAGCCTCAAGGGACATCCAGGCCTTTGAAAATGGAAGACAAAAAGGATTTTCCTCCTGTTGAGGACTTTTGATCTAGTACAGAATTTCTTAACCTGGAGTCAAAGCTATAATTTTTGATAAGCATGAATGGAGATGAAGAGAGTAATAACAAATTTGAAATTGATTTTGAAAAAGTAAGTGCATGGAGAAGAAATAGTGGTTGTCAAATCTTTTAATGCTGCTCATAGAAGCTTTGGAACATCAATTTCATTCCAATGGCTTCTCTTCCAAAAGAATATCAGGGGACATGTGCTCGATCCCTGGTTGGGGAACTAGCATCCTGTTATACAGAGTGGCCAAAAAAAAGAGAGATCAAGCCTTGAGCCTTTGGAGTTGGAGCACTAACTCCAAGACCCTAGACTACCAAAGAACTAACCCTAGGGAGTATCAAATAGTGTGAACGGACACAAAGGAAACCACTTGAATAGAAGACCCAGCATCACCCAACCACCAGTAGCACCCTGTGCACGATGCCTCATCTAAACAAGAAACAAAACAAAAATACAAACCCAATCATCAGCAGACAGGATTACCATTCCGCTTGCTCATAACTGGAAAAAGAAACAACAACAAAAATCTCAGCACAAATCTCACCCTATATGAAGCTTACACAAACCACTGGTCCAACCTTAGGAGGACAAAAACCAAAAGGAAGAAAAAATTCAACCTTTAAGCCTGGGAAAAGGAGACCTCAAACACAATAAGTTAAAAAATAATAAAAAAGGCAGAGAAATACTACACAAATGAAGGAACAAACTAGAAACACAGAAGTCCAAATAAATGAAGAAGAAACAAGCAAACTACCTGAAAAAGAATTCAGAATAATGAGAGTAAAGATGATCAAAAACCTTGAAAGAAAAATGAAGAAAATGCAAGAATCAATTAACAAAGATCTAGAAGAATTAAAGAATAAACATACAAACAACACAATTACTGAAATTAAATATACTCTAGAAGGAATCAGTAGCAGAATATCTGAAGCAGAAGAGAGAATCAGTGAGCTGGAAGATAAAATGGTAGAAATAACTTCTGAGGAGCAGAATAAAGTAAAAGAAAAGAACTGAGGATACTCTCAAGAGTCCTCACAGACAATATCAAACCCACCAACATTTGAATTATAGGGGTCCCAGAAGAAGAGAAAATGAAAGGGTATGAGAAAAATTTTGAAGAGATTATAGTAAAAAATTTCCCCAACATGGAAAAGGAAATAGTCAATAAAGTTCAAGAGACGCAGAGAGTCCCATACGAGATAAAACCAAGGAGAAATACGCCAAGACACATAGTAATCAAACTAACAAAGACTGAACACAAAGAAAGAATATTAAAAGCAGCAAGGGAAAAGCAACAAGTAACAATACAAGGGAAACCCCATATGTTTAACATGAGCTTTCAGCAGAAACTCTCGAGGTCAGAAGGGAATGGCAGAATATATTTAAAATACTGAAAGGGAAAAATCTACAACCAAGATTACTATACCTGGTAAGCATCTCATTCAAAATTAATGGTGAAATCAAAAGCTTTTCAGACAAGCAAAAGTTAAGAAAATTCAGTACCACAAAGTCAGCTTTACAACAAATGTTAAAGGGACTTATATAGTCATGAAATACAAGAGAAGAAAAAGATCGACAAAAGCAATCCCCAGACAATTAAGAAAATGGCAGCAGGAACATATATATCAATAATTACTTTACATGTAAATGGATTAAATGTTCCAACCAAAAGATACAGACTGGCTGAATGGATACACAAACAAGCCCCATACATATGCTGTCTACAAGAAACCCACTTCAGACCTAAAGACTCATATAGACTGAAAGTGAGAGGATGGAGAAATATATTCCATGTGATTGGTGCCATTGACTCCTTTTCAATAGTTGTAATCCTTTGAGGGTTATGATTACTTGAAACAATGCAAACTAATCTGACATTAATAGTTTTAAAAAGGTGTTGTTTGCAGCATCTTTGTGCTGAAATATGAATGCTTTCTGACTACAGAAATTCTGTACTGTATGAATACATATTTTCAAGAAAGTCACATATTTCATATGCTCTAGTAAAACTCCAACTTTCACTTATCACTCAGAGATGCTTGTCTAGATATATTTCTTGTTAGCTTTTCCTTGTGAACTTTGATGTCTTATACATTGAACTTGGTTGTGCTTAGGTCTTTACTTCCTGTCCATTTTAAGTAGATCTGACAAATGTTAATCTGTATTTTTACTAAGATCCTATATTTTAACTGAGAAGAGTGTGATTAACAGGGTTTTTCTGGTAGATATGATAGGAAATCATTTGTGTGTAATATCCATGGCCTAACTTTGGTTTTGAAATACCAGTACTGCATAATTTAGTCATTTTGATTTCAGAAGGTAGATTATAGACATATATTCAATACTTGGAAAATGTTGTTGCCAACTTTATGACAACATCTCATGCATTAACTGCAAGACAGGTTTATTTTCACTACAGTCATCAGTTTTAATAAGCATGTCATCATATCCACACATATATCTTGGATTTTTCTGCTATGATATCACTTCCTGGTCATTTATAGCCAGCCATTTCATTTTTTTTTTTTTTTTATAGCCAGCCATTTCACATCTTTTCCACATACTGATATAATAGTAGGTTATTCTTAAGTTATACTAAGGACTGGCAAGAATTTTTTTAAAGGTGTTATTTAAAAACTCCTTTTAGAACTGTTTGGCTTATGAAATGATATTTACTCATTGCAGCCATGAAATTAAAAGATGCTTACTCCTTGGAAGAAAAGTTATCACCAACCGAGATAGCATATTGAAAAGCAGAGACATTACTTTGCCACCAAAGGTCTGTCTAGTCAAGGCTGTGGTTTTTCCAGTGGTTGTGAGAGTTGGACTGTGAAGAAAGCTGAGCGCCGAAGAATTGATGCTTTTGAACTGTGGTGTTGGAGGAGACTCTTGAGAGTCCCTTGGACTGCAAGGAGATCCAACCAGTCCATTCTAAAGATCAACCCTGGAGTTTCTTTGGAAGGAATGATGCTAAAGCTGAAACTCCAGTACTTTGGCCACCTCATGTGAAGAGTTGACTCACTGGAAAAGACTCTGATGCTGGGAGGGATTGGGGGCAGGAGGAAAAGGGGACGACAGAGGATGAGATGGTTGGATGGTATCACCGACTCGATGGATGTGAGTTTGAGTGAATTCTGGGAGATGGTGATGGACAGGGAGGCCTGACATGCTGCAATTCATGGGGTCGCAAAGAGTCGGACATGACTGAGTGACTGAACTGAACTGAATAAATTGTAGAAGGACTCAATCGATCCCAGAGTAAAATGGAAGAGAAAAAAATAGTTAGGATGACTTTAACTCCACTTTTCTATTAACTTGAACATTTAATTCCATAATAACTTTGTGTTACTGGTTGAAGCCAGCCTCAGCAGCACAAAGCAGTTGAGAATCCTGGCAAGAGACTGAAAAGATTTAGGACAGTCTTTTCTAGTGTAATTAATAGTACCCCCTTTCACCTTTTAAGTTTTTCTAGTTTGTATGATAAATTGTAATGGCACTCCAATAATTGGTAAAGAAATTAACTGAAGATGAAGTTACAAGACTGAAGTTTATTGATGAGGCTCAAAAGGCACTGTGTGGGTATAAAACATTGTGTTTAATGAACAGATCATGCCAGGGAGTATGGAAATTTAATGATTTCAAAGGGGAAGTAGTTCCTCAGTGTCTTAGATGTATTTGGGGATTTGAATTTAAAATATTGATGGTTTTTCAGATGATCAGAAGTAAAAATTATGTATCTTAAGATATTGGATATATCTTTATTAACATTTTAGAATTGGTTTGGGATGCTTTGATTGGGGTGGAAGGGAAGACCTTGACCAAGAAACAAAGGTTCAGTTACATAGGGGAGAGAGAGGGTAGGGGGTGACCCTAGGGGATAATTAGTGTATCATAAAAAGGGTGAGTAGTAGAAAGGTAAGCCAACCTGGCAAGGCTCTTAAAGGCTGATGAGTTTTGAATGCTGATAGAAACAGGGTGGCTTTGGTATAAAATTAAAGCCAGTTATCATAAAACACAAAAAAGGAAGTATGTAGTATTATGAAGCCATTAGGGAGAACAGCCAAGTTTCAGATTGCATCAAGGATATAGAGACATTGAATTGTTTAAACGTGTAGAGGAATTTTACAGTAAACTGCTAATTCTGGATGTTTTCAGAGAAAATAGTTGAAAGAAAAATCAGTTGGAGAGTGAATTAAGAGAAAGAAACCAGAAACTGTGTAGTATTCTAGAGCAGGAAAAAAGTGGGCTAAGTCATTTTAATGTTTATAAATGATACAAGGTACATAGTCATTTTAAGAGATTTACCGACTTCAGTTTTCAGAATAAATGTGGCTTAAGATGATTTGAAAATTCAGTGCATTCAATTCTCCAGGTATTTTTAGCTTTGATTGACCTAAAACTGAGCCTTATTGGACAATAGTGGGGAAAATGCTGCACTGTTAGAAGAGAGTTTTCATTATTCAGCTGAGATGGCCTTGAGAGTCACTAAACATCTTTTACCTATAGTTTCCTTATCAGTGATTGTTATTGTGCACATTAGGCTCCTTGTGAGAGTAAATAAGGCTAATTTATGGCAGTGTTGTGATACAAAATATTTTAGTCATACTTGGTTTATGATAAAATTCAAAGCTCACCTTTCAGTGAGACTTAATGTGGTTTTGACTCTGTGTTTTGGGCTTGTATTTGTAAATATTATAGGGGAATTTTAGAATGCATCATGCTAAAATATTGGTTAAAGCTGGAGAAAGTTATAAAGAAAAGGATTCTGGGAGCTCATGTTTTAAGCCAAGGCAGACCTCGCCAAGCATGTGTAATGTAAGTTACTACAAATTAATCATGTTCTTTTGAAACGTGTATTAGATAATGTACTCTAATAAAATGCTACTTAGAATAAAATGCTGAGGTTAATAGAAAAATAACTAATTTCGACATTTTTAGTTGTTTTGATATCAGTATCTTTTCTAGTAAAGGACTGTTGTGAGTATGCAAAGAAACATAACAGTTCAGAACAGTTCCATTAATTCTTTGACAGTAATTCATGCAAAAGAGAAAAAATAAAGGCAAGTTTTGACTGTCTTTCTCATATCTTGTTGTTCATTATTTTGCTGTTAAGTTGTTGGCACCTCTTTGCTTATCTCTCAAATCATATATTTAGACTTGCTGGTTCATGAAATAAAAACATCTTGAATCACTAGTTTAACTAAAACTCTGACATTATTGGTAAGTATTGGGTTGGCCAAATAGTTCATTTGGGTTTTTCCATAAGATGGTATAGAAAAACCTGAATGAACTTCTGGCCAACTGAATAGCAGGCTGCATTTTCTCTTCAGTTTTCCATTATCAGCTCCTGCTGATGGCTTACTGAAAAACAGGTGGTCACAGTTAACTGTTATTTTAAAAACATCTGTTCAATGTGAGGCAAACTCCCTTAGCATTCTTTAAAGTGTATACAGCTTCTTCCAGTCAAGTTTAATGCACGAACTCCTCTTATGCCAGATACTAGCTACACATTTAGGATATGTTTGTGTCCCTCCCTGACCCCATGCCCCTCCCTCCAAAAACCCTCAAGATTAAGTGTTTTTGAGTATCAGCAACTATGACAAGCACTTTTTTGTATCTAGTGTACCACCTTCCACAGTAAAATGCATATATTCAGCGTTTAGTAAATAGTTGACAAAGACCTCACACCAGTCAGAATGGCTGTCCTCTGAAAGTCTACAAATAGCAATTGTTAGAGAGGATGTGGAGAAAAGGAAACCCTTGTACATCATTGTTGGGAATGTAAATTGGTACAGCCACTGTGAGAAATAGTGTGGAATTTCTTAAAAAACTAAGAATAGAACTAATGTATAATCCCAAGAAATCCAGTCTCCACAATATATCTGGAAAAGATGAAAACACGAACTTGAAAAGATACATGCCTCTCATTGTTCTCAGCAGCACTGTTTACAACAGCCAAGATGTGAAAGCAACCCAAATACCCAACTGTTGAATGGATAAAGAAAATGTGATATATATATATATATATATACACACACACACACAATGGAATATTACTCAACCTCAAAAGGAGTGAAATCTTGCCACTTGCAATAATGTGGATGGTCCTAGAGAATATTATGCTTAGTGAAATAAGTCAAAGAAAGATAATACTGTATGATATCACATGTGGAATATAAAAAATAATAACAGATGAATGTATATGAAAAAATGAGAAGATACAGAAAACAAACTAGTACTTATCCTGTTGGGAGGGGAAAAGTGGGGCTATGGGATTCAGTTCAGTTCAGTCACTAAGTTGTGGCCAACTCTTTGCGACCCCATGAACTGCAGCATGCCAGGCCTCCCTGTCCATCGCCAACTCCCGGAGTTCACCCAAACTCATGACCATTGAGTCGGTGATGCCATCCAACCATCTCATCCTCTGTCGTCCCCTTCTCCTCCCACCTTCAATCTTTCCCAGCATCAGGGTCTTTTCAAATGAGTCAGTTCTTTGTATCTGGTGGCCAAAGTATTGGAGTATCAGCTTCAGAATCAGTCCTTCCAGTGAATATTCAGAACTGATTTCCTTTGGGATGGACTGGTTGGATCTCCTTGCAGTCCAAGGGACCCTCAAGAGTCTTCTCTAACACCACAGTTCAAAAGCATCAATTCTTCAGCTCTCTCCTTCTTTATAGTCCTGGTCTCACATCCATACATGACTACTGGAAAAACCATAGGTTTGACGAGACGGACCTTTGTTGACACAGTAATGTCTCTGCTTTTTAATATGCTGTCTAGGCTAGATTGGCTATGGGATTAAGACATACAAACTACTATGTATAAAATTGATAAGAAGAGTATATTGTATAGCACAGGGAATTGTGAAAGTTGCTTAGTCGTGTCCTACTCTTTGTGACCCCATGGACTGTACAGTCAGTGGAATTTTCCAGGACAGAATACTGGAGTGGGTATCTTTCCCTTCTGCAGAGGATCTTCTCAACCCAGTGACTGAACCCAGGTCTCCTGCATTGCAGGCGGATTCTTTACCTGCTGAGCCACAAGGAAAGCCCACAGGAATTATAGCCATTATCTTATTATTACAACTTTTAATGAAAATATTTGTAAAAATATTGAATTACTATGCTGTACACTTGAAACTAATGTGATATTTTAAATCACCTGTATTTCAATAAACAGTTTTAAATGATACAAGTGAATCTATGTACAAAACACAAACAGACTCACAGACATAGAAAACAAATTTATGGTTATCCTCAAAGGACAGAAGTAGTAGCAGAGGGACAGATTAGGAGTATGGGACTAACAGATACAAACTACTATACATAAAATAATTAAGCAGCATAAATTTACTGTATAGCACTGAGAATTATATCAAATATCTTGTATTTGCCTGTAATGGAATATAATTTGGAAAAGAAAAGCTGAATCACTATGCTATACACCTGAAATTAATACAATATTGTAAATCAACTATCAGTTCAGTCACTCAGTCGTTTCTGACTGTTTGTGACCCCATGGACTGCAGCACACCAGGCCTCCCTGTCCATCACCAACTCCCTGAGCTTACTCAATCTCATGTCCATCAAGTTGGTGATGCCATCCAACTACCTCATCCTCTGTTGTACCCTTCTTCTCCGGCCTTTGATTTTTCCCAGCATCAGGATCTTTTCAAATGAGTCAGTTCTTCGCATCAGGTGGCAAAGTATTGGAATTTCAGCTTCAACATCAGTCCTTCCAATGAATATTCATGACTGATTTCCTTTTGGATGGACTGGTTGGAGCTCCTTGCAGTTCAAGGGACTCTCAAGAGTCTTCTCCAACACCACAGTTCAAAAGTATCAATTCTTTGGTGCTCAGCTTTCTTTATACTATATAGTTTTTCTTTATAAAGAAAAATAAATTATCTGC
Source organism: Oryx dammah (assembly GCF_014754425.2). NCBI lineage: Eukaryota > Metazoa > Chordata > Mammalia > Artiodactyla > Bovidae > Oryx > Oryx dammah. Next base: position 24,669,996 of record NW_024070186.1, on the reverse strand, counting down.
TGCTAAGTCGCTTCAGTCATGTCCAATTCTGTGCGACCCCACAGATGGCAGCCCACCAGGCTCTGCCGTCCCTGGGATTCTCCAGTCAAGAACACTGGAGTGGGTTACCATTTCCTTCTCCAATGCATGCAAGTGAAAAGTGAACGTGAAGTCGCTCAGTTGTGTCCGACTGTTCGGTACCCCATGGACTGCAGCCTACCAGGCTCCTCCATCCATGGGATTTTCCAGGCAAGAGTACTGGAGTGGGTTGCCATTGCCTTCTCTGATATTTCTTTCTACTAAATCATACTTTTATTTTTCTGTATAAAGAAATATAGTTTGTATTGCTTTATACTTTATATTAAATCAACTATACATCAGTTAAAAAAGTATTTTAAATGGTGGAATTTTGAATCCCCAGGATTTTGTTTCTTTACTTAGACGTAAATCAGTTTTTTCCTGAAATAGTATTGTTCATTAATATTTCCTTTAAAAGTCTTAAAATTAATTTATTTATATAATGCAACACCATTCAGAATCTTAGGCATTGATTGTGAAATTGCTGAAGTGATTGAGAAGAACAAATTACACTTAAGTGGCCAAGAAAATTCTAAAAACAAAGAGTAACAAGGGACTCTGTCTGCCATTTAGTAGACTGTAAAACTACAGAAAATATTAATGTTTGTGATTGGCTCAACAACTCAAAAATGGATCAGCTAAACACAAACAGACCTAAGCATATATAATAATTTGTTAAAAATTGTGCCCTTCCTATTTGTTGCTCTTCATAGCTGACACTTTATTAACAAATTGAAAAAAAATGCAGAACTTTATCTCCTCTAATACACCAAAGTCTAAATGAGTAGAGTGTATTTCTGCTGGTCCAGTGATCAGGAGTCTATCTGCCAGTGCAGGGAACACAGGTTCCATCCTTAGTCTGGGAAGATTCCCAATGCTGCTGAGTCTGCATGCTCTAGAACCCATGTTCTGGGACAAGAGAACCCACCAGAACCAGAAGCCTGCACAGAGCAAGGAAGACCTGGCACAGCCAAAAATAAGTAAATAATTTTTTAAAAATGTAGTAGAGAATTAAATATACACAGTTATGTTATAAAATAATTAGAAAAAGTTATATGAAAAATAATTGGATTGAGAATTCTAAAAGCAAACTTAAACGTTGTACTTGTTTAATTTTCTTTAGCATTTAGCCTTTTAGAATTATATAATATCTATTTTCTGTTTAGTGTTTCTAATTTTAAATTCTAGTTTAATGTTTACATTTCCACTCAGCATATCTGTTTTTGTTATTCATCTAGTATTTCTCATCCATATCTTTATTTTCTTCCTTTTGTAAGCCAGTTGGTTTATATGTATGTACATGACTTTTTAGAGAAATCAAAGAGTACAGGGACTATAATTACAATTTGTCATGACTTTGCCTACTTACTCGCAGTCCTGCTTCTCAAAATAATATTTTCATTTCTTTCAACATTTTCTTCTGATATTTATTCAACATAATTACTCACTATTATTTTTGGTAGCATTTTGCTGATTGAATATGATGAACAGAAGGTATTAAATACAAGCAAACCTTATATATATGCAAAATAGAGGGCAGTAACCTGAAAACATTAGGGGACCCATGGCCATCTCAGTTAAGTATTTGGGCATTCAGTGGTTGGGGCATGTCATCAAAATAGTAAACTAATGTGATGTTTTGTGAAATGTAAAGATGATCAAGATACCTGTGGACTGCTTTGGCAGTAGACTCAAGTGTTGCCCCTGATGGCTTCCTGTTATTCATGCTTTTGACTCATCCCATTGACTGTTTTGAGACCTGCTTCTAACCATCAGTTACAGCAAGGGTAATGGGAGTGCAATTCTTAAATTACCCTTTGTTATACAAGATTCTGTCTTGCTAGGTGATTTTGTCTGAGGATTCTGATTGTTGATTGACTCAAAGTAATTGATCATGTTGGGGAAGTCCATGTGGCAAGAAACTGTGGGCAACTTGTTTCCAGCAAATAGCCAGCAGGCGGTCATGGTCCTCAATTCTTTAACCAACCACAAGGAAATAAATGCTCCCAACAGTGTAAGTGAGCTTAGTAGTAGATTCTTTTTCATTTGCACCTCCAAGTGATAATGTAGGATAGCAAATACCTTGATTGCAGCCTTGGAGACCCTATGAGAAGATTCAGCTGAGTTGTATCTAGATTCCTGACTCTCAAAGATTGGGAGATGTACGTAACCACGAAGCTGTTTATGATACCAGGAAAATTAACATAGTGCTGAGGCAACACTGTGGAAGTTGTACTTTCTTGTCCATTCCAGATAAAAAAAACTGACTTTGAGTGGTCCTTGTAAATAAGGGAAAAAGACATTAGCCAGATTGTGTGTGTGTGTGCTCAGTCATGTCCACCTCTTTGCAACCCCATCAACTGTAATCCACCAAACTCCTCGGTTCATGGGATTTCCCAACAGGAACACTTGGAGTGGATTGCCGTTTCCTCCTCCAGTGGATCTTCCTGACCCAGGGATCAAACCCATGTCTCCGGCATCTCCTGTGTTGGCAGGCAGATTCTTTACCAGTGAGCCCACAAGGGTAGCCCAACCAGCTTGGTAGCTGCATATCAATTGACAGGGTCTTCAGGTGCTTTGAAGGTCACCATTTCTTTAAGCTTACAATGATCCATAGTTGTTCTCCAGTTTCCATCTGACTTCAGTGTTGACCAACCTGATGAGTTTAGTAGGGATAAGATAGATTTCTCTACCTCTCCCTCTTTGAAGTCTTTGGTTAAATTCTGTAATTCCCCCAGGGATGTTGTATTGCTTCTAGTTTATTATCTTGGTAAAAAAGGAAGTTCCATGAACTTTCTTCAGACATTCCTACCATAATGCCTCTTATTCCACAGGTCAGAAAGTTAATGGGGGTTTCTTCCAGTTGCCAAGTATGTCTGTTCCAAGTATATATTCAGGAACCAAGGAAATAACCACAGGGTGAATTTCTGGACCATTTGGCCTCATTCTTGGTTAGGCTGGAGTTAACAACTCCATGTATGTCACCTGACTCATGTATCATGTATCGCCATAAACCTCTTTCTTAAATTAACTTATGAACCACAGTGCCAGGAATTAAGGGCTGTTCAGAGACAATGTTTATCAATAACTATTTCATTTTTATGATATATAATACCTCTAATTAGTGGCTGCAAGTCTCTGAAGAAGGTTAAGAGGAGGGTATATGGTGTGACTTAAATTCTGCAAGGTCCTTTTGCAAGGGGCCTAGTTTCCACTTTATTCAGCCAACTCTGCATCTGTGAGCTAACTCAGATTTGGCAAGTGAGAAGGCTTTAAGTTCTTGGTAAAAAGTTAACTTGATGAGAAGGCTTTAACTCTGCACTATGTTGGTGACAGACTTCTGGCTACAAGACCTAGCATTTTTCCTGTTACAGAAAATAAACATGGACTCCACATCTGTTTAGTTCCTGGGGGCAATGTAACCATTTAGCTGCTGCCAAATTATTCTGATGATAAGTACATCCCTGATGCCCTGTACAGGTAATGTAACCACCTTGTGTTTGGTGCTTAAGTATATCCTCCTGGACTGTGTTACCTTGGCTCTCATCCTCTCCGTTGAAGCCTGGAAGCTCTTCTTCATGCTCACGTTCCCTGCACTCTTAGCAGGCTCCCAAAGGAGAGTGATCACAGGCCTCTGTGAGGAAGGCAGGTGGCACTCCTCCCTGCACTAATGCTCTCTGTGCTCTCCTGTGTAACACAGGTGAGAAATGTCAACATGGAATTCTCAAGTGGTAAGGCCAGTTCAGCTCCCTGAATCACGACATTCTTTCCTCCTTCCTTCCGTATCAATGCCAAGAAAGCTCTGACATCTCAACCTTTAAATCCAGCCTTTGTTGCACCAATTAGATAATAATGATCACCACTTTCAGGTACATGAACTAGTATATTAAATCTGTTCTCTCTGCTAAGTGTACCCATGTCAATTAATTTGTCCAGATGTGGCATTATATTTTACCCTCTGTGGTCAAATACTTCAGGAATCCACTCTACATGTGGTTCTTGAGTTTCTTCTGGGTATGTAAGCTGTTTCCTCTTGAGTCATAGTGTGTACCTGTCCCCCCTGGATCATGCTGAGTTTTGACTCTAGTTATGAATCTAATGGCCAAAGGAGTTGGCTGTGGCAGGTCTTTAGGAAAATGAGCATAACCCTTCAAGAATTTTTCCACGTGAGATTATCAGAAGAGTTTTAAACCAAAGAGGGCTAGTGTTCTTAGACACTGGAAGGCAAGCTATTTCTGCCTGTATCAGTTCAGTTCAGTTGCTCAGTCATGTCTGACTCTTTGCAACCCCATGAATTGCAGCATGCCAGGCCTCCCTGTCCATCACCAACTCCCGGAGTTCACTCAGACTCAACATCCATCTAGTCCGTGATGCTCTTCAGCCATTTCATCCTCTGTCGTCCCCTTCTCCTCCTGCCCCCAATCCCTCCCAGCATCAGAGTCTTTTCCAATGAGTCAACTCTTCGCATGAGGTGGCCAAAGTACTGGAGTTTCAGCTTTAGCATCATTCCTTCCAAAGAAATCCCGTTGCTGATCTCCTTCAGAATGGACTGGTTGGATCTCCTTGCAGTCCAAGGGATTCTCAAGAGTCTTCTCCAACACCACAGTTCAAAAGCATCAATTCTTTGGCGCTCAGCCTTCTTCACAGTCCAACTCTCACATCCATACATGACCACAGGAAAAGCCATAGCCTTGACTAGATGGACCTTAGTTGGGAAAGGAATGTCTCTGGTTTTGAATATGCTATCTAGGTTGGTCATAACTTTTCTTCCAAGGAGTAAGCGTCTTTTAATGTATGGGAGGTTCCTAATTACTAGTGGAGGGTTAGGGAGTAGGCAAGGAGTCAAAATTTTTAGTTTCATTTAAGACCAGCTAGATGCTCCATTCGAATTTCAGGATCTTACTCTTTCCCCGTTAAGGTTTTAATTTTCCAATGAGAAACTTGAGACTGAATTTAGCTGATGTTTGTAATTCAGCAGTGTACACAATTAAATTCTGAGTTTGACTTTCAGCAGTGTCAGCTCTCTGGTTCTCACAATGTGACTTAAGCTGAGAGTTAATGGACTGGAGCTTTTCATTTTCTAAGTGCTCACTTGTCATCATTACTACTGTAATGGTAGATATCGTGTGCTGTACTACGCCATTCAGTCATGTCAAACTCTTTGTGACCCTATGGACTGTAGCCCGCCAGGCTCCTCTTGTCTGTGGGATTCTCCAGGCAAGAATACTGGAGTGGGCTGCCACGCCCTCCTCCAGGGGATCTTCCCGACCCAGATACTGCACTCAGGTCTGCTATGTCTCCTGCATTGGCAGGCGGATTCTTTAGCATCAGCATCACTTGGGAAACCCAGTGGCAAATAGAGAGCCAGTTAAGTTCCAAAGGCATGTGCTTGAGTTGACACTTCATCATGATGAAACAGCTGAAAGGTTCACTGGTTTCCTGAAACTGCTGTCTGCCATATATTACTAGCATCCCATTTGCTTGGCCAGGATCTCAGCCTTGTGCTTAATCCCCAGGATATGACCAAACCAGTCCCAAAATCTCATATTTACTAGTTTATCATTTGGAACCATTCCCAGGACTATTTCTGTACCTATCTGGATTCAGTTGGGAGTTGGAAACAACAGTTTGAACTGATAAAATGTATTATACATAATTACTAAACTATGATAGAAGAGTAACTATAAAGATGTAAAGATAACACTAAATCTTCTAGGGCTGAAGGAGATTTCCCAAGGAAAGACAGAAGGTTCCCTAGGCAGGAGTTCAGACCTTATTGGAGAAAGTGGACTTAGAGTCTATTAAGTAACAGAGAAGTTCACTGGATTGCCTTAACCAGAGCTGGTTCACAGTTACTGGGCAGCAGAAAACAGTACTGAGTTATAGCCATGTTAAGCAGGGTAGACAGTTGTACATGAAAGATGGGGGCACTGCTGCCAGCATGAGCCCTGAAGGATGCCAGTGTCTGCGTCAGTAGGCCTGCATCACAAGGGCAATCACTAATCCCAGGCTGGGGCATAAGGTTGCCCAAGATGGCACACTCTTGTCATGAGCCTGGGATAAACACCACTGGATTTCCTTTTATATAATTGCTGCTATTGGACTATATGTTAAGAGCAAGAATAACTTGACTGACATGAAAGGGAAGAGAGGCCCCTTTCCTCCTGCAGTGTTCTTCCAGAGCTATATGCGGATAAAGCTTAAATAATGCTTACTGTGAAAGAGAAGTAATAGTGCTTACTGTGAGAGCAGTATCTGCTCATTAGTACAGAGCAGATAACTGAAGGGTAACTTTGGAGTTGAGGCACAGCAAACTGCTAACTGATGAAGATTTCCTTAAATGGCTTGTGTTGGCAGCTCTTTGCTTTCTTAAGAGAGAGGCAGGTTGGATGCTCTTTGTGTAGAAGTGGAGTTTGTATAGGCTTTCTGATATAAGATTTTATCTCAACTTTACCCTTTTCCTCATGAATTCCATTTTTATATTTTTGTGTTGAGATTTGTTTCCCCATTCACCTTCCAGGATTTTAAATTTATTCTTTATAGTGATTGTTCTTAAATTGGTCCAATGAATATTTAAATTTGATAGTCTTTTTTTTTTTTAACTTCCAGAAAGTCTTTTCATGCTTTTCATCTTCCATCTGTTTCATACATACCTGATTTTCTTTTTTCCTTCTTGATTGCTGACTCTTTTAGCCATATTATTTTGCTTTGCCTTCTTAAGGCTCATTTTAATTTGGATGGTCAAATCCAATTATTAGAATCCTTCCATTGCCAGAAATTCATGAATAATGGGTGTTGTCATGGCCTCCATTTCTGTGAATATCACACTAACCAATAGTTCTATTAACTGGATAGTGTTTTCCCAGCTTTAGGAGTAGGAGGCAACTCACCTTACAGTAATAATCCCCTGTAGTTCCTCTGAGGCCAGGAATATAAAAACTTTAAGAGAACTGATATTTAAAATATCGTTTTAACGTGTTTGTACCATTTTACTTACATATCACTATTATAGTACTCAACTTCAGACCTACTTAGGTTATCATGTTAAACTGAAAAGTATACTTGTTGAAACTGCTTTCTATTTCAAAAACTGAATAATACAAAACAAAAGAAAAACAGAACAAGATTGGTGTCAAGTAAAAGTATGAAAGTGGTTTATTTTTCTGAAAAATGACATTGAAATTATATTGCAATATGTGATTCTATTCCTAACTCTGGAATAAAATCTGCCCTGTCACATGATGGGTCACAGCATTTATCTGAGTTTGAAAACAAATTTCTCTAAGCAATAATACAGTTGGGTAAAAGGACAGTGATAAGGTGATTAAATTGGCCGGAAACTGCAGTTAACACAAAAATCAACAACAAAGAGCAGCCTTTAGAGAACTCTGAAAGAAGAATATTTTAGCTTATATCTGAGGTTAAAATAACAGTCTAGTTTCATGGAATAATAAAAAACTCTTCTCAGTCTACCTGTGTCGTGTTTATTTTTTTACTTGCATTCAGAGAAAACATGTATATAATATTAGTAAAAGCAGTGTTGAAAAAATACCTAAAATCTTTCTTTTAGGTTTACTTTATGATGCTTAGAGGCAAATCTAAAACTCATTTTAAACTATGATATTGACTGTTCTTTTCCACATTTTTTCTGTTTCCTGTTCTTATCCTTGACGTTTATTTTCGCTTTAGTTTTTCTTTCTCAGTTTTTAAGCTATATGTCTAACTACTATAAATTTATTATACTGTCCTACATTTGTAGAATGTTAAAACAGCAAATGTCATGATTTTTGTCACTTCACTGTTATCTGTAATTCAGGTGCTGGCTTATGGTTTTCTCTTTGAGGATTTATAACTTCTCAGAGATTATCATTTTAGTAAAGTCTTAGATTTAAACGTTTTATAATGAATTGAGGACAAGCCTGTCAGTGTCACAGTTTGAATTTTTGCATATCTTTTTCTATGCTACTATAAATGCATGTGTGTAATATACACACATCTAAGAGTAGAATCATACAGTTCTCTTTTCACTTAACATGTCACAAATAACTTTAAATCATTAGTGCTAACATATTGATATAGCTCATTTGTGTAGTTATATTTTATTCTGTACACATATAATGTAATTTTGTGAAACATTCTTTTATAAATATTTTAGATTGATATTTTTGCCCCAGTAAGCAGTACTTAAAGTATCCAGGCAGGTGAGTATTTTTTCTATGTAGGAAGAAGAAATATATAAATATTTATAGACAAGAGGCAGATATGACTGGCCACTTACCAAATTTATTTTTCCTTTTTCATAGTGGATAAAGTTCCAGAAAGGTACTGGCGAAAACAGACTTCATGCTTCCCATTTATCTAGATATGGCTAGTTTATACGTTCTTGCTAATGAAGTATTAGACAAAGTATTATTCCAAAGCTGAATTATAAAAATCTGCCGTGCTTTTCTATGTTTTTTCTTCCGTTAGCTGGCTTTGGACTTCTCATGATCAACCTTGGAAGCCTCTTATAGAGGATGACCTTATATGACCTTAAAAGGTGATAGAGAATGTTAGAGCCTGTGTCCCCTTAGCTCCCAGAATGATTGTGTGACTTGTATTTTATATGTTCTTTTCTCTGAGAGATTGTGGGTGTATTATTAGAAATGTTTTTTTCTTGTAATCTTGGAGTAATATCTTTCTCTGCTCCTTAACTGAAGGCAACCAACATTTAAATGTAATGTATGTTTCTTAAGGTGGAAGCTTAAATCATTGATTTAGAACTTTCTTTTATTATACACTACATGAAGCTATAAATTTCCCTCTAAGCCCTGTTTTACCTGCATTCTACAAATTTTGATATGTTGTACTTTCATTATCATTCAGTTCAAAATATTGCCTAATTACCAAAACATTTGGGATATTTCAGATAACGTTTTTGTTGCTGATGTCTAATTTCAATCCATAATATTCGGAGAATTTTCCCTGTGCTTTTTTTATCCTTGCGAAGTCATAGAGGCTTGCTGTTCGGTCTTTTGGTGAATGTTCAGTGTGTAGCTAAAAGGAATGTGTATTCTGTAATTGTTGGTGTAGTGATTGTATATTGAATAGATCATGTTTATTAGCAATGCTGTTCAGATCTTCTATATGTTTACTATTTTTTGTGTTTGCTTCTTCCCTCAGTTACCAATAGAGGTGTGGTAAAAATCTTGCCTATGGTTGTCTATTTGCATATTTTTCCTTGTAGTTCACATTTTGCTTTATGTATTTGGGGACTCATTGCTGCTGCTGCTGCTAAGTCGCTTCAGTTGCGTCCGACTCTGTGCGACCCCATAGATGGCAGCCCACCAGGCTCCCCCGTCCCTGGGATTCTCCAGGCAAGAACACTGGAGTGGGTTGCCATTTCCTTCTCCAGTGCATGAAAGTGAAAAGTGAAAGTGAAGTCACTCAGTCATGTCCGACTGTTCGCTACCCCATGGACTGCAGCCTACCAGGCTCCTCCATCCATGGGATTTTCCAGGCAAGAGTACTGGAGTGGGGTGCCATCACCTTCTCCATTATTTGGTATATAAAAATTTGTAATCACTTTATCTTCCTGATTATTTACCACTTTATTATTATAAGGTTTTTAAAAAAATCTTTGTCATATTCCTTGTCTTGATTTCTTTGTCTAATATAACAATCATAACAGCATTTTATAGTTAAAGTTTGCATGGTATACATTTATTCTCCATTTTACTATAACCTATATGTGCTGTTATATTCAAAGTATGTCTCTTGTAAATATCATGTGATTGATTTTTATTCAGTCTGGATTGTCTGTGTTTCAGGAGTAGTCTTTATTAGTCTGTTTGCTTGGTTTTTAGTTTTCTTTGTGAAGTTTTTATGTTGCTTTTATTTGAAGGTATCTTTTTGCCATATACAAAATTCTATATAGCCAGTTTTTTATTTTCTCCACCTTTATTGAGATATACTATATGTGTGTGTTGGGGGGAGCAGAATACTAATTCATCCATGAGCAAGGAGGAAATCCTGCCACTTGCAACAACTTAGATGAACCTTGAGGCCGTTGTACTAGGTTCAGTACATCAGAGAAAGAAAGACAAACACTATGTAACACTTATATGTGGAATATTAAAAAAAGAAAAGATACTGAAGTTATTTCCATATTTTGACCATTGTGAATGCAGTGAACATAAGAGTGCAGATATTTCAATAAAATCCTGATTTTATTCCCTTTATATATATACCCATAAGTGGGATTTCTGGAGTATGTGGTGGTTCTAGTTTTTAATTTTATGATGAACATCTGTACTGTTTTATGTAGTGGCTGTACTAGTTGACATTTGCACTAACAGTGCACACTCTCACCAACACTTGTTATGTCTTATCTTTTTGATAATAGCCATTCCAAATTGGTGTGGCATTAATATCTCATTGTGGTTTTAATTTGCATTTTCTTGATGATTAAATGATGTTGAGTGTCTTTTCATGTATTTTTTAGCCATTTGTATGTCTTCTGTGTAAAACTATTCAAATTCTTTGCCAGCTTTTAATTGGATTGTTTTCTGTTAAAGTTAGTGATTTATTAATTTGATTTAATATAGAAATACAGTTTTACATTGTATAGAAATGCAGCTGTTTTCTGTATGTTGGTTTTGTATCCTGTAACTTGTTGCATCCTGCAACTTGTTGACTTGTTTTTTCATGGAGTCTTGAAGATTTTCTACATGGAAGGTCATTATCTGCAAAAACTTTTTTTTATTGCTTCCTTTTCTATTTGGATACCTTTTATATACCTTTTAAAATACATTTTCTTTCTCTTGACTGATTGCTTTGGCTAGGAGAGGTGAATAGGAGTGATGATGAGTGCAGTTTTAATCTTTTATTCTATTCATGTGGTGTATCACATTTATTTTTGCATCTTGCACCATCCTTGCATCACTGGAACAAATCCTGCTTAGTCAACGTATATGATCCTTTTAATATATTGTTGAGTTTGATTTGCTAATATTCCTACAGGATTTTTGCGTCTGTGTTCATCAGGAATATTGGCGTTTTCTTATGGTATATTTTTGTCTGGCTTTGGTATCAGAGTAATATTGGCCTCATAAAATGTGTTTGGAAGACCTCCACCATCTTCCTAGAATGTTTGTTAGAAGTCATCAGTGAAGCCTTCTGGTCCTGGACTTTGTTTGTTGCGAGGTTTTTAGTTACTGATTCAATCACCTTGCTAGTAACTGGCTAGTTCAGATTTTTATTTCATCATGAGATAGTCTTACTAGGTTGTTTGTTTCTAGGAATTACTCATTTTTAAAAATCAGGTTTAATTATTTATTTGAATATTTGATCCCACCATTGCAGCATGTGGGATCTTAGTTCCCTGACCAGGGATTGAACCCACACCCCCTTTGTTGGAGGGCAGAATCTTAACCACTGTACCTCTGGGGAAGTCCTGAAATTTAGTAATGTTTTCCCTAGGTTCTCTAATTTCTTGGCCTATGATTGTTCACAGTAGTCTTTCATCATCCTTTCATTTTTGTGGAATCAGCTGTAATACCTCTTTTATTTCTGGGTTTGTTTATTTCAGTCTTCTTTTTTTCTTAGTGAGTCTAGATAAAGGTTTTGTCAGTTTTGTTTACTTTTTCAGAGAACCAGTTCTTAATTTCTGCTTGAATCTTTATTATTATATTTCCGTCTCCAGTTATTTTGAGCTTTGTTCCTTCAAGTTTCTTGAAGTATAAACTTAGGTTGTTAATTTTTCTTGTCTCTTGAGATGGGTGTTTATCGCAGTGAACTTCCTTCTTAGAACTGCTTTTGCTGTATCCCATAAATTTTGGTGTTATATTTTCATTTTCATTTTTCCCAAGAGAAGGAGAAAGCAATAGAGAGGAACTACAAAAACAGCCTGAAAGCAGTTAATAGGTGGCAGTCACACATAGATATCAATAATTACTTTAAATGTGAATTCAGTAAGGTCTGTAATCAAAAGATACAGTAATAGATAAATTTCTATTTATTTATACCAATAAAAGTAATATATTCTGTATTGAATTCTTCAGTATAGTCATTGTATTCAGTTTCAGAATTTGTTTGGTTACTTTGTTTTTTGTTTCTTTGTTGAACTCATTTTGTTCTTGTATTTTTTTTTCCTGATGCATTAGTGTTTTATCTGTGTTCTCTTATAGCTCTCTAACCATCTGCAGAGTAATTATTTTGAATCTCCTTGTCTGTCAAAGATCTCCTGAATCTGCCAGTTATTGTAGGCTTACTATGTTCTTTGGTAGAGATACATTTCCCCACCTCTTCATAATCCCAGTTGCTTTGTTTTTATGTCTGTTCATTTGAAGAAGCAGTTAACCTCTTCCAGAATATATAGACTGAATTTGATAAGGGTCAGCCTTTCACCTGTGAGTGAGAGTACACTGGCACCTGCTGTGACCCTGGGTATAGTGATGCAGGGTGCCAATGTGGGGAACATGTGGTAGTTTGGATCCCTGTGGGCAGGCATGATGTGTATTTAGCTCAGGCCACTGGGCTACACACCATTGACAACTGTGTGGTTCTTGCTCAGCACTGAGAGGAACCTTGTAGTAGTTCTGAGCAGTGCCTTCATTAGGGATTTATCAGCTAGGGACCAAGGTAGGCTGTTGTAGAGGCCAGTTGCAGGCATACATACAGTGATGAGGGCCACTGCAGACAACAAGGATTGGTGCTAACTATGGTCTCCTTGGCTAAAGTGGAGTTGCTCGCCATCAGTGTCGTCATCTGTGGTTGCACACTCTGCCCACATGTGCACACTGCTTTGAAGGCTGGCAGAGGTCATTGGGCTGGGTTGTGCAGTGCACAGCTTGGAGTGGCTAAGTATAGGTGGACTTGTTGGTATTGCCCAGTGACAGGAGGCAGGGCCTTATCTGGGCCCACAAGAAGCTATGGGGTGCCTTCGTTGTAGGTGCTCTCACTGGTGGCTGCATATCCCTCCCATCCCTTCTGTGCATGCTCACTGCAGGGGAGGTCAGTGATGGATGTCAGTCTGGTAGTGCACAGTTGGGGGGACAATCCCTGAGCATGAACACAGTGGTCTGGTTCAGTGTGGGGAGGTGGTGTTAGGCTGGTATTTTGCATTTGTGCAGCTGCAGCAGCCCCAGTTGGCTGCAGGTGTGGCTGTCTGGCTCCTTGGTGGGTAGAGATTCAGGGGGCTGGCATCTTAAACTCTCACAGCTGTAGAGAGCTATAACATATTATAATCGTTCTTCCCCCCCTCCATTGTGTGTGTGTATGTTTATTTCTTTATTTTATATATTTATAAGACATAAAATATCCTTATTTATAAAATAGCCACTGTAGTGGCTAAGTGTAGGTTTGGTATTGGCAGGAAAAGGTTACAGAGAGGAACTCAGGCAGTTGACATCAATGAACACAAACACAAATACCTGTGGGGAAAAAGCTGGCAAGATCTGTAGGGGTCTAGAGTGACTATGCTGGCCTTTGGCTTTCTCATTGGTGAAATTTGCTTAGTTTGTCTGAAGAGCTGTTCTCTGTGAACTGTGATCCCTCTGGCTGCTTCTCTGTTAATAATATTTCTTCTGCTTTTATTCCTTGTTCATAGCTGGGTCAATAACATCTCAGGTGGCTGGGCTTGGTGGAATGAAACCAAAGCAGAATCTCTTTACAATGCACTGTGAAGCTGGAGAAGCTGGTCAGTCACCCCACACTCCTTTTTTTGGCAGGAAGAGTTCTTTTTAGCTGTGGAAGATTTCTTCTTAGCACTGAAGGGTGCCAGTTTGGAGGATGGGATGATGCAGGCAAAATGAAGTTAACCTTCATTTTCTTCTAATGTGAATGTTCTCAGTTTTGTTGTTCTTAAAACTTCATAAGTGGACTGTAGAGATCTCCTGGATCTTTTTTTGTTCTTGGATAGCTGTTCAGTCATTGGTTTGTTTTTTTAAAAGAGATTTAGTTATTTATATATGGCTGCACTAGGTCTTCCTTGCTGCTTGAGTACTTTCTCTAGTTGCGACAAGCAGGTGCTACTTTTCATTGGAGTGCGTGTGCTTCTCATTGCGGTAGCTTTTCTTGTTGTATAGCATGGGCTCTGTAATTGCAACATATGGGGTTAGTTGCTCCGCAGCATATGGAATCTTTGTTCCTCGGCCTGGGATGGAATCCATGTCCCCTGCTTTGGCAGAATTCTTAACTGCTAGGCCACCAGGGAAGCTCCAGACATTGATTTTTATGGGATGATGGAGAAGCTGGGTTTTATTCCAACCAATAGGCAGTTTTTCTTTCTTTCTTTCTTTAAATATATCATTCCGTTATTCACTGGCTTTTATTATTTTCTGTGAGAAGTGTGCCATATATCTTATCCTTTAATCTCATGTATGTACCCTATGGTTTTTTTTTTCCTCTTTATTAAAGAGGTACCTTATAAAATTTTTATTTTATCCTCCTCTTCACCTATCAGCCAAGGCCCTGTAAATTATGACAAGTTGTATCATCCGCATGCTTGTGTCCATACTTGGTAATGTCTCTAACAGTTATTAGTCTGCCAGTCTAAGAAAGGCTTATCTTTTTGGAGTTAACTTTAGATTCTTAGGATGAGATGATTGGATGGCATCATCAACTCAGTGGACATGAATAAGCTCTTGGAGACAGTGAAGAATAGGGAAGCCTGGAGTGCTGCATTCCATGGGGTTGCAAAGATTCAGACACAGCTGAGCAACTACCACCACCACTGTATTTTCTTTATACTTTAAAAACAAAATCTACCAGATGCTAATGTGTTGAGAGAGAGTTGTTATATATACCAGCTTTTAATAAAAGGTCTTCCCCTTAAACATAGAAGGAAATATGATTGTTCCTCAAATCACTAAAGAAGAGAAATGTTCAATCAGAATGGGTTAAAATAAAAGGGCTGATGAGATCTAGAATTGGTGATGTGTGGAGCACTGAATATCAGTATTGTATGTTGCTGGAGGAAGTATATACCTGTTTTGGGAAATAGTGTGACATTGTATACTAAACCTCAATATATATGTATCGTTTGTTAATAAGTCTGCTACTAGGTATGTATACAGCAGAAAAAACGTTTATGTGAGGATATGTGTATAGTTGTGTTCATAATAATTTTATTTGCAATAGCCCTAAAATGGAAACAACTCTCATGTACATCAGTAGTAAATTGGATTATAAGTATGTTAGGTCAGTGAAGCGCTGTCCAGCAGTACAAACCAGGAATTACTAATAACACATAGTAACATGGCCGAATCTCACTGATAAAACATTGAAATAAATCAAACACAAAACATAATAGTATTGACATGAATTTCAAAAGCATATCTATTGTTAAGGAATAATAATTAAGCTATTTGCTTGCCAAATGGTTACTAACTAGAAGGGAACATGGGGGCAGCCTGTTTTGGTTCTGGAAGTGTTTTTTATATTTGCATTTTGGTTATGGTTATACAGGTGCATGTATATGTAAACTTTCATCAAGGTATACCTTAAGATTTCTGGATTAATTATACATAGTTGTAGCTAAGTACAGAAATAAAAGTTTATTTTAAACTTTTAAAAAAGTAATTTTTATCTATTTCCTGTGCTTCCCCTTCACCCCCAGCAAAACTCTCAATAGTTATGCCTGGTAGTATGCTAAGTGGAATTACATTAAATTTATCTAACAATTTTGAAAGACTTTATTGATGGAGCATGAAGCTTTTTTAATATGGAACTTATTTAAGTCATTTTCTATAACCTAAAGGTGTTTTTATAATGTTCTTCATTAAAATTTATGTAGTCCTTCAATTTGTTTTTACTTGATTTTAGTTGTGAGCAACCTTCTCAATCCATTTATATTTCATAATATTGCTAATGTTCAAATTTGATTTTGTACTTTTATCTTTTGTCAGTTGTAAAATTTTAAATTAATCTTTATATTGCATTAGTAGAGACTCAGTAGAAAAGGAGAATTGTCCTTATTGATATTTTACTAATTTTTGCATAAACTAAAATCTTTAAAATATGTGTTAAATCCTTAGGGATGCATCCTTGCCTCATTCTTCTTAGAGCTGAAAAGTGTTAAAGTTTCCACAAGAAATATGTTTTGGCCTTTGTCTTTATGTTGTTTATCAACACATCACATAACCCCAGTTTTTCTAGATATGTTTTTATTAAGCATGACTCCAGGATTTTTATCAGATACCTTTTGAGATCTAGTATTATAATCATTTATTTTTCTTCTTTACATTGTTGATTAATTGAATTGAGTTCCTAATATTGAATCGTCCTTGTGTGTAGGGAAAAATGTATTTTATTATATATGGTCTTAATTTTATGTTATATATATATAATTTAATATATATTATATATGTGATTTAATTAAGTAGTTTTCTTGTTTAAATAGCTACACAAAGAAAACCAATAATTTATCGAAAATTCATTTGCTGTAATGTCAATTAAAATTTTTTTCTTTCTTTTTTTCTCCCCCCGCCCCCCCCGCAGTCTGTGGTCGATGACTGGATTGAATCATATAAACAAGACAGGGACATTGCACTTCTGGATTTAATCAACTTTTTTATCCAGTGTTCAGGATGTCGAGGTACAGAATGTTGGAATAAATGATGTACACTGAGACTTTGTCAGTCCAGCAGTTTCAAATTTACTTTACCTTGTGTTAATCATTTTATAATTCATTCTGGAATTAATTGCTAGTCTTTTGTGGTAAAATTATTTTATTTAAAAATATTTCTCTTTTTCTGACTTCAGTTTTACTCATAACAGATTTCTGAAATTTTAATGTTTTGAAGGAAATCTGAAATTAAGGATTTTGTGAATTGACCTTTTAGATCACAAGATTTTATAGTTAATGTTTACTGATATTATTTGTATCTGTGCTCTATGTTGTAAACTGTGCCAGTTGCTAACATTCATTAATTTGAATCCTCATCTTGTAGACGAAGTGCTTGAATATGAAAATCAGGTTTAAATTTACAGTCATTTGGAATCCATAGACAATTTGTTAGAAAGTGAAGTTATTTTTATCATATTAGTAGGTAACTGATAGAGACCTTTTTTCTCTAGAATAAATATTAACAGGTTAAATTGTACTGTATGGGATAAATCAGTTGGTAAACACCATTCTTTGCTTATCAGTGATCTATTGAAGTCACTGATCAAATTGATTTCTTGAAGGCTTTCTTATTTCTGATCAAGTTTTCATTCACCATATTAACGTAAGAATTATATCAGATATTTACAAAATACCTAGGTTATTGTTCCTAAGTATATGTATATATACTGTCAAGACAGTCTCTGCCCCAGTAACTATTAGAATATGTTTAATTTTTATTTTATTTTTTAAAATAATTTCTGCTTTAATTTTTTAATGTCCTTTCTACTTTGAGTTTATTTGCTATTTATTTATTTGGCCATGCCATGCAGTGTGCGACATCTTAATTCTCCAGCTGGGAATCCAGTCTGTTGCCTGCTGCAGTGGAAGTGTGAAGTCTTGATCACTGGACCACCAAGAAAGTCCCTGTTGAGTTTTTAAAGAAGGATGTTTAGCAAAGAAAAGGAGGGAAATATACCAGTAGTTCACTGAACTGCTCATTACCAAGAGACTAATAAAATTGGTTACAATTTAATGACTGTTCCAGCTTGGCAGTATGCTTTACATAGATTAGCTCGTTTGATATTGGTTTGACACTTTTATCAGTCAGATATGATTTTTATTCTGTTCAAGAAACTAAGGATTTAGGGCTTAGGTTAGTTTTTGGACATCATCCAATTTTTAAGTGCCGAATTCATGATTCAGATTCAGGCTTGTCGCTTTCTTTAGTCTCCATGTCTAACCACAAGGTGTAGTGTAGGAATGACAAGGAGGAGCTTCTGATTCAACCTAGGTTGTGTGTTTATGTGTATGTGTGAATATGGGGATATTTGTAAGAAAGTGCATCTCAAAGGAACAAACTTGATACTGGAACTGAGGTGTTGAGTCCAAGTTGACAGTTGGTGTAAAAATTCCAGAAGAAGAGAAAGTACAGCACACTCTAGTGCATAAAGAGAGTTTGTGGCAGCAACCTGGAGCATAGAGTTAGATGAGGATTGGCAAGAGATTAGTTTATTTGAAGGAAAGTGAGTTTGTTAATTTTACAGTCTTAAACTGGAAAAGGCAATTACTGAGTGAAGTGCTTTACATATGTGGTCTTGTCTAATCTACGTAAGGGTTCTGTTAGAATGAGTTTCGATTTTAAAACAAATGGTAGTCTTAAAATTTTTTGCTTTTGTAAATTGTTCGTATGGTTAAAAAAAAAACAACACACACACACACACAACAAGAGAAATGTAAATCAAAAAGACTTTACTACTTCTTGCTTTACCATCTATCTCCACAGAGTTACTTCTTAACTCCTTTGTTGTATATCCGTCTGTCTGTATCTGTTTTATTGACTGTGCCAAAGCCTTTAACTGTGTGGATCACAATAAACTG
Organism: Oryx dammah; assembly: GCF_014754425.2. Classification (NCBI taxonomy): domain Eukaryota; kingdom Metazoa; phylum Chordata; class Mammalia; order Artiodactyla; family Bovidae; genus Oryx; species Oryx dammah. The sequence goes on along the minus strand of NW_024070186.1, from coordinate 24,651,473 downwards.
TGGAAAATTCTGAAAGAGATGGGAATACCAGACCACCTGACCTGCCTCTTGAGAAACCTATATGCAAGTCAGGAAGCAACAGTTAGAACTGGACATGGAACAACAGACTGGTTCCAAATAGGAAAAAGAGTCTGTCAAGGCTGTATATTGTCACCCTGCTTGTTTAACTTCTATGCAGAGTACATCATGAGAAACACTGGGCTGGAAGAAGCATAAGCTGGAATCAAGATTGCCGGGAGAAATATCAATAACCTCAGCTATGCAGATGACACCACCCTTATGGCAGAAAGTGAAGAGGAACTAAAAAGCCTCTTGATGAAAGTGAAAGTGGAGAGTGAAAAAGTTGGCTTAAAGCTCAACATTCAAAAAACGAAGATCATGGCATCTGGTCCCATCACTTCATGGGAAATAGATGGGGAAACAGTGGAAACAGTGTCAGACTTTTATTTTGGGGGGCTCCAAAATCACTGCAGATGGTGACTGCAGCCATGAAATTAAAAGACGCTTACTCCTTGGAAGGAAAGTTATGACCAACCTAGATAGCATATTGAAAAGCAGAGACATTACTTTGCCACCAAAGGTCTGTCTAGTCAAGGCTGTGGTTTTTCCAGTGGTCATGTATGGATGTGAGAGTTGGACTGTGAAGAAGGGTGAGCACCGAAGAATTGATGCTTTTGAACTGTGATGTTGGAGAAGACTCTTGAGAATCCCTTGGACTGCAAGGAGATCCAACCAGTCCATTCTGAAGGAGATCAACCCTGGGATTTCTTTGGAAGGAATGCTGCTAAAGCTGAAACTCCAGTACTTTGGCCACCTCATGCAAAGAGTTGACTCATTGGAAAAGACTGATGCTGGGAGGGATTGGGGGCAGGAGGAGAAGGGGACGACAGAGGATGAGATGGCTGGATGGCATCACTGACTCGATGGACATGAGTCTGAGTGAACTCTGGGAGTTGTTGATGGACAGGGAGGCCTGGTGTGCTGCTGTTCATGGGGTCACAGAGTCGGGCACGACTGAGCGACTGAACTGAACTGAACTGAAGAGTAGGAAATGTATGCTCTTTTCTCCCTCACCCCTCTCACAAAAGATACTGGTGTATAGAGAATTTTCTTGGTTTTCTGCCTTCCTTCCCTTCCCTCACATTTCTCCCCTTCCTCCCTTTCCCTTCCTTTTCTTCCCTTTCTTCCCTCCTCTCCATTTCCTCCCTTCCCTTTCCTTCTTTTCCAGCATCAAAGCATTCCTTTTTATGTATGTACAACTATTTATTTAACTAGTTGTCTGTTAACAGCACATTGACTACTATCTGTTGTCTTTTGCTCTTACAATGAGTAATTTCATGTGTACCTCATTTGTTCTTTGTGGCAAATGAATATCTGTAGGTTATTATATTTTTAATTATATTAGATATTACCAAATTTCCTGTTATGGAAATTATGTCCATTTTACTCCTATCAGTAATATATGAAAATAATCTGTTTCTATTTGGTCTTTTTAACGAAGTGTTTTAGTCAAATTTTTTTATTGGTCTTATGAATAATTTAACAATACATCATATGATTTTTTTTTTAATTGAGGTGAAATACACTTAAAGAGTTAACCATTTTAAAATGGGTGGTTCAGTAGTTTTTAGCACATAAAAACATAATAGTGTTGTACAACCACCTCTTTCTGGTATCAGAACTTTTTTGTTATCATCCCAGAATAATACTTAACTAGTCACTCCACATTAGCCTCTTCCCTGCAGTCCTTGGCTACCTCTAATCTTCTTTCTGCTCCTATGTTCTAGTCATTTTATGTAAAAAGAGATTGTACAGTATGTGACCTTTTGTATCTGATCTCTTTAATTTAGCATATCTTTGAGACTTCTCTGAGTAGTAGCATACATTGATAAAATTCATTTCATTGTATGTATATATTACAATTTATTTATCCTTTCATCCATTGATAGACACTTGGAGTTGCACTTTTTGGTTGTTGTGAATATTGCTACTATGAATGTTTATGGTCTGGTATCTATTTGAGTACTTAGTTTTTAATTCTTTGGTGTAAATACCTAGTAGTGAAATTGCTGGATCATATGGTAATTCTATTTTAAGTTTTTGAGGAACTGCCAAACTGTTTTCGCAGCAGCTGCACCATTTTAAATTCCAGAAATATATGAAGACTCTTATTTCTCCACATCCTCTAAAACACTTTTACTTTCTAGTTTTAAAATTTTAATGTCCTGTGGGGTATGAAGTGGTATTTTTTTAATGGTTTTGATTTGCATTTTCTTTATTACCAGTGTCTTGGGCGACTTTTTGTGTTTTGGCAGTTTGTATGTCTTTTTTGAAGAAATGTGTATTTGAGTCCTATGCTTATTTTGAAATTAGATGGGCTTTATTTTTGCTGTGAGTTATTGTGTTAGATTTTTTTGTATATTCTTGATATTAAATCTTTTATCAGATACATAACATGGAACTGTTTATAACTTGCATCTACTCCCACACTGTGGGTTGTCTTTTCCTTTATTAAAGATGTCCTTTGATGGACAAAAGTTTTAAATTTTTGTGAAGTCCAACTCTTTTTTCATTTCTTTTGCTCATGCTTGTGGTATCAAATCTTTGAATCCGTTGCCAATTCTAAAAGCATGAAGATTTACCTCCATATTTTCTTCTAATGGTTTTATAGCTTTAGAACTTATATGTAGGTCATTGATCCATGGTTAAGTTTTGTACTTGGATGATTTTAATTTGTATTTCTCTTACGTGTGTGACTTGAGAATCATTTTTATTTCTTTTTTTTTTTTTCCAGTTTTCTGTTTATATCCCTTGCTACTTTTCCTTTTAGCTATCTTCATAGTTCCTGAAAAGGAATTTGACAAAACAGATTTTAAAACATTTTAGTATATCAGACTGAGATGCATATTTCCTTAACATGTTTAAAAGAGAAAGTTCACTGTCTCTCATGTTAGTGCAGTATAATAAAAATCTAAAATAGATTCAAGTACCTGTGAACCTGTAGTAAGCAGATACTAACTAGTGCATATGAAAGAAGACAGCTGTAAGAGACAACTATACAATATACCAGTTTTCATCTATGAGATTGAAAAAATTATGTTATAATCTCTGTTCTTTAGGCTGTGAGGAAACAGACACTCTTACGTTATTTGTTGAAATAAAAGTAGATACATATCTCATAGATATAAATTTGACATTATCTACTGAAACTCCCTCATAGCTCAGTTGGTAAAGAATCCGCCTGCAGTGCAGGAGACCCTGGTTCAATTCCTGATTCAAGAAGATCTGCTGGAGAAGGCATAGGCTACCCACTCCAGTGTTGTTGGGCTTCCCTTGTGCCTCAGCTGGTAAAGAATCCACTTGCCATGCGGGATACCTGGGTTGAATCCCTGGGTTGGTAAGATCCCCTGGAGAAGGGAAAGGCTACCCATTCCAGTATTGTGGCCTATACAGTCCATGGGGTTGCAAAGAGTCGGACACGACTGAGCAACTTTCACCAAAACTCCATATGTTCTTATCTTTTGACCTAGCCATACTGTTTCTGGAATTTTGCCATGAAGATATATTTCCGTTTTACAAAAATAAATGCACAAGGTTATTCAGTAACATATTATTTGTAGTAGTGAAATATTGGAAACAACCTAAATGCCAATATATAGGACAGTGATTGAATAAACTATGGCAAAACTTATTCAATGGAGCTTTTTGGCATGGCAAAAAATTATGAGGAAAAACTGTGAGGGCTAATGCAGGGAGATTTTCAGGATACGTTTATTTTTTTAAGTGCAAAAGAGTGTCTAAAAGTATTCAACATTTTTAGAGGAAAGAAGGGAAATAGTAGAATATACACATGTATCTGGTCACTTGACCATAAAGAAACAAAGGGAAGATAAGACACAGAATAATAATTGCCTACCTGTAGAGTATAGTGAAGTTGCTCAGTTGTGTCCAACTCTTTGTGACCCCATGGACTGTAGCCCACCAGGCTCCTCCGTCCATGGGATTTTCCAGGCAAGAATACTGGAGTGGGTTGCCATTTCCTTCTCCAGGAGATCTTCCCTACCCAGGGATTGAACCTGGGTCTCCTGCATTGTAGTCTGACGCTTTACTGTCTGAGCCACCAGGGAAGTCCCCTGTAGGTTATGTGTGTATGTGAATGGAGTGGAAAACTTACAGGGAATTGGGGTGGAGGGATGATACTTACTGGAATATACTTTTTGAACGGTGTTGACTTTGGAAGTTATCTTCATGTTTCATATACTCAGAAAAAGGGAAGAATCATTGAAGATGGATGGAAAATCCAAGACTTGGATGCACTCAGAATAGATGAATCATGCATAAATAACACATGCTGAAGAGTATAAAAAGTACAAACTAAAATTTGAACTCAGTGCTTATACTCCAACACTAGTGGGGTAAAGTGAAAAACATATTTACCTCCTCAGATTGTCTCTTTACGAGATATGTATCATGAATAAAATGGTACTTTACCTGTAAAAACTTAATAGACACCACCTTAAACAAATGATAAAAGCAAACAATGCAGTTATTTAGCCAGTTGATAGCATATGCTTCATGGTAGGCACTTATAAGAACTCAGCCTCATTAGCCTATAGTACAGAGTCTGAAACTACTCATGAGAAAACAGTGGACAAGCTCAAGTTGAGGTGTATTTTTCATAATAACTATCCTGTACTCTGTAAGAGTGTCCCTGTCATGAAATAGAAATGACTAAGAAAACTGTTCCAGAACTTAATGCAATACACGATCTTAGATTTTTCTTTTGACGTCAACAACATTATTGAGACAAATACTAAATTCTAAAATCAATTCTGTGAATTAGAACATCTATATTACATTGTTAATTTCAGCATTCTGATCATTATTCTGTAGTATTAGATTTTTGTTTGCTTTGGGGAAATATACACAGGAGTATTGATGAATAAAGGGATATGTGAAGAGGGAAAGGATTAAAAAGGTAAAATGTTTACATCTGAGAATTTGGTGATGGGTATTCAGAATCCCGTGTACTTTTCTTACAACTTTTTTGTAAATTCTGGAAAGTGAAAAATGGAAGGATGAAAAATCCTTTTAATCCCAAAGCCAACATCATGCTCAAGGGAATATAGTAGAATAAGTTTCACTGTAGTCAAGCAAGACAGAGATGCCCTTTTTCACAACTGCCAGTTAATATTATCCATATAAGCCAGCATGTTTGTGGTGAAGCCAGTAAAGTGAAGTATGTGTGATCACTATTTGAGAATAATATTAAAAGTTGAGAAATTTCAAGAGGAACAGTTTGTAAAACTAGTAAAAACAATATAATAATTCTGAAAGAGATCAAAATGGCAGAGTATGAGGATGTTGAGCTCCCTTCTCCCTGATGGACATCTAAGAAATACAGTACATGTGTGGCTACTGTTACTGAAACAAACTGTATACTGATAGAACAGCCTTTCTGTGACCAAGACTGCAAAGAAAGAGTCACACAGAGTTGAGGAGGAAGAGAGCAGAAATGATCAGTTCTGGACTTGCACCCCTAGCAAGGAGAGCATATCACAAGCTCGAGGATCCTTCCTAGGGTGTGAGACTTTTGAGCTACATATTTGGCAACCCAGATTTGGGGTCCATTACCAGGAAGATTAATCCCCTTAGCTGGTTTGAAATCCAGTAAGACTTATCATATGGCTATACAAAACCAAGTTCCACTTGTGATGGTTGCATAAAAACACTTGTTTCCGCTCAGGAACAAGGTGGAGGAAGCAGATTTAAAACTACCTGAGACTGACTGATTTCCTGCAACTGTCCCATTGCACAGTCTGGCTTGCACTGGGTACTTGCTCCAGCCCCCTTCCTCTCACACCGTACTGTACTAGGGTGAAGGCTGCCATTAGCAAGTAGGGTGAGGACTTGGAGATTGGAGCTAGCTCAGACTCAGTCTTATGTCGGAACAGAGCAAGGGCAGTCCAAGACTGGATGGCTTCACAGTTGAATTCTACCAAACATACTAAGAATATCTACTACCTGTCCTTCTCAAACTTTTCCAAAAAGTTGAAGAAGAGGAAATATTCCTAAGTTCATTCTGTAAGGCCACTAATGCACAAAGACTGGCCCCATCTCCAATACAAGCAATATCTCTGATGACTATAGCTACAGAAATCTCAAGAAAATATTAGAAAACCAAATTCAGCAATCATCAGAAGGATCATACACCAAGATCAGAATTCAGCAATCAGAAGGATCATACACCAAGATCAGAATTCAGCAATCAGAGGGATCATACACCATGATTAAATTAGTTTTATACAAGGATGCAGGGATGGTTCAGCATTCATAAATCAATACACCACATTCATAAAAAAAATAAAATTACACAATCACTTCAGTAGACAGAATTCAGCATTCGTTCATTCATGATGAAAACTCTTATCAAACGTGAAAGTCGCTTAGTCATGTCTGACTCTGCAACCCCATGGACTATGGAATTCTCCAGGCCAGAATACTGGAGTGGGTAGCCTTTTCCTTCTTCAGGGGATCTTCCCAGCCCAGGAATTGAACCCAGGTCTCCCGCATTGGATGTGAATTCTTTACTAACTGAGTTATCAGGGAAACATCAAACTTGGTATGGAGGATATATGGCAGTATAATAAGGTGTAAGTATCACAGACACACAGCTTTTAGGTTAGTGCAAAAGTAATAGTGGTTTCAGAGCCTGAATTTTAAATCATTATAACGAGGTTCAACCACATCTTTATTAAACAAAAGAGGAACCATTACAGTCAACACATTTTTTGCCAGTGAAAAATAAGTTTATTCCTGTAGCATAAATATCCATGCTTTGGGATTCGGTGAACTCTTGGAAAGCATTATCTGTGTCCTGCTGGCTATGGAAATATTTCCCTTGCAAAAAGTTGCTGAGATGCTTGAAGAAGAGGTAGTTGGTACCGGTAAGAGGTCAGGTGAATATGGCTGATGAGGCGAAACTTTGTAGCCCAGTTTATTCAACTTTTGAAATGTTGGTTGTGTGACCTATGGTCAAGCATTGTCATGGAGAAGAATTGGGCTCTTTCTGTTGACCAGTGCTGGCTTCAGGCATTCCACTTTTTGGTGCATCTCATCAACATTGTGTACATGAGTAAAAAAGTCTTATTTTGTGTTTCCAAAATTTTTATTTCTGAACTTAAGGTATTAAAAGAAATCATTACAAGTAGAGTCTTCATTTTTTCTAAAGTAGACTTTATTTTTTATAGGAGGTTGAGGTTTACAAAAAAATTAAGCAAAATTACATAGTTCCCATATACCCTCTTTTCCCCTCAGTTTCACCTGTTAATATCTTGTACATTTGTTAAAATTGATGAAAAAGTATTGATACATTATTAACTAAAGTCCTTAGTTGACTTTAGGGTTTGTCCACTGAAGAAAATGCACAACCTAAAAGTTGAGAATTATGTTTTATTTTGTGGACTTGCTGAGGACCTAACCCTGAAACAGCCTATGAGATAGCTCAAAGGGACTACTCCAGAGAGGTAAGGGAGGAACCAGAATATATAGGAGTTTTTGCACCAAAAACCAAATATTAGTATTTTATTTTGTCTTGTTTTTTAATTGGAGGATAATTGCTTTACAGTATTGTGTTGGTTTCTGCTGTACAAAAACTCATATCAGCCATAATTATATATAACCCTTCCTTCTGGACCTTCCTCCCACCCCATTGCATCCCACCCCTCCAAGTCATAACAGAACCCTGGATGGCGTCCATGTGTTATATAACAGCTTCCCACTAGATATTTGTCTTAAACACAGTAGTCTGTATATGTCAGGGCTACTCTGTCAGTTCGTCCCACCCCCTGCTTCTACCACAAGTTCATTCTCTACATCTGTGTTTCTATTCCTGCTCTGCAAATAGGTTCATCGGTACTGTTTTATCTTGATTCCAATGTATGTACATTAATATACAGTATTTTTCTCTTTCTGACTTAATTCACTCTGTATAACAGGCTTTAGTTTCATCCATCTCTGTTCATCTGACTCATGTTTGTTTGTTTATGGCTGAGTAATATTACATTGTATATACATGCCACACCTTCTTTATTGTTCGTATGTTGATGGACAGCTAGGTGGTTCCATGTCCAGGCTAGTTAACATAGTCCTGCAGTGAACATTGGGGTACATGTGTAAAAATTATGGTTTTCCCAGGTCTGTGCCCAATAGTGAGATTGCTGAGTCAGAGAGTGGTTTTAGTTCTAGTTTTTAAGGACTCTCCATACTGTTCTCCATAGTCACCGTATCAATTTACATTGCCACCAACCATGCAAGAAGGTTCCCTTTTCTCCCCATTCTCTACAGCATTTATTGTTTGTAGATTTTTTAATGATGGCCATTCTGACTGGTGTGAGATGGTACCTCACTGTAGTTTTGATTTGCATCTCTCTAATAATGAACAGTGCTGAGCTTCTTTTCATGTGTTTATTGGCCATCTGTATATCTTCTTTGAAGAAATATCTGGTTAGGTCTTCTGCCCTTTATGGGATTGGGTTGTTTGTTTTTCTGATAATTAGCTGCACGAGTTGCTTGTTTATTTCGGAACTTCTTTGTTGCTTCACTTGCAGTTATTTTCTCCCATTCTTAAGGTTGTCTTTTCACCTTGCTTATACTTTCCTTTGCTGTGCAAAAGCTTTTAAGTTCAATTAGATCCCATTTGTTTATTTTTTTTTATTCCCATTACTCTAGGAGGTGGGTCACAGTCTTGCTGTGATTTATGTCAAAGAGGGTTCTGCCTATGTTTTATAATTTACATTTTCTGAACTTACTATGTCAATCTTTAATCCATTTTATTTTTGTGTATGGTGTTGTTAAGTGTTATAATTTCATTCTTTTACTCATAGCTGTCCAATTTTCTCAGCACCACTTACAGAAGGAACTATCTTTTCTCTATTGTATATTCTTCCCTCCTTTGTGCCTATCAGTGTGTGAGTTAATCTCTGGACTTTCTGTTGTATTGATATATATATATATATATATATATATATATATGTTTTTTTGCCAGTACCACACTGTCTTGATTACTATTCCTTGGTAGTATAGTCTGAAGTCAGGAGGGTTGATTCCTCCAGCTCCATTTTCTTTCTCAAGATTGCTTTGACTATTTGGAGTCTTTGGTGTTTCCATACAAACTGTGATATTTTTTATTCTAGTTCTGTGGAAAATGCCATTGGTAATGTGATAGGGAATGCGTTGAATCTGTAGATTGCTTTGGGTAGTATAGCATTCCCATCCAAAAACATGGTATATCTCTCCATCTGTTTGTGTGATCTTTGATTTCTTTCATCAGTGTTTTAAAGTTTTCTGTATACAGGCCTTTTGTCTCTGTAGGTAGTTTTATTCATATATATTTTAATCTTTTTCTTGCAGTGATGAGTGGGATTGTTTTCTTAATTTCTCTTTCTGATTTTTCGTTATAAGCTTACAGGATTGCAAAAGATTTCTTTTTAATTTTGTATCCTGTGACTACTGAATTCACTGATTACCTCTAGGAATTTTCTGGTGGCATCTTTAGGGTTTTCTTTTTATATAGTATTATGTCATCTGCAAAGAGAGACAGTTTTACTTCTTTTCCAATCTGGATTTTTTTGTTTCTTTGTTTCTTTTTCTTATCTGATTGCCTTGACCAGAACTTCCCAAAACTATATTGAATAATAGTGGTGAGAGTGTGTACGCTTGCCTTGTTGCCAATCTTACAGGAAATGCTTTCTGTTTTTCACCACTGAGAATAATATTTATTGTGGGTTTGTCATGTAGGCCTTTATTATGTTGAGGTAGGTTCCCTATATGCACACTTTCTGGAAAGTCTTTGTCATAAATTAGTGTTTTGTTTTGTCAGAAGCTTTTTCTGCATATTGAGATGATCATATGGTTTTTATTGTTCAGTGTGTTTATATGGTATATCACATTGATTGATTTGTGTCTATTGAAAAATCCTTTCATACCTGGGATAAACCCAACTTGATCATAGTATATGATCCTTTCAATATGTTGTTAGATTCTGTTTGTTAGTATTTTGTTGAGGATATTTGCATGTATGTTCATCAGTAATATTGGCCAGTAATTTTCTTTTTTTGTGATGTCATTGTCTGGTTTCGGTATCAGGGTGACGGTGTCCTCGTAAAATGAGTTTGGAAGTGTTCCTCTGTCTCACTTTTTGGAAGAGTTTGAGCAAGATAGGTGGTTAGCTCTTCTGTAACCATTTGATAGAATTCTCCTGTGAAGCCATCTGGCCCTGGGCTTTTATTTTTTGGAATATTTTTTATCACAGTTTTCATTTCTGTATTTGTGATTGATCTGTTCATATTTTCTATTTCTTCCTGGTTCAGTCTTAGAAGGTTATACTTTTCTAACAGTTTGCCCATTTCTTGAAGATTGTCATTTTATTTGCATATAGATGCTTACAGTAGTCTGTATGATCATTTGTTTTTCTGTGTTGTGTATTATTAGTTCTCTTTTTTTCATTGCTAATTTTATAGATTTGAGTCTTCTCCCATTTTTCTTGATAAGTCTAGCTAGTGGTTTATGAATTTCATTTATCTTGTCAAAGAACCAGCTTTTAGTTTTATTCATCTTTGCTTTTTTTTTTCTTCACTTCTTTCTGCTGTAATTTTCATGATTCTCTTCTTTCTACTGACTTTGGGATTTTTTCGTTCTTTTTTAGTTCCTTTAGTTGTTAACCTTATTGGCATCCCTTTGTATGTTATCTGTTGCTTTTCCCTTGCTGCTTTCAATAATTTTTCTTTGTGTTTATTTTTGTTAGTTAGATTGATATGTGTCTTGTTGTATTCCCTTGTAGCTCAACTGGTAAAGAATCTGCCTGCAATGCAGGAGACCTGGGTTTGATCCCTGAGTTGGGAAGATCCCATGGAGAAGGGAAAGGCTACCCACTCCAGTATTCTGGTCTGGAGAATTCCAGGGACTATCCAGTCCATGCGGTCGCAAAGAGTCAGACACAACTGAGTGACTTTCACTTCACTTCACTTGTTGTATTTCTTATTTGGTTTATCCTATTTGAGACTCTCTGAGTATCCTGTACTTGGGTGGCTATTTCCCATGTCAGGGAAGTTTCCAATTATAATCTCCTCAAATATTCTCTTATATCCTTTCTTTTTTTCTTCTTCTGAGGCCCCTGTAATTTATATGCTTGTGCATTTAATGTTGTTCCAGAGGTCTCTGTAACTGTCCTCATTTCTTTTCATTTCTTTTTTCTTTATTCTGCTCCTGCTGCTGCTGCTGCTGCTAAGTTGCTTCAGTCGTGTCTGACTCTGTGTGACCCCAGAGACTGCAGCCCACCAGGCTCCCCCTTCCCTGGGATTCTCCAGGCAAAAACACTGGAGTGGGTTGCCATTTCCTTCTCCAATACTTCAGTTATTTCCACCATTCTATCTTGCAGCTTAGTTACTTGTTCTTTTGCCTCAGTTATTTTTCTGTTAGTTCCCTCTAGTGTAGTATTTATTTCAGTTTTTGAGTCATTCATCACTGATTGTCTGTTCTTTAGTACTTCTAAGTTCTTGTTAAACATTTCTTGTATCTTCTCTATCAGATCTCCATTCTATTATCAGTGCCTTCCTTCTGTTTCCCAGATTTTAGATCATCTTTGCTGTCATTACTCTGAATTTTTTCTCAGATAGACTGCCTATTTCCTCCTCTTTTTTTTTTTGGTCTTGTTGGTTTTTACCTTTCTCCTTCATCTTCTGCATATTTCTCTGTTTCTCATTTTGTTTAACTTACTGAATTTAGGGTCCCCTTTCCACAAGCTTCAGGGTCATAGCTCATCTTAACTTGTAACAACTCGGCCTAGTGGGTTGGGTTCGGACCAGCTCCTTGTGTAGTCTTCCTAGTGAGGGGTCTTGTGCCTGTGTTCTGTTGGGTGGATCTAGATCTCTTTCTCATGGACTGTGCTGCTTCCACTGTGTGTTTTGGGGAGTCTGTGAGTTTAGTATGGGTTTACACAACCTGGCTGCTAATGAGTGGGGTTCTGTTCCAATTTTGCTGGTTGTTTGGCATGAGGCTTCCAGCACTGGAGCTTGCTGGCTGTTTAGTGGAACCAGGTTTTAGTGTTGTCAACTAAAATGATGCACAATGTGAGAGTTCCAAATTAAATTTTATTTGGGGCAAAATGAATATAGTGGCCGAGGAAATAGCACCTTAGACAGCTCTGATAAACTGCTCCAAAGAGGCTATGGGGAAAGGTCAGTATATAAGATTTTGGTGAAGGGAAGTGCAGTCAAGTGCCTGCTTTACAAAAGGTTTTCTGCTAGGCACAAGGAGCTGATGTCATAATGAAGGGATTTAGTGATTCTCTAGATGTGAAAAGATACAAGCATTGGAATCTTAAAGTAGTTCCTGAAAATATCTAACTATCTGAAGACCTGTTCCACCAGTTTCCTGAAGCAGAGTGCCTTATTCTTCACCCTGAATTCCCTCTGGAGCTACTGAAGGTCAGTAGCTGCAACAGCACAGACAGGATTCAGTCACCATGAAGCAGATGACAAAAGCCCTTGTTGTTCACTTGCTGCCAAATGCTTTTGGGAAGTACCAGTTTGTAGTTGTCAGGCAAGTGCTGGTGTGTAGTTGACAGTGTTGAGATGGAGGCCTTTTGGAGAATTCTTGAAGCCATTTACCTTGGATTGGGACTTGAACCCATGTGCTGGAACTTGAACCCAGCCAAAACCCATCTTGGGACTTGAACCCACGTGGTTGGACTGGAACCTGGCCAAAACCCTGTGTGGGACTTGTACCCGTAAGACTGGAAATCTAACCCACCCAAAATCCATGGTACCTGGTTTCAGGACCTAATGAAGCTCAGGTTCTTGATGTCTTAACTCTGAAAGAATTCAGTGAGACAAACTGATGGGTAAGAACTGGGATTATGCAGATTCAGAGAGAAACATACTTCACAGATAGAGTGTGGGACATTCCAGAGAGTGAGTGCGGCTACAAAATGTGGTTAGTTTTTATAGACTGGGTAATTTAGTATGCCAATTACTGGGAGGATTATTCCAACTATATTGGGGCAAGGGTGGAGATTTCCAGAAATTGGGCCTACTCCTTGGTCTTTTGACAGTGCCTTAGGACTGTCCTTGGTATCTCTAATTTTCCTGAAGAGATCTGTAGTCTTTCCCATTTCATTGTTTTCCTCTATTTCTTTGCATTGATCACTGAGGAGGGCTTTCTTATCTCTTCTTGCTTTTCCTTGGAACTCTGTATCCAAATGGGTATCAGTTCAGTTCAGTTCAGTCATGTCCAACTCTTTGTGACCCCGTGGACTGCAGCACACCAGGCCTCCTTGTCTATCATCAATTCACGGAGTTTACTAAAACTCATGTCCATTGAGTCAGTGATGCCATCCAACCTTCTCATTCTCTGTTGTCCCCTTCTTCTCCCCTCTTCAGTCTTTCCCAGCATCAGAGTCTTTTCAAATGAGTCAGCTTTTCCCATGAGGTGGCCAAAGTATTGGAGTTTCAGCTTCAACATCAGTCCTTCCAATGAACACCCAGGACTGATCTCCTTTAGGATGGACTGGTTGGCTTTCCTTGGAATCCAAGAGACTCTCAAGAGTCTTCTCCAACACCACAGTTCAAAAGCATCAATTATTCAGTGCTCAGCTTTCTTTATAGTCCAACTCTCTCATCCATAGATGACTACTGGAAAAACCATAGCCTTGACTAGACAGACCTTTGTTGGCAAAGTAATGTCTCTGCTTTTTAATATGCTGTCTAGGTTGGTGATAACTTTCTTTCCAAGGAGTAACCGTCTTTTCATTTCATGGCTGCAGTCACCATCTGCAGTGATTTTGGAGCCCAAAAAAGTAAAGTCTGACACTGTTTCCACTGTTGCCCCATCTATTTGTCATGAAGTGATCGGACCAGATGCCATGATATTAGTTTTCTGACTGTTGAGTTTTAAGCCAACTTTTTCACTCTGCTCTTTCACTTTCATCAAGAGGCTCTTTAGTTCTTCACTTTCTGCCACAAGGGTGGTGTCATCTGCATATCTGAGGTTATTGATATCTTTCCTGGCAATCTTGATTCCAGCTTGTGCTTCATCCAGCATGGTATTTTGCATGATGTACTCTGCATGTAAGTTAAATAAGTACGGTGACAATATACAGGATGTATCCAGGATGTCTTGCTCTAGGTGAGTGATCACACCATCATGATTATCTTGGTCATGAAGATCTTTTTTGTACAGTTCTTCTATGTGTTCCTGCCACCTCTTCTCAATATCTTCTGCTTCTGTTAGGTCCATACCATTTCTGTCCTTAATTGCACCCTTCTTTGCATGAAATGTTCCCTTGGTATCTCTAATTTTCTTAACGAGATCTCTAGTCTTTCCCATTCTGTTCTTTTCCTCTATTTCTTTGCATTGGTTGCTGAGGAAGGCTGTCTTATCTCTCCTTGCTTTTCTTTGGAACTCTGCATTCAGATGCTTATATCTTTCCTTTTCTCCTTTGCTTTTCGCCTCTCTTCTCTTCACAGCTATTTGTAAGGCCTCCTCAGACAACCATTTTGTCTTTATGCCTTTTTTTTCTTGAGAATGGTCTTGATCCCTGCCTCCTGTGCAGTATCATGAATCTCGGTCCAGAGTTGTTTAGACACTCCATCTGTCAGATCTGATCCCTTGAATCTATTTGTCACTTCTACTGTATAATCATAAGGGATTCAGTGTAGGTCATACCTCAATGATCTAGTGGTCTTCCCTACTTTCTTCAATTTAAGTCTGAATTTTGCAATAAGGAGTTCATGATCTGAGCCACAGTCAGCTCCCGATCTTCTTCCTGCTGACTGTATAGAGCTTCTCCATCTTTGGCTGCAAAGAATATAATCAATCTGATTTTGGAATTGACCATATAGTCATGTCCATGTGTAGAGTCTTCTCTTGTGTTGTTGGAAGAGGGTGTTTGCTATGACCAGTGCATTCTCTTGGCAAAACTCTACTAGCCTTTGCCCTGCTTCATTCTGTATTACAAGGCCAGATTTACCTGTTACTCCAGGTATTTCTTGACTTCCTACTTTTGCCTTCCAGTCCCCTATAATGAAAAGAATATCTTTTCTGGGTGTTAGTTCTAGAAGACCTTGTAGGTCTTCATAGAACCGTTCAGCTTCAGGTTTTTCAGCATTACTGCTTGGGGCATAGACTTGGATACTGTGATACAGAATGGTTTTCCATGGAAACCAACACACAGATCATTCTGTCATTTTGAGACTGCATCCAAGTACTGCATTTTGGACTCTTTCATTGACCATGATATGGCTACCACCTTTCTTCAAAGGTATTCTTTTCCACAGTAGTAGATATAATGATCATCTGAGTTAAATTCACCCATTCTGGTCCATTTTAGTTCACTGATTCCTAAAATTTCAATGTTCACTCTTGCTATCTACTTTTTGACCACTTCCAATTTGCTTTGATTCATTAAACTAACATTCCAGGTTCCTATGCAATATTGCTCTTTACAGTATTAGACTTTATTTCCATCTCCAGTCAACATCCACAGCTGGGTTGTTGCTTTTACTTTGGCTCAATCTCTTCATTCTTTCTGGTACTATCTGATCTCCAGTAGCATATTGGGCACTTGCCGACCTGGGAAGTTCATCATTCATTGTCTTATCTTTTTGCCTCTTCATACTGTTCATGGGGTTCTCAAAGCAAGAATACTGAAGTGGCTTGCCATTTCTTTCTCCAGTGGACCACGTTTTGTCAGAACTCCACCATGACCCGTCCATCTTTGATTGTCCTACATGGCATGGCTCATAGTTTCAGTAAGTCAGACAAGGCTGTGGTCCATGTGATCAGATTCGTTCATTTTCTGTGATTGTTGTTTTCAAGAAAACAATAGAATGGGAAAGACTAGAGGTCTTTTCATGAAAGTTAGAGATACCAGGGGAACATTTCATGCAGAGATGGGAACATCTCAGCTTGAACATCTGGAAGTTTGCAGTTCACTTATTGTTGAAGCCTGGCTTGGAGAATTTTGAGCATTACTTTACTAGCGTGTGATATGAATGCAATTGTGTGGTAGTCTGAGTATTCTTTGGCATGGCCTTTCTTAGGGATTAGAATGAAAACTACCCTTTTCCAGTCCTGTGGCCACTGCTGAGTTTTCCAAATTTGCTGGCATATTGAGTGCAGCTCTTTCACAGCATCATCTTTTAGGATATGATATAGCTCAACTGGAATTCCATCACCTCCACTAGCTTTGTTCGTAGTGATGCTTTTTAAGGCCCACTTGACTTCACATTCCAGGATGTCTGGTTCTAGGTGAGTGATCACACCATCATGATTATCTTGGTCATGAAGATCTTTTTTGTACAGTTCTTCTGGGTATTCTTGTGACCTCTTAATATCTTCTGCTTCTGTTAGGTCCTGGAGAAGGAAATGGCAATCCACTCCAGTATTCTGGCCTGGAGAATCCCATGGACAGAGAAGCCTAGTAGGTTACAGTCCATGGGGTCGCAAAAAGTCGGACATGACTGAGCGACTTCACCTTCACCTCTGTTAGGTCCATACTGTTTCTGTCCTTTATTGAGCCCATCTTTGCATGAAATATTCCCTTGTTATCTCTAATTTTCTTGAAGAGATCTGTAGTCTTTCCCATTCTATTGTTTTCCTCTATTTCTTTGCACTGATCACTGAGGAAGGCGTTCTTATCTCTCTTTGCTATTCTTTGGAACTCTGCATTAAAATGGGTATATCTTTCCTTTTCTCATTTGCTTTTCACTTCTCTTCTTTTCACAGCTATTTGTAAGGCCTCCTCAGACAGCCATTTTGCTTTTTTGCATTTCTTCTTCTTGGGAATGGTCTTGCTCCCTGTCTCTCCTGTACAATGTCACAAACCTCTGTCCATAGTTCATCAGGCTGTCTGTCAGATCTAGTCCATTAAATCTGTTTCTCACTTCCTCTGTATAATCGTTAGTGATTTGATTTAGGTTATACCTGAATGGTCTAGTGTTTTTCCCTACTTTCTTCAACTGAAGTCTGAATTTGGCACTAAGGAGTTCATGATCTGAGCCACATTCAGCTCCTGGCCTTCTTTTGCTGACTGTATAGAGCTTTTCCATCTTTGGCTGCAAAGAATACAATCCGTCTGATTTCCGTGTTGAGCATTGTTGATGTCCATGTGTAGAGTCTTCTATGCTTCCTCTTTTTATGTGTTTTGTCTCCACCTACCCCCTCCCTTGAGCCTGCCCTATGCAAATTGGGATAGCCAGGAAGGAGTTGAGTTTGGTTCACCTAAGGTTTTCACTCTCATCCTTGGATTGTCTTTTTTTCCGTTTTCACAGGCTTTTTTTCCTTTCTTTGTCTTGTAGCCACCACCATTTTGGACTCCTTTTTCCTATTCTGAGTACCTAATGTTCCCCTCTCAAGAGATAGGAGGGCCAATTCTTTGGGAATAGGAGCATTGAGGTCTCTCTGGCAACTTCCTGCTGAGCTGGTACAGCAAGGAGTGTTGGGCCTCCCCCCAACCCTGCTAGTCTCAAGCCTCAGGGTCCTTATGGCAGGGCCCGTCTAAGGGTGAGTGATAGATATTTTCCCCAGCTGCAGGTAGTTATATGTATCCTTGTTGAACTAGCAGTTTGCTTTGTAGCTTGTTGACCTTGGAAGAGAGAAAATGACTTGAAGAATTTACCTTGATTTGTGGAACTGTTTCCAGGTTCCTATGCAATTCTGTTCTTTGTAACATCAAATTTTACTTCCATCACCAGACATATCTACAACTGAGCATCATTTCTGCTTTGGCCCAGCCACTTCATTCTTTTGGTGGCTGTTAGTAGTTGCCCTCCACTCTTCCCCAGTAACATATTGGATACCTTCAGACCCATGGGACTCATCTTTTGGTGTCATATATTGTTGTTTTTTAATGCATTTCTTGAAGTTCTTAGAGCAGGTGGCCTGTTTGTCTTCAGTGGCTTTAAACAGCGTGGCTCATGGCTTAAAGTTACCTGCAAGTCCCTTTGCCATGAAGGAAGTGATCTGTGAAGGGGAAGTATACTGCTAGTTTAACCTTAATCTAGAGGTTAAATTCTTTGAGCCCCCACTTCATGAAAGAATTATTTCCCCTGACGTTTCACTTTAGAATCCTGAGTTCATGCATTGTAGGTTCAGCAAGTGTTATGAGAGAAAGGTGATTTTGGTGTTTCTTCCTTATTTTGGGTTTCTACTTTTAGTTATTTATCATAGTAATTTTTTTTACAACTGTATAATGTTTCAGATGCTTTTCTAATATTTTTCATATTTTTGGTAGCATTTCAAAGATTTCTATTACTAATATTGTTTTAAATAGCACATAATCAGGATTTGTATATATCAATTAAAAGTAACGTCTTTCCTTGGATAATGATAAGTGTCCAAGTGTCCAAACAACAATATATGACACCAAAAGATGAGTCCCACGGGTCTCATGGTATCCAGTATGTTACTGGGGAACAGTGGAGGGCAACTACTAATAGCCATCAAAAGAATGAAGTGGTTGGCCCAAAGCAGAAAGCCTCAGGTGTATATATAAATATAACTAAAATTTTTAAAATTTTCACAGTTTGAACATATTTTATGTATTCATCTTTTATTTTGTTGTAAATTAATTTCTACTTTTATGTACTTTAGAATCTCTTGGGACTAATTATAAGTCTAAACTCATTATTATTCTCATGTTTTTGAAAGCGCTTTTGAATATAGACTTATACAGGCTATTATATTGGATAGAGAGCTGTTGAAATCACAGATAATGCTGAAAGGTTTATTGTTGATGAGAAACTGTTGGATGTGAAGAGAACATGATGAATATTATTAAAATATGGATAGAATGGAACCTGAAATATTTTGTTATATATTTGCCTTTCTTTTCCATGAGCTTCCTGGATATGAGATATCAAATTTTTATACCTGTAATTATCTTTTAAAATATTGCAGAAATCACCCAAATGTATTCAACTGATTTAAAAAAAAATATATATATATATATATATATAAAAAGATGCAAAAGGAGTTAAATGGAGAAATATCTTTTCAGTAAATGGTGCTAGAGCAAGGGGATGTTTATATGTAAAAAGTGAATTTTAACACAGAGCTTACTCCTTTACGCTAAAATTAACTCAGAATTGATCCTGTAAAGTACAAAACCATAAACTTGTAAAAGGAAACATAGAAGAATGTCTCCATGAACTTTGGTTAAGCAATGAGGTTTTTAGATATAACCATGAAGAATGTGATCCCTGGAACAAAAAATTTGGTAAGTTGGATTATATTAAAAGAATTTTTTCATCTTGTAGAAGATCATGGTTAGAAAAGCAAAAAGCAAGTCACAGGGCTTCCCTGGTGGTTTGTGGTAAAGAGTCTGCTCACCAGTGCAAGGAACATTCCTTCGATCCCTGATCCAGGAATACCCCACATGCCATCACAACTATTGTGCCAGTGCTCTAGAGCCCACAAGTCACAACTACTGGGCCCACATCCCTAGAGCCTGTACAGGTTCCATAAAAACAGAATCCACCACAACGGGACGCTCATCCACCACAACTGAAGAGAAGCCAGCTCGGCAATGAAGACCCAGCACAGTGAAAAATAAAATAAATAGATTAAAAAAAAATTTTTTTTAAGAAGTGTCACAGAGTTAAAGGAAATATTTGCAAAACACATATATGATAAATCATTTGTATCGAAAATATACAAATATCCCTTAAAAATCAATAATAGAAAATTAAACAATTGTGTTAAAAGTGGGTAAAAGATCTTAACAGACATCTCACCAAATAAAATATATAGATGATAACTGAGCATGAGAAAAGACACTCAATGTCATTTGTCATTCAGTTCAGTCCAGTCGCTCAGTCATGTCCAACTCTTTGCGACCCCATGAATTGCAGCACACCAGGCCTCCCTGTCCATCACCAACTCCCAGAGTTCACTCAAACTCATGTCTATTGAGTCGGTGAGGCAATCCACCCATCTCATCCTCGGTCCTCTTCTCCTCTTGCCCCCAGTCCCTCGCAGCATCAGAGTCTTTTCCAATGAATCAACTCTTCGCATGAGTTGGCCAAAGTACTGGAGTTTCAGCTTTAGCATCATTCCTTCCAAAGAACACCTAGGATTGATTTCCTTTAGAATAGACTGGATGGATCTCCTTGCAGTCCAAGGGACTCTCAAGAGTCTTCTCCAACACCACAGTTCAAAAGCATCAATTCTTCGGTGCTCAGCTTTCTTCACAGTCCAACTCTCACATCCATACATGACCAGTGGAAAAACTATAGCCTTGACTAGACAGACCTTTGTTGGCAAAGTAATGTCTCTGCTTTTGAATATGCTATGTAGGTTGGTCATAACTTTCCTTCCAAGGAGTAAAGTGAAGTCACTCAGTCGTGTCCGACTCTTTGTGACCCCATGGACAGTAGCGTGCACCAGGCTCCTTCATCCATGGGATTTTCTAGGCAAGAGTACTGGAGTGGGTTGCCATTTCCAAGGAGTAAGCGTCTTTTAATTTCATCGCTGCAGTCACCATCTGCAGTGATTCTGGAGCCCCCAAAAATAAAGTCTGACACTGTTTCCACATTGTCCCTATCTCTTTCCCATGAAGTGATGGGACCAGATGCCATCATCTTCGTTTTCTGAATGTTGAGCTTTAAGCCAACTTTTTCACTCTCCACTTTCACTTTCATCAAGAGGCTCTTTAATTCTTCTTCACTTTCTGCCATAAGGGTGGTGTCATCTGCATATCTGAGGTTATTGAGATTTCTCCCGGCAGTCTTGATTCCAGCTTGTATTTCTTCCAGCCCAGCGTTTCTCAAGATGTACCCTGCATATAAGTTAAATAAGCAGGGTGACAATATACAGCCTTGACAGACTCCTTTTCCTGTTTGGAACCAATCTGTTGTTCCATGTCCAGTTCTAACTGTTGCTTCCTGACCTGCATATTGATTTCTCAAGAGGCAGGTCAGGTAGTCTGGTATTCGCATCTCTTTCAGAATTTTCCACAGTATATAAGCCATTAGAAAGTCTAAATTCAAGAAAAGCCTATAAAACCAATTATTGCCAAGAATGTGAAGAAAAAGAATTCAGTACTGGTGGGAATACAAAATGACCTAGTCATTTTGGAAGACAGCTAAGCATTTCTTATGAAACCAAGCACAGCCTTACTATAAATCCAGCAATCATGCTCTAAGGTGTTACCTAACTGATTTGAAACTTAATGTGCATACAAATACGTGAATGTATCAAATCTGAGTCTTGTGTGTCCTGCTTTGGCAGCTGGGTTGTTCACCAGCTAAGCCATTAGGGAAGCCCTTCATAATAATTATAATTGCTGAAACTGGAAACAACCAAGATGTCTTTCAGAAGATGAAATGGAGAAACTGCAGTGCAGCCAAAGAGTGAATCCTTCCTGATGAGACGGAAATGAGTTCCCATGACATGCAAAACCAGAGAAATCTTAATGGGTATTATTGAGTGGAAGAGATCAGTTTGAAAAGCCTTCATAATGTGTTAATTAAGTTTATGTGACATTCTGGAAAAGACGAACTGTAAAGATGGTAAACATATCAGCATCAGGGTTTCAGGGAAGAATTACGGTTGAATAGGGGATGAAACTATTCTGTATGATAATGTAATGGTTGCTATGTGGTCATTCTGCATTTTTCAAAGCCCCTAGAACTTTATAGCACAAAGAAAAAATCAGTGCATGACAGTTAAAAAAAAATACCTATCAGGTAGCCCCAGGATGAATGCAGACTATGACAAAAGGATAAAGGATCTAACTGTATATTTAAAAAAATACATGAAATAAACTTACTGCAGGGTATTTCATATATTTTCTAAAAAAACTTTTTGTTTGCCTTCCCAGTTGGCTCAGTAGTAAAGAATCTGTATTGCCAGAGACCTGGGTTTGTTCCCTGTGTTGGGAAAATATCTTGGAGAAGAGAATGGCAACCGACTCCATTATTTTTGCCTGGAGAATTCCTTGGATAGAGGAGCCTGGCAGGCTCCAGTCCCTGGGGTTGCAGAGTCGGAAATGACTGACTAATACTTTCACTTTCACTTTCAGCTTCACTGAATGGATGTGGGAAAACAGTGTTTTTAATAACTCAAGATGGAAGTGAATGCTCATAACTAATGACAAAAGGAACTGTATGTGATAAACAAGAACTATCTACTATATAGCACAGAGAACTATATTTAATATCTTGCAATAAAATATAACAGAAAAGAATCAAAGTAGAATGTAGGCATTTCATTAACTGAAATCACTTTGAAGTACACCCAAAAGTAACACAATATCATAAATCTGTTCAGTTCAGTCACTCAGTCGTGTCCGACTCTTTGTGACCCCATGAACCACAGCACGCCAGGCCTCCCTGTCCATCAACTGCCAGAGTTCACTCAAACCCACGTCCATTGTGTCGGTGAAGCCATCCAACCATCTCATCCTCTGTTGTCCCCGTCTTCTTCTGCCCTCAATCTTTCCCAGCATCAGGGTCTTTTCAGATGAGTCAGCTCTTCGCATCAGGTGGCCAAAGTATTGGAGTTTCAGGTTCAACATCAGTCCTTCCAGTGAACACCCAGGGCTGATCTCCTTTAGGATGGACTAGTTGGATCTCCTTGCAGTCTAAGGGACTCTCAAGAGTCTTCTCTAACACCACAGTTCAAAAACATCAATTCTTCTGCACTCAGCTTTTTTACAGTCCAACTCTCACATCCATACATGACCACTGGCAAAACCATAGCCTTGACTAGATGGACCTTTATTGGCAAAGTAATGTCTCTGCTTTTGAATATGCTGTCTAGGCTGGTCATAACTTTCTTTCCAAGGAGTAAGCGTCTTTTAATTTCATGGCTGCAATCACCATCTGCAGTGATTTTGGAGCCCCAAAATATAAAGTCAGCTACTGTTTTCCCATCTGTTTGCCATGAAGTGATGGGATGATGCCATGATCTTAGTTTTCTGAATGTTGAGCTTTAAGCCAACTTTTTTACTCTCCTCTTTCACTTTCATCAAGAGGCTCTTTAGTTCTTCACTTTCTGCCATAAATCAACTATACTTCAGTTTTTTTTAAAGAAAGGAACTGTATATAAGTACTGTACTTTAAATAGCAAGTTGTTTCCCGTGGGAGTGTCACTTACCAATTCTGAGGTATGCTTGGGTTGGAAAATTAAGTAAATATATGATTAATGTTGGGAACCAGATTTTTTGCTGTTGAAGGAAGAGATTATAGATAATTGAGAGGAAGACATTAGAATAATACATTTGGTAATTCTGTTGGAGTTATTAGTATAACTTATATAGCATAATATATATATGTTATTACATATGAAAATATTTATTGGTATGTTTGTATGGTGGTGATGGTTTAGTCACTAAGCTGTATTTGACTTTTGTGACCCTGTGGACTGAGCTTCCCCGATGCTCAGTCGGTAAAGAATCTGCCTGCAATGCTGGAGACACAGGATACGCAGGTTCGATCCGTGAGTCAGGAAGATCCCTTGGAGAAGGAAATGGCAGCCCACTCCAATATTCTTGCCTGGAAAACCCCATGGACAGAGGAGCCTGACGGGCTAATTCCAAAGGGTCACAAAGAGTCAGATACGACTAAGCATGCAGGCAGGGACTGTAGCCCACCAGGCTCCTATGTCCATGGGGTTTCCTAGGCAAGAATGCTGGAGTGGGTTGCCGTTTCCTTCTGCAGGGGGTCTTCCAGAACCCAGGTTTCTTGTGCTGCAGGCAGTTTCCTGCACTGCAGGCAGATTCTTTAGGGACTGACCCACTAGGGAAGCCCCATATAAAGGTTTCCTTGTTATTTCAGCTGAGAGGGCTTAGGGGAAATGACATTCTATTAATAATGAGCCGGTAGTAATGGACACACCTAGACCAAATCTTGGTTTTTAATTCTTTCCTCCAGTAAAAAAGCTAAGTAGAAATCCTAAGTGTTCTCATCATAAAGAGAAGTTTTTTCTTTTTATTGTAACTATATGAGATGAAAGCTGTTTCAAATCCTGAAAGATGATGCTGTGAAAGTGCTACACTCAATATGCCAACAAATTTGGAAAACTCAGCAGTGGCCACAAGACTGGAAAAAGGTCAGTTTTCATTCCAATTCCAAAGAAAGGCAATGCCAAAGAATGCTCAAACTACCGCACAATTGCACTCATCTCACACGCTAGTAAAGTAATGCTCAAATTTCTCCAAGCCAGGCTTCAGCAATATGTGAACCGTGAACTCCCTGATGTTCAAGCTGGTTTTAGAAAAGGCAGAGGAACCAGAGATCAAATTGCCAACATCTGCTGATCATGGAAAAAGCAAGAGAGTTCCAGAAAAACATCGATTTCTGCTTTATTCACTATGCCAAAGCCTTTGACTGTGTGGATCACAATAAACCGTGGAAAATTCTGAAAGAGATGGGAATACCAGACCACCTAACCTGCCTCTTGAGAAATCTGTATGCAGGTCAGGAAGCAACAGTGAGAACTGGCCATGGAACAACAGACTGGTTCCAAATAGGAAAAGGAGTACATCAAAGCTGTATATTATCACCCTGCTTATTTCACTTCTATGCAGAGTACATCATGAGAAATGCTGCACTGGAAGAAACACAAACTGGAATCAAGATTGCCGGGAGAAATCTCAATAACCTCAGATATGTAGATGACACCACCCTTATGGCAGAAAGTGAAGAGGAGCTAAAAAGCCTCTTGATGAAAGTGAAAGAAGAGAGCGAAAAAGTTGGCCTAAAGCTCAACATTCAGAAAACGAAGATGATGGCATCTGGTCCCATCACTTCATGGGAAATAGATGGGGAAACAGTGTCAGACTTTATCTTTTGGGCTCCAAAATCACTGCAGATGGTGACTGCAGCCATGAAATTAAAAGACGCTTACTCCTTGGAAGAAAAGTTATGACCAACCTAGATAGCATATTCAAAAGCAGAGACATTACTTTGCCGACTTAGGTCCGCCTAGTCAAGGCTATGGTTTTTCCAGTAGTCATGTATGGATGTGAGAGTTGGACTGTGAAGAAGGCTGAGTGCCGAAGAATTGATGCTTTTGAACTGTGGTGTTGGAGAAGACTCTTGAGAGTCCCTTGGACTGCAAGGAGATCCAACCAGTCCATTCTGAAAGAGATCAGCCCTGGGATTTCTTTGGAAGGAATGATGCTAAAGCTGAAACTCCAGTACTTTGGCCACCTCATGCGAAGAGTTGACTCATTGGAAATGACTCTGATGCTGGGAGAGATTGGGGGCAGGAGGAGAAGGGGACGACAGAGGATGAGATGGCTGGATGGCATCACCGACTCAATGGATGTGAGTCTGAGTGAACTCCGGGAGTTGGTGATGGACAGGGAGGCCTGTTGTGCTGCGATTCATGGGGTCGCAAAGAGTCGGACACGACTGAGCGACTGAACTGAACTGAATGAGATGATAGATGTTAACTAAACCTGTTGTAATCATTTCATTGTGTATCGATGTCAAACCATCATGCTATATGTGTTTAATGTACATGCAGTGAGGTATGTTGATTATTTCTCAATAAGATAATGTTAGTCAGAAAATAGTAATGTTATCAGTATTGGCTTGTTGTTTCAGATATGCCATACTAATGTCACATTCTAACAGTAGGAGAAACTGGTTGTGGTGTTTATGGCAGCCTGTGAATTGTGTTAATAACTTTTCTGTCAGCCTAAACTATTCTGAAATAAAATGTATATTTTAAGAAAATACTGGGGCATTCACTTTAAGAAAAACTTTTTGAGACTCTTATTAAAACCAGTTAGATTTTTTTCTCTTTGTTCACATA
Organism: Oryx dammah; assembly: GCF_014754425.2. Lineage (NCBI taxonomy): Eukaryota > Metazoa > Chordata > Mammalia > Artiodactyla > Bovidae > Oryx > Oryx dammah. The sequence continues at coordinate 24,625,649 of NW_024070186.1, read as the reverse complement.
CCTAAGTTTGATAAAATAGGAAAAAGGCCTTTTAGACAAAGATAAGTTGAGAAAGTTTTAATGGCCCATAAAAATTTTATAAGAGGGATTTTACAAAACTGTTCTTGAGAGTATTTAGGCCCTTCTATTAATAAAGCTTTGAAACTCAGTTTAAACAAACAGGACTTGGTTATTTATATGAAGTTTGATAAATGCCAGATAATCCTGTATAATCTCAAATACTTAAATCTTAAATTATATTATGTAGCTGGAATGAAATACGTAGCATTTTCTGTAAATTGGATAATTGGTAAATAAAAATTTTCACTATTTATGGATTAATCTAATGTGCAGATTCCTTTGTGCTTTTTCCTTTGCCATTTAGAGATGACAGGGGTTCTCTTTAAACAATACTATCTCACTCATGGCTTAATTTATTAGGATGGGAAAGAGTTCAGCCTTTTCTTCTCTCCATTTTAAAGTCCAGTCTTTGCTATTCCACATTATGAAGGGTGAATTTTCTCTAGAGCTATTCTTTACTGTCACAGTTTTATCTCTGTTTATTTTTCTAAGAAGAAAAATCTTTAGTATTTTTTCTGCATTGGAAAATTTTTACTTTTTTTGGTTTCTCAAATTCCTGTAATAATATCCTGAAAAGTTGGGACCTTTCTGTACAGAAGTACATAGAGCCAAATTTTCATATAGTTTCAAAAGGTTCATAGATACTTAAGAATCCATGTGCTATGGATTAATAAAGCCTGTCTGTCTTGAATTACGTTAGCAGTATTAGTAATAGAGCCTCAGGTAGCAGACAGGCATCTTAAAAATGTTTATTTTCCTCGCTTTTCTTTAATTCTTATTTGTATGAACAGCACTAGCACTGAAGATGAAGTTGTTATAATATTGTTGAAGGTTTGGCGAAAATAGTTTGAAACATTATAGCTCTGGGACATTGGTTTGCTTTGGCCCTGTGCTATACTAGCATGGCTCAAACAAGCTCCAAAATTTCAAATTCTAATATTTTAGTAAAATTATTTGTTCTTGATATGGATGAAATATATTGTATTCAGTTTTGAAAGACTTGGTACTCATCATATCATATGCCGATGTGTGATTTTTCTTTTTGAGCATTTATTTGGATGTTTCCTTTACCTTCTCTATTTACAGAGGAAGACGTATATTAACTTTTTTTTTCTTATAACAAAGAATGTTACAAAGTACAGGCTGCCATCTAGAGATAGAGTGTTACTGGAGACATCACAACAAGTTTTATTTTTATGCAATTTTGAAAGGTTTATGTTTCTGAAACTACATAGTTATTTATAATAACTTGTGAGTTAACTTTTTCCATATTTTCATATATTACTTAGACCAGATACATCCTAAGATTTTTATAATTAAGCTTGAAATGCTTGTTAAAATGGAAGTAAAGTACCTATCTCTCTCTACCTTTTCCCCACTCCCTCCTCTTAAATCTTGAGAATGACTTTTACCTCTGGTCACTGGAATCCTAGTTGTCTGTTACATTCTACATTTTTGGTATGTAGATGTTCCTTTAGTGACTCCTCAGTAGCCTCAGGGAGAAGGCAGTGGCACCCCACTCCAGTACTCTTGCCTGGAAAATCCCATGGATGGAGGAGCCTGGTGGACTGCAGTCCATGGGGTCGCGAAGAGTCGGACACGACTGAGCGACTTCACTTTCACGCACTGAAGAAGAAAATGGCAGCAGACTCCAGTGTTCTTGCCTGGAGAATCCCAGGGACGGGGGAGCCTGCTGGGCTGCCGTCTATGGGGTCGCACAGAGTCGGTCACGACTGAAGTGACTTAGCAGCAGCAGCAGTAGCCTCAGCTTTATTTCCCCTCTTTTGACTCAAATTTTCTCTACTAAACTTAACCATGTTTATGTTCAGTTTTTCTCATTTTATTTAATTAATTTATTTTTGGCTGCTAACAGGCTTTGTTTCTGTGAACAGGCTTTCTCTAGGTGTGCGGAGTGGGGGCCACTTTCAGTTTGCAGTGTGTGGGCTTCTCCTTACAGTGTCTTCTCTTACTGTGGAGCACAGGCTTCAGTAGTTCTCCAGCCCTAGAGTGTGTGCTCAGTAGTTGCAGCGCATGGGCTTAGTTGCCCTGAGACAGTGGAATCATCCTGGACCAGGGATGGAACCTGTGTCCCCTGCATTGGCAGGCAGATTCTTAACCACTGGACTACCACAGAAGTTCTTTCTCCATTTTATTTTGATTCATAATCTGCTGCATATTAGATAAAATAAACTGAGACAAAAAATAAAAGACAACCAAACCATCCTGTTACATACTTGGCTTCTCTGGTCCATCATCAGATTAGATTTTATTTATTTAGACTCTGTAATCCACTCTGTAAAGAAAAAAAAAAAAAGTCTTAAAAGTTTTTAAATACACAGACCAGTTACTTAGAAAACATTTACTGGTTGGAAGGCTCTCTGTTAAGTGCTCCCAGGCAATGTTAGTGTCCTACACCCATGAAATCCCAACTCCCAGGTTAATTTTGAGTGGGCTGTAATGTTACTATGTCATAAAAGCTACAAATATTTTGTTATTTTTAGATAGATTGTTTTTCATTCTTCATTTCTACCTGCTTCTGTATCTTGTTGGAATGATACAGAGAAGGCTAATGTTCCTGTCTGTCTGTCTGGTATCATAAAATAGTGCAGGGATAGAATTGAAAAGATTGAAGAAGATAAGATGAGATACTCTTTAAGCCATGAATCCATACATATAAGAATAAGACAGTTTGCTGGTTCCTGCTTGACTTCTCTAAGAATGAATTCTTTATGGTCATAGCTTTTCCCTGTGACAGGTTCTAGGCTTTTGGGGCACAGATGTTTACTGCTGTTGTATTTGATCACCTCCACTCTGGACGTGGAAACTAGAGGTCTGGGTGATGGGAAAGTTGCTGGGATGACTTTCCACGATTCTGGAATAATAGAGGTGACTGATCTCATTCTCCAAAGAGCATTAACCTGGCAACATGCACAAGTAGGAATCTGGAGTCCAGTAGAAGTCAGGTAAGAAATTAGAGCTCTTAGCTTGCCTCCGAAATTGCAGAATAATCTATCCAAAAATGAATGCTTAAAGTAAGAGCGTATACTAACTGAACATCTTATATCTTGAAGATACTGTGCTGAGTACTTTATGTTTATTGTCTCTTATAGTTCCCGTCCTTAGTTTAACAATTTTTTAAAGTTTGTTTAGTAGTCACAGGTTTTTGTTGGAATCTTTAGGGTTTTCTCTATGCATAAGATCATGTCATTTGCAAACAGTGATAGTGTTGCTGCTGCTACTGCTGCTTTTCAGTGTGGATCCCTTTTGTTTGTGTGTTTATTTTTGATTAATTGTTCTGACTAGGATTTTCAGTTCTATGTTAAGTAAAAATGACAATAGTGAGCCTTGTCTTGTTCCTGATTGTAGAGAAAAGGCTTCAGCTGTGCACAATGAAGTATAATGGTAGCTGAGGGCTTGTCACGCATTTGTGCATGCTAAGTTGCTTCAGTTGTGTCCAACTACGTGCGACCCTGTAGACTATAGCCTGCCAGGCTCCTCTTTCCATGGTGATTCTCTAGGCAAAGATACTGGAGTGGGTTGCCGTGCCCTACCCCAGAGGATCTTACCCACCCAGGGATGGAACGTGCCTATCTTATATCTCCTGTATTGGCAGGCAGATTTTTTACCCCTAGTGCCACCTGGGAAGCCCATAGGCTTGTCATACATGGCCTATTCTGTGTTGCAGTAAGTTCCCTCTGTAACTGCTAAGTTGGGAATATTTATCATTTATGGATGTTTAATTTTGTATGTGTTTGTTTATTCATTTATTTATTTAGCTGTGCCAGGTCTTAATTGCAGCATGCAGGATCTTTGATTTTCCTTGTTGTTTGATGATTTTTACATCTATGTTCATCAGGGATATTGGCCTGCAATTTTCTCTTTGTGGCATCTTTGTCTGATTTTAGTATGAGGATAATGATGGTCTTGTAAAATGTGTTTGAAAGAGTTCCCTTCCCATTGCCCCCAATTCTGGTGTTTGAAGAGTGTCAGAATGTTTGGCATTAATACTTTTTTGAATAGTTGATAGAATTCACCAATGAAGTATTAGGTTTTGTATTTTGTTTGTTGGGAGAGCTTTGATTACTTGTAACTCTTTAGTAATCTGTCTATTCAGATTTTCTATTTTGTCTTGTTTGACTATTTAGATAGGTTGTTTCTAGGTATTTATCCATTTCTTCTAGGTTATCCAGTTTGTTGGCATATCTTTGGTTATAGTAGTTTCTTACAATCCTTGGTGTTTCTGTAAAATCAGATAGAACACCTCTTTCATTTCTTTTTTTAAATTTGAGTCCTCTGTCTTTTTTTCCCCTTTTGGTGAGTCTAGCCAAAACACTTCTCAGTGTCATTTTTCAAAGATTCACCTCTTCATTTCGTTAATTTTGCTTACTCTCCTTTTAGTCTGTGTTTCATTACTGCCCCAATCGATTCAGGGCATAACCTTGTGTATTCATTATTTTGCACACGTGATTTTATGAATACTTTGCAACAAGTACAATATCAAGGCAAAAAGGAATATAAATTTGTAATTTTTGTAGACATTTGCCAAGTCACATCCCACAGGGATTGTATCAATTTCTGCTGTCATCAGTGTTTGACATAGTTTAAATGATCAAGAATTTGCAGGTAGATTTCTGATGTTACTTCTGTTTCTAAAATTATTCATAGTTTAAAATGACAATTTTTAAAGTTCTTCCTTTTTCTTTATTAAAACTACAATCCTGTCTGGAGAGCCTGCTGAAACAACCTTTCATAAAACATGTATATTGGTGGCTTATTCTTTTAAGATTCTCAAGGTAACTTGTTAGTATTTAAGGGCTTGAAAGATGATCTTTACTCTTTTTTATTCTATATTTTCGTATAGTTTTGTTTCCATAAATCTGAATTATTTCAGATTTATTTACCTTTACTCTCCATAATCTTAGGATAATCTATTAGAAATATTCATATTTAAGAACGAAGAATCCAAAAATGAACTGAGGTTAGCTTTTTAATGTATTGTGAAAATTAGTCTTGAATTAGGGCAATATTCTTGATTATTATTATCAAAGAAAACTTAATAAGACAGAGGAACTTAAGATGTCAGAAAGTTTTTAAGGCTCATGGAGAAATAAAAAGATCAGTAAATAGTGGTCCCTGCTATACTTTTTTCTATTGGGTGAGCTAGATGGGGGCCGTTTCCAGGCTAGAAAATTTTTAAATGGACAAAGAAGAATGCTTGAATGGAGCTTTAGAAAATACCTGTATTTACTCACGTTAAATGCCTAAAAGTAAGTGAAAAAAATTAAGACAAATCAACAGAAAATATAGTACAAATATAGAATGGTATAGGAACCAATGAAATAAACAAATGCTTTAAATAGAATAGATAGATTATTACTAAGATTGTTTGATGTAGCAGTTCAGAGATCACTGGTGTGAGGAAGCAGTTTCAGTAGAATTGTGAGACTCAGTTGGAGAAGAATGAACAGGAGAAAAATAAGTAAATAAGGTAATCTTTGGCACAGTCATTATGGCAGCAAAAGGAATTTCTTTCTTAAAAAATATCAATGCAAAGCTTCTGTTCATTTTAAAAAGTGTGACTTTTAAACATCTGATTTTATTTTGTTAGTAATTGTTTTTTTGTATATTATAGTCATCTTAAAAATTTTTTATATTTCTTTTAATAATGGTTGCTATTTTGTTGCCTTTCCCTTCACCGCATTAAATTGATGCCATGAAATAGTCCTCCCTTTATGAACTAACGTAGCTATTTTTATTGAAAGTATATTTAAAACTCTACTCTTTGTGAAAACTGCCTTGTCAATTATGGAAATTGAGTAGTTGAGCATTATTTACATCGGAAATATTTTAACAGTGATATGTGCAACTCATTACTGAACAATTAGGGTTAGCTTTGTCCTTTTTCTTGAATTTTTAAAGAATCAACTTTACCAAGATCTAATTTCCATGCATTAAAAGTCACCAGAGTATATAGATAGATAGCTTTTGACAAATGCATACAGCCATAATGATGACAACTCTATTCAAGATGTAAAATATTTCCATCCCCCTAAGAAGAACGGTTCTTGTCATGTTTAATAATTTTAACATCTAATTTTATTTCTTTTGCTTTAATAAGTATAGATGAAGGTAATTTTACTTATCAAATGTTGTTGTTCAGTCTGTAAGTCAAATCCGACTCTCTGTGACCCCATGAACTGTAGTACACCAGACTTCTCTGTTCTTCACTACCTCCCTGAGTTTGTCCAGATTCATGTCCATTGAGCTGGTGATGCCATCCAGCCATCTCATCCTCTGTTGCTCCCTTCTCTTCTTGCTCTCAATCTTTCCCAGCATCAGGGTCTTTTCCAGTGAGTGATCTCTTCGCATCAGGTGGCCAAAATATTAAAGCTTTAGCTTTAGCATCAGTCCTTCCACTTATCAAGAGTACCATGAATTAACTCCTGAAATGACTTACTTTTTATCTATCGAATCTATTTCAGATTGATGCAATATTTTATGACCTGTGCAAGTTTAAATATAAACAATTTTATTTAATTGAGTGATTTTTGAGAATATCTAACAGAAAGTTATTTTTATTTGAGCCCACTTATCAGTTAAGCACATTTCTTGTTTATTTAATTTTTTAAAATCCTCTGAAAATATAGACTGTTCTGTAGTACATAAACAGCCTATTTTCAACACTGTTGAATACTCTGTGCATTACTGTTTTTCTCATAAAATTTTAAATCACAGTAAAAATTTTCTCTCTTTTTTTTGAAATTGCATATTTCCAAAAACTGTTGGAAGTTTTTAAGAACTTTTAAGGGGAAGAACTATTTAAAAACATTTTTCCTTTTCATTCTCCTTCCAACCTATCATTTCTACAGTTGAATGTTTGGAATACCTATTGAAAATTAATGAGAGCTATGTATCAATAAATAAAGTGTGCTGTAAAATGGTTCTGATTTAAAGATAAGGCAAACATAATTTTTTTCATTTTAAGATTAGTAAAAATTAAGTTGAATAAGAGCTAAATATGCCACTGTAGTTTTTTAAGGACTCTGATTCTAGATCATACTTTGACTTTAATGGCTATTCATTGCTCCATGTTCTTTCATACAGTATGACTCAGAGACTCTTCCAGCCTCCATTCCTAATTGTGACTTCAGATAGAGCTGATATTAATCACTTGCAAGGAGCCTGTCAGAAGTTATAAATTAATTATTTTCCTACTGTTTATTGAGTATTATTCTTGTGATTTTTAACTTGAATATTTTACATTTATGCAGTTGAAACTGAACCTCATTTAATTATTGAGCTTCCCCAGTGGCTCAGTGGTAAAGAATCCGCCTGCCAATGCAGGAGACTCTGTTTGATCCCTGGGTCAGGAAGATCTCCTGCATCAGAAAATGACAACCAACCCCAGTATTCTTGCCTGAGAAATCCCATAGACAGAGAAGCCTGGTGGGCTACAGTCCACGGGGTCACAAGAGTCAGACACAGCTTAGCGTCCAACACATTTATCCAACTAAAACAGAACCTCCTTTAATTGTTATATCAGAATTCTTTGTATGTAAGTTGATTTTGAACCTTGTTTCAGTTTTCTTTAAATTCTGTTATTTTAAACATAGATTTTTCAGTGTAAACCACTCATTCTTATAAGAGTGATAATATTAATATAGCCATATTTGAGATAAAAGTAAAGTAAGGTAGAAGTATGAAGGAATGAGATGAAAAGGGGGTTACGGCTTTTTCCTTTGTTTGATCCTTATGTAGAAGTTCCTGGAATCTTCAAAGAAAACAGATTTGACTGAAAGTATTGTTAAATTAAGGAACACTTAGTTTTAAATAAAAGGAGAACATTCTGATGATTAAAAAAAAACAGAAGGTGCCTTGAAGGGAGATAACATTCTCTATACTTGGATGTTTTTTTGGACTAAGGTAGCTACCTGGGATCTTCTTGACCCAGGGATCGAACCTAGGTCTCCTGCTTTGCGGGCCAACTCTTCATCATCTGTCACCAGGGAAGCCTCGTATATCTGGCTGTCATAAGCCATCTTTAGGGCCCTCTGTACTATGTAAATTCATTGTTTTATTTCTTTGTCTTTTCCTTCTTTAATACTTCTGTCAACATTTTTCATTAGACTTAACTAATGCATAGGTTATTCAGGTGTTTTTCTTTTTTAACGTTTTAAAGAATTTTTGAATTCTTAAACAAGGGATTCCTTTAAAATAGAAGTTTGCGGAAGAAAGAAAAACCCAATCGCTTTCATATAAAACTTTTCAAATAGTAGTCAAGTTACATTTAACTTTTAGCATGGAGAGGAAAAATTAACTATAGAATCTGTTGTTCCACAGGTACTGTGAGAATAGAGATGTTTCGAAATATGCAGAATGCAGAAATCATCAGAAAAATGACTGAAGAATTTGATGAGGTATAGCATTTCACTGTTTATACAAATTGCCTGCTTGTACTTGTAAATGGTGAATATGTTGATTATTTTAAGTTTTGTTTTGAGTTTGTACTTAGTATAAGAGAAGTTATATATTTTCTCATTTATGTGATAATCCATGCTGTTATTTCCAAAATGAATCATCTTTGGAAATTTTATTACATTGCATGGAGATAGTAGCACTGAATAATGACTGATGGCTGATAATGATTGGAAAATTAATGGTATGAGGTAAGAGTTGATTCTTTACATTCATTCTTGAAGACCATCTAAAATCCTGAATTTATAAATGTACCTCTAACAGTTTCATATTCTGTGGAATGCTAGTCCTCTTAAATGTTTTAAAGAAAAAAGGGTTTGGAGGTCAAGGAAGTGTTAGAAGGCTGGCTGTTATACCTACCTAAGATACCTGACCTAAGATTGTCAAAGCACATTATCTTATTTAAGGTTATTAGAAATCCTAACAGTGAAAAATTTCCTAAATTTAATCTGGAATTCCCAAAATTATTTTGTATGAATCCCTGACACTGACATGTGTCCCTCTACCCTCCCCCACCCCCTTTCCATTTTCTGTGTGTGTGTATAGTACTTCCATTTGGAACACTCTGCTTGAGATAATCTGATTTCTATTCAGAATATGAGTTTTCTCTGCTAGTCTTCACGAGTTAATCATGCATGATTTTCCATTTTAAGACTTAAATATTCTCTCAAATAGTTTTACACTGATCATAAATGTTTATTTTTGAGACATTTTAACAGTTTTATTTCTTTATTTATAGTGAACTCATTTCATGTCACGCTTCAGGCCAGCATCAGTTCTTGTTTTAACATTCTGCCTTTGGTATTACTTTCTATTTTCTGATAGGTGTTCCTTTGTTTTGACCTTTAAGAGTAACCACAAGGATTGGCTTTCTTATAAGTCCACTCTTTTAGTAACATGGGTTTAGGTTTTTTATTAATAGTAGCAGTAGTATTTATTTTTAATTGAAAAAAGTACTACAAATACATACTAAAGTAAATATTCAAGCATAGGCTGCTCAATGTGTTTTTCTCATCAGGTGTTCACCTTTAGCAGCAGTATCAAAATGTTTTAATGTGTATCTTTCTAGATAAACATTCTGTCACTGGCTTTCAGACTGTGTAGTCACAATTTATGGGACATAGAGAAGACCTTGAATTGTAACCTGTGGACATAATATTTCAGAATCACTTGCCTTAATTTCTGTAATCTCAAAAAAGCTCTGACAGTTCGTAATCCAAACTTTCAGGTTTGGCTCTAAGGCCACTTGGCCTCAACTAACATGGGGCTATTTACAGTCAATTTTTATTTCTCACAGTCAGTTTGAAAAGAAAGAAAATATATATATATATATATATATATATGCATTGCTGTTAAATATTAATGTTCTTAACTACTACACCAGGTTTTATTGGGGTATGATGAAATATAAGGTTATGCACCAAGTTCACTTTTAAAATTCAAAAACCGTAGATTCTGAAACATTTCTGTGGGGCTACTGTTCAGTAAAACATATTTTTTTGTTGTTGTTAGTACATGAGTTTATATGTTAGAAATAGAAGTTAAAGCCAGGTAACATACAGTTAAGGTGCAAGTAGTATGTTTACTTACCAGCTACTGTTCTACCGTGCGTGGCCTGCATTACAGGTGATTCAGATTGTAGATTTAAAAGTGGTATATGTCTTGAACCTTCCCAGGACTAACACATGATGGAATGATTATTAAGTATTTTAAGACAGTAGTTCCCAAACTAAATTTGAGCTGCAAATTAATGTCTCACTGGGATACTGATGCCTGGCTCCTTTACGCATGCCCTAGACATTTGATTAATTTGTAAGGCATGTGACCTTGGCATAGGGATTTTTTTTAAAAAAGCTCACCATGTGATTCTAACATAGAGCAACTATTGAGAACTATTATTCTAAGGTAAGTAAAAAGAGGAATCCAAGATTTAAGTTATAAGAACACTTCATATATGAAAATAGGCTGAGGGGAAAACAAAAATGAATACAGTGTAACAAATGAAATTATTCAGAATGCATGTTGCATATTCTTAAACATTTTGTCTGAATATTTGAGATTATTGACCTAATCAAAGACTTTTAAAAATCAGCGTTCTGTTTGAATACAATTCTGTTCTAATATTATTTTTATTGTTATTAGAATATATTAACTTAAAGCAGAATTAAATATCTCCTAGGGCTACATAAAAGTAAATAAATATAATTGTGATGATTAGAAATTTTAATAAATATTTTAAGTTTCAATTTTAAATATCTATATAATACTTTTAATTAGGTGGCTTAAAACAGTGTCATTAAAAAAATAGGATGTTTATTCATTTGCTTGAGATTTTCTTGTATAAACAATTTGAAAAATAAAAATTTGAACTCAGAATAATGAATAAATAAACACACAAACAAATACACAAAATTTCCAGAGATGATATTAGTGAACAAGATGTGCCAGACCTATTTGACAATGATAATTGTCTGCAAGTATGACAAGATTCAATGAAGGAAGAACAAGTGGAAATTCTGTTTGAAAGGTGGTATTGTGTTTTGGAGGGACAGACTGTGTATTTGCAAAAGCCATTGATGATGAAGAGTGGTAAGACGTATGAGCTCAGTACATAATAAGCATAAGTGGGAGTGAACACATTGTTCACTGTAATGAACTCAATGAAATTATAATTCAGATGCAGATAAAAATTTTTATCTTCAATTCTTTAGAAAGATATTAATCTTTTACTACTGTGTATATACTTGAGAATGCATTTAAATGCTTGCATATTATTAAATACACAGGTTTTTTTTCTTAAATACTGAATGGGTCATTTAATTCTTTGGGAGTGGAAGGAGTTTTTAAATTATGCTATGTGATAAAATTCTGAAATATTTGATGAAAGGAGTCATTAGATCCCAAGATCCTAGAAAAATGCCTAGTTAATAGGGAAAAGCCACTAAACTTCTGTTGAATGAATGACTGAATATGTTGTATTATAGCAAAGTGAAGTAAAGGTGAAATGAGGTAGAAATCATTTCGATTGAAACTGTTTAAATTGAAAAAGGTGGTCAAAAGTATGTTATTGCCTGAAAAAATAGTGTGCTGTAGCTTCTATTCCTTATTACAAACCAGTCATACCCAGTTATTACATGACCTTTTTTGAAAGCCCTACAAATCTCTACCTGGCCAAAAGTCTTTTATAATTGTAATAACAACCTAATCAGAAATATGTTAATTCCCAAAGCAGTCTATAACTCAGTAGATATACTTGGTTCCTGGTGGAGTCAGTTGTTATGAGATAAAGCAAAATGTAATTGTATTTCTTCCTGAGATTATTAGAATCAGATCTCTGGATATAAATTCTTAGATATGGTTTCTCAAAAGGTCAATTTGTGTAGTTTTCAGATATTTAAGTAAGACACCTATGTTGGGAAATCTTTGCAACACAATACGTTTCATAGTCAGCTGACCCTTGGACAACGTGGGTATTGGTTACTGTAATGCCTCTGTAGCTGAAAATCGTCAATATAACTTTTGACACTCCCAAAAGTTAACTACTGATACCTTACTGTTGACTGGAAACTTTTACCAGTAATATTGACAGTCAATTAACACCTATTTTGTGTTTTATGTGTAGTATATGCTATATTCTTATAATAAAGTAATCTAGAGAAAATAAAATGTTATTAAAATCATTAAAAGGCTAAAGTAAATTTACAGTATTGTACGTTTATCACTACTGAAAGTTTATGTCATCAGTTTACAAGGTGAATCATCCGTTAGTACCTATGTCAATATTGTCTTATATGATACAAAACACCATAGTAGGTGTTACATATATAACTAACCCTAGATGTCAAAAATGAAAAGATACTGTGAATAATTCATATTGACTTATAATTATGATGATTTATGGGTGGTGAAGAAGGCAGTAATTGCTTTATATTAGCCTAGGGTAACTGATAAAATTGTTTCACAGTAGCCTTGCCTTTACACTAATGAATGAATTGTTATAAAATTTTTATAGCATATAGTATTACTGTCATATTTATAATATACTACTGGAAACATTTTTTAAATCATAGTTTAAGCTCATATATAGCTGATACAAGATATACTGATACATAGCTTCTCCAGCTATATGAGAGATAGTGTGTCATACTATATAGTAATGTAACTCTTCAAAAGCAAAGTTATAGAACACTGTGTGAAAAATATCACTCACCTTATGCTTGTCCTGCACACAAAAGATAATTGAACACTTAAGCAATGATGATGGCACAAGAACTCATGCAGTTCTTGCCATAAAAAGATAAAGGTAGTGCTAAGGTGTGTCTGACTCTTGCGATCCCATGAGCCCTGCCTGGCTCCTCTGTCCATGGGATTCTCCAGGCAAGAATACTGGAGTGGGTTGCGATTTCCTTCTCCAGGGGAACTTCCCGATCCAGGAATTGAACCCAGGTCTCCCACGTTGAAGGCAGATGCTTTACCTACTGAACTATGTGCGATGTTTTCTGTTGGAGACACAGACATATACAACAGATACATTTATTAAGTGTATGGCATGGTGATTGCTGTTCCTTAAGTGGAAGTGAATCATCATAAACGTCTTTTTCCTCATTATCTTTACATTGAGTACTCTGAGGAAGAGGAGAGTTTGGTCTTGCTATTTCAGAGATGGCAGATGTGGAGGAGGTGGAACAGTAGGCAGGAAAACAGGCATATTCAGTGTAATTTTATGCAACCACATCATAATTTCTGTCTGAATTTTACTTTTTCATCTGTATAAAAATGCTTCTATATAATATCAAACCTCCTTCCACCATTTGCTTTAGTTTCAGTGCCCTAAATTAAAAGGGTCCTTGTTGTTAAAGAAGTTAAAAGTAGTGTTTGAGTAAGATTGTCTAATGTTATTTGTTTTCTGGAATTGTTTATTCTTTGTGTTCTTCCTCATTGTACAGTACTGGTTTGGAAGCACTCATCTCTATCGAGTCATCTTCTCATAATTCCTTTGGTGTAGTGTCTATTAGCTCTTGATTTCTCCAGGATTTTCTTAAAATGTTTCACCACACCCCACCTTTTATGCCATATTCATAGTCTCTTTCATGATTCCTTTGATAGGCTCTCTCCTAAGTCCTCTGAAGTGATGGAAAACATCTGGGCAAAATTTATCTCCAGTGGGAATTTATTATTTCAGGTCTGATAGCTTTCATGACTTTTTCTGTAGCAACAATGGCAACTTCAGTGGTGAAGTTCTTTCAGACTTTCATGATGTTCTATGTTCCATAGTACAGAGACAATACTTTCCATTGATTACTGTGTATCATGAGGCCCTTATGTGAACATTTTATTCAATGATAAGGCACAGTAAAGGACAGAAATGGTAAGGATGTAACAGAAGCAGAAGACATTGAGAAGAGGTGGCAAGAATGCACAGAACTACACAAAAAAGTTCTTAATGATCCAGATAATTGCAGTGATGTGGTCACTCACTTGGAACCAGACATACTGGACTGTGAGGTCAAGTGGGCCTTAGGAAATAATTACTATGCACAAAGCTAGTGGAGGTGACAGAGTTCCTCCTGAGCTATGTAATTAGCCTCCAATTAAATAAATTTTTAAAAAAATTAAGTAAAATCCTGAGAGCTACACTCAGTATGTCAGCAAAGTTTGAAAACTCAGCTGCAGGACTGGAAAAGGTCAGTTTTCATCCCAGTCCCAAAGAAGGGCAATGCCAAACAATGTTCAAACTACTATACATTTGTGTTCATTCCACATGCTAGTAAGGTAATGCTCAAAATCCTTCAACCTAGGCTTCAGCAGTATGTGAACTTCCAAATGTGCAAGCTGGGTTTCGAAGTGGCAGAGGAACCAGAGATCAAATTGCCAACATCCATTGGATCATAGAGAAAGCAGAGGAATTCCAGAAAAGCTTGTTTCATTGACTACGTGAAAACCTTGGACTGTGTGGATCATAACAAAATATGGAAATTTCTTCAATAGATGGGAGTACTAGACCACCTTACCTGCCTCCTGAGAAACCTATATTCAAGTCAAGAAGCAACAGTTAGAACCGGACATGGAACAACTGACTGGTTTAAAATTGGGAAAGGAGTACAACAGCACTATATATTGTCACCCTACTCATATAACTTATGTGCAGAGTGTGTGTTTGCATGCTGATTCACTTCAGTGGTGTCTGACTCCGTGCAACCCTGTCACTTTAATCCACCAGGCTTATCTGTTCATGGGATTCTCCAGGCAGTACTGGAGTAGGTTGCCATTTTCTACTCCAAGCATCTTCCCAACCCAGGGATCAAACCTGAGTCTCTTACATCTACCTGCATTGGCAGGCAAGTTCTTTACCACTAGTGCCACCTGGGAATCCCCTATATGCAGAATACATTATGTGAAATGTCAGGCTGGATGAATCACAAGTTGGAATCAGGGTTGCTGGGAGAAATATCAATTTCAACCTCAAATATGTAGATGATGCCACTCCAATGACAGTAGTTGTAAAGGAACTACAGAACTTGATACGGGTGAAAGAGGAGAGTGGAAAAGCTGGCTTGAAACTCAGCATTCAAAGATTAAGAAGACCATGGCATCCAGTCTCATCACTTTATGGCCAATAGAAGGGGAAAAAGTGGAAATAGTGACAGATTTTATTTTCTTGGTATCCAAAATCACTAGACAGTGACTGCAACCATGAAATTAAAAGAGCCTTCTCCTTGGAAGGAAAGCTTATGACAGATCTCGACTGCATATTAAAAAGCTGAGACATCACTTTGCCGACAAAGGAACATACAGTCAAAGCTATGGTTTTTACAGTAGTCAGGTATGGATGTGAGAGTTGGACTGTAAAGAAGGCTGAGCACTGAAGAATTGATGCTTTTGAATTGTGCTTTTGGAGAAGATTCTTGAGAGTCCCTTGGACTGCAGAGTCAATCCTAAAGGAAATAAACCCTGAATATTCATTGCAAGTACTGATGCTGAAGCTTCAATACTTTGGTCATGTGATGTGAAGAGCCAACTTGCTGGAAAAGAACCTGGTGCTCAGAAAGATTGAGGGCAAAAGGAGAAGAGGGTGGCAGAGGATGAGATAGATAGTATCACGGACTCAGTGGAAATTAATTTCAGCAGACTGTAGGAGATAGTGAAAGTTAGGTGAGCCTGGCATGCTGTAGACCATGGGGCCGCAAAGAGTCACACATGACTTAGGAACTGAACAGCAACAACTGTGACTTCCTGATCTAAAGACTGAATTAGAGATGTTTTATTTCAGAACAGTTTGATTACTTTGATACCTTCAGTGTTGAATTCATAGAGTTCTGGGTAATCAGGGGCATTGTTCATTATGAAGAGAACTTTAAAAGTCAGTCTCTTACTGACAAGGTACTTCCTAACTTTAGCAACAAAGCATCAATGGAATCAGTCCAGAGAAGGGTTCTCATTGTCCATGCGTTCTTATTGTACAACCAAAAGTCTGCTAGCCAGTGTTTATCTTTTCCACTTCAAGGCTGAAGAGTTTGTAGGTTTTTAGTTAAGAGGAGTCTTGATCATAAACCTGACTTCTGTGTGTACAAAAAGTAGAGTTAACCTGTGCCTTCTTGCCGTATGGCCTGGTGCTCACTTCTCTTCCTTACTAATAATGTTCTTTATGATAATTTTTTTCCTAAAAAAATTTTTTTCACAAAAGGGCACTTTCATCTGCATTAAAAACTTGTTCAGGCAGACTTACATACCACTGAGCATGTGCAGTTGTAAATAAACTGTCTCTTCTCCACTTAGTCTGTTGGCTGTCAGTTAATCTTCAGGTCCTCTCTACCGGATCCAAGCTGAAAGTTTTTCCTTTCAGAAGTTTTGTTGACTAGGACAGGATGGTTGGAACTTTCTGCTCAGTCCATAGACAGTAGCTGCAGCTGAGATCACTAGTCCAGCAAAGCTGAACTATTCTCCTGCCATTGAGATATGTAGAAACACACCCAGCCGTGAACAGTGAGGTATCTGTTATGCTGGAGAGCAGTTTCTAGCACTGTTGACACTAAGCAAGGGTCTGTGGCTCTTGCCAGTTCCTGCAGGTACAGGAGAGAAAACAATATGGCATGAGCAGAAGAACTTAAGCTCACTTCCTCCCATAAGAATATCAGAATCACAACTAAGTTCTATACAGCCATAAATAAAAAAGACTGAACTCTTCCAAAAAGGTACTCTACATCCAAAGACAAAAAAACCACAAGGTGATAGGTGGAGCACATTTGTGATATAATCAAATCCCGTACATCTGGATTGACCCAGAAACTGGAAAATAATTCCATCGCAGAAATTTTCTCATGGGAGTGAGCACTCTGAGCCCCATATTAGGCTCCCTAGCCTGTGGGTCTGGCATCAGGAGGAAGAGCCTCCAGAGCATTTATTTGGCTTCTAACTCCAGCAACTTTTGATCACAGGAGCTCTATAGGACTGGGGAAAACAGAGACTCCAGTCTTGGATGATGCACATGAGATTGATTGTATGAGCACCAGGACTCAGAGGGAAAGCAGTGACTTCATAGGAGCCTGGGCTGGAACTAATCCTGCTCTTGGAGGGCTTCCTGGGAAGGAGAATGGGGCTGTGGCTCTCTATTCGGTCATAAAAGTTGGCGGTGAACATATCCATAAGAAATTATCTGAAGGTTGATATCTTGCTTGGGACATTAGCATGAAGACCTGGCACCACCCAACAGCCTGTAGGTTCCAGTCCTGGAATACCTCAGACCAAGTAAGCAACAGGACTGGAACACAGTCCCACCCGTCAATAAAGAGGCCATCTAAAGACTTCCTGATCCTACAGCCACCTCTTGGTACACCTTTTGACAAAGCCCAGCCCACCAAAGAGCCAAGATCCAATTTTACCCACTATTCCCTCCCACCAGGAAGGTTCCACAAGCCTCTAGACCAGCCTCTCCCACCAGGAAGCAGACAGCTGAAGCAAAAAACATACAGTCTTACACCCTGTGGAGCTGAGTCTACAAATAGGTCAGAACTTAAAATGGGACCAGCTGGTACCTGACCATTGCGTTATGAGAGGGAATTGTACTGCTAGAACACATAGGACATACTCAACAGAGGGCTTCTTTTTCAAAGTCAAGAATAATAACTTTACACATATATAAAATAAAAATAGAACTTTGGACAAAATGAAATGACAAAAGAACATGTTCCAGATAAAGGAACAAAATTAAGTCCCCAAACAACTAAACGATGTGGAGATAGTTAACTATATGAGAAAGAGTGCAGAGTAATGATTAAAACATGATGCAAACATTTAGGAAGAGAATGGATACACAGAGCAATAAGTTAAAAGACGTTTTTAACAAGGATTAGAAAAATTATCATGTGGTATCTGAGGTCTTCCTGGTGGTCCATTGGTGAAGAATCCTCCTGCCAATGAACAGTACATGCGTTTGATCCCTGATCCAGGAAGATCCCACTTGAAGTAGGACTACTCGGCCCATGTGTCACAGCTACCAAGCCAGCATGCTGCAGCTACTGAAGCCCATGCATCCTTGAGACCATGCTTTGCAACAAGAGAAGCTGCCACTGCAATGAGAAGCCTGCACACTGAAACCAGAAAGTAGCCCCTGCTTGCCATAACTAGAGAAAACCTGTACATAGCATTGAAGACCCAGTACAGCCAAAAATCAAACAAAAAATTTAGAAAGAGAATACAAAAACTAAAATGAAACATACAGTGGAAGGAACCATTAAATAAATAAAGCAGAAGACCAAGTAAGTGTACTGGTAGACAGAGTAGTGTATATCACCATTGTGGTTTAGAATAAAGGAAAAAGAACGGAAAGAAACAGTAGTAATTTTTTTCCTTTTTTAGTTGAAGGATAATTGCTATATAGAATTTTCTTGTTTTCTGTCAAACTTCAAAATAAATCAGCCATAGGTATACATATATCCCCTCTTTTGAATCTCCCTCCCCGTCCCATCCCTCTAGGTTGATACAGAGCCCCTGTTCGAGTTTCCTGAGCCATATAGCAAATTCCTATTGGCTATCTGTTTTACATATTTTAATGTAAGTTTCCATGTTACTCTTTCCATACAAATCACCCTCTCCTCCCCTCTCCCCATGTCCATAAGTGAATTCTCTATATCTGTTTCTCCAGTGCTGCCCTGTAAATAAATTCTTCAGTACCATTTTCCTAGATTCCATACAACCCTCAGAATGGGAGAAAATAATAGCAAATAATAGCAAATAGTTGTGTGTTAGACTACGATATTTATCTTTCTGACTTACTTCACTCTGTATAATAGGCTCCAGGTCCATCCACCTCATCAGAACTAACTCAAATGTGTTCCTTTTTATGGCTGAGTAATATTCCATAGTGTATATGTACCACAACTTCTTTATCCATTCATCTCTTGATGGACATCCAGGTTGCTTCCATGTTCTAGCTATTTAAGTACTGCTGCAATGAACAGTGGGATACATGTGCCTTTTCAATTTTGATTTCCTCAGGGTAGATGCCCAGGAGTGGGATTGCTGGGTCATATGGTGGTTTTATTCCTAGTTTCTTAAGGAATCTCCATACCATCTTCCATATTGGCTGCATCAATTTACATTCCCACCAACAGTGCAAGAGCATTCCCTTTTCTCCACACCCTCTCCAGCATTTATTGTTTGTAGACTTTTTGATGATGACCATTCTGACTGGTGTGAGGTGAAAATATCATTGTAGTTTTGATTTTCATTTCTCTAATAATGAGCGATGTTGAGCATTTTTTCATGCGTTTGTTAGCCATCTGTATGTCTTCTTTGGAGAAATGCCTGTTTAGATCTTTTCCCCACTTTTTGATTGAGTTGCTTGTTTTTCTGGCATTGAGTTGTATGAGTTGCTTATATATTTTGGAAATTAATCCTTTCTCAGTTTTTTCATTTGCTATTATTTTTCTCCCATTCTGAGGGTTGTCTTTTCACCTTCCTTATACTTTCCTTTGCTGTGTAAAAGCTTTTAAGTTTAATCAGGTCCCACTTGTTTATGTTTCTTTTTATTTCCGTTATTGTAGGAGGTGGATCATATAGGATCTTGCTTTGATTTATGTCATTCAGTGTTCTGCCTATATTTTCCTCTAAGAGTTCTATGGTTTGTGGTCTTATATTTAGGTCTTTGATCCATTTTGAGTTTATCTTTTCTGTATGCTGTTAGAAACTGTTCTAATTTCATTCTTTTACATGTAACTGTCCAGTTTTCCCAGCACCATTTCTTGAAGAGGCTGCCTTTGCCCCATCGTATATTCGTTTGTCAAAAATAAGGTACCCATAGGTGCATGGGTTTATTTCAGGGCTTTCTACCTTGTTCCATTGGCCTGTATTTCTGTTTTTGTGCCAGTAGCATACTGTCTTGATGACTGTAGCTTTGTACTATGATCTGAAGTCAGGAAGGTTTATTCCTCCAGCTCCATTCTTCTTTCTCAAGACTGCCTTGGCTATTTGGGGTCATTGTGTTTCCATATGAATTGTGAAATCTTTTTGTTCTAATTCTATGAAAAATGCCATTGGTAATTTGATAGGGATCGCATTGAATCTCTAGATTACCTTTGGTAGTATAGTCATTTTCACAATATTGACTCTTCCTACCCCAGAACATGGAATATCTCTCCATCTGTTTATGTCATCTTTGATTTTTTTCATCAGTGTCTTATAATTTTTTGTGTGCAGTTCTTTTGTCTCCTTAAGTTTATGCCTAGATATTTCTTTTTGTTTCAGTGGTGAATGGGATTGATTCCATAATTTGTCTTTATTTTTTATTGTTAGTATATAGAAATGCAAATGATTTCTGTATACTGATTTTGTTTCCTGCAACTTTGCTAAAATCACTGATGAGCTATAGTAATTTTCTGATACTGTCCTTAGGGTTTTCTATGTACAGTTACATGTCATCTGCATACAGTGAGTGGTTTACTTATTTTTTTCCGATCTGGATTCCTTTTATTTCTTTTTCTTCTGATTGCTGTAGCTAGGACTTCCAGAACTATGTTGAATAATAGTAGTGAAAGTGGACACCCTTGTCTTGTTCCTATTCTTACAGGGAATGCTCTCAGTTTTTCAACATTGAGAAGAATGTTTGCTGTAGGCTTCTCATATATGGCCTTTACTATGTTGAGGTAGGTTCCTTCTATGCCCATTTTTGAAGAGTTTTAATCATAAATGGGTGCTGAATTTTGTCAAAGGTTTTTTCAGCATCTATTGAGATGATGATATGGTTTTTATTTTCAGTTTGTTAATATGGTGTATCACATTGATTGATTTGCATTTATTGAAGAAACCTTATATTCCCAGTATAAACCCGACTTGATCATTGTGTATGAACTTTTTGATGTGTTGCTGAATTCTGTTTGCTAAACTTTTGTTGAGGACTTTTGCATCTATGTTCATCAGTGATATTGGCCTGTAGTTTTCTTTTTTTGTGTCTTTGTCTGTTTTTGGTATCAGGGTAATTGTGGCCTCATAGAATGAGATTGGAAGTGTTCCTTCCTCTGCAATTTTTGAAAGAGTTTTAGGATAGGCATTAGTTCTTCTCTGAATGTTTGATAGAATTCTCCTGTGAAGCTGTCTGGTCCTGGGCTTTTGTTTATTGGGAGAATTTTGATGAAAGCTTCAATTTCAGTGCTTATAGTAGGGTTGTTCATAATTTCTGTTTCTTCCTGGTTCAGTCTTGGAAGATTGAACTTTTCTAAGAATCTGTCCATTTCTTCCATATTATCCATTTTATTGCCGTGTATTGCTCATAATAGTCTCTTATAATCCTTTTATTTCTGCATTGTCTGTTGTAACCTCTCCTTTTTCATTCTAATATTATTGATTTGATTCTTTTTTTTTCTTGATGAGTCTGGCTAAAGGTTTGTCAATTCTGTTTACCTTTTCAAAGAACCATCTTTTAGTTGTATTAATTTTTACTTTTATTTCTTTCATTTCTTTTTCATTTATTTCTGCTGGGATCTTTACGATTTCTTTCCTTCTACTAACTTTGGGGGTTTTTTGTTCTTCTTTTTCCAGTTGTTTTAGGTGTAAAGTTACGTTGTCTATTCAGTGTTTTCCTTGTTTCTTGAGGTAGGATTATATTTCTGTAAACTTCCCTCTTAGAAATGCTTTTGCAGTATCCCATAGGTTTTGAGTTGTTGTGTTTTCATTGACATTTATTTCTAGAAATTTTTTTATTTCCCTTTTGAATTCTTCAGTAACCTGTTGGTTATTTAGAAATGTGTTGTTTAGTCTCCACGTGTTTCTGTTTCTTACAGTTTTTTTCTTGTAATTGATATCTAGTCTCATAGTGTTGTGGTCAGAGAAGATGCTGGATACAATTTCAATTTTCTTAAATTTACTGACATTAGATTTGTGATCCAACAGGTGGTCCTTCCTGGAGAATGTTTCATGTGCACTTGAGAAGAAGATGTATTCTTCTGCATTTGGTTTAAATGTCCTGAAGATATCAATGAGATCCATCTCATCTAATGTATCATTTGAGACTTGTATTTCCTTATTAATTTTTGTTTTGATGATCTTTCCATTGGTGTGAGTGGGGCGTTAAATTTTTCTACTAGTATTGTGCTACTGTCCATTTCTCTTTTTATGTCTGTTAGTGTTTGTCTTAGGTATTCAGGTGCTCCTATGTTGGGTGCATAGATATTTACCATTGTTATGTCTTCCTCTTAGGTTGATCCCTTGATCATACGTAGTGTCCTTCCTTATCTCTTGTAATATACTTTATTTTGTGGTCCTCCAGCTTTCTTTTGCTTTCCATTTGCATGGAATATTATTTTTCCATCCTCTCACTTTTGGTCTATATGTTTCTTTAGGTATGAAGTGAGTTTTTTTGTAGACAGTATATATATGGGTCTTGTTTTTGTATCCATTCAGCCCATCTGTGTCTTTTGTTTGGAGCATTTAACCCATTTATATTTAAAGTAATTATTGATATATATGTTCCTATTGCGATTTCTTAAATTGTTTGGGGTTTATTTTGTAGATCTTTTCTCTTTTGTATTTTGTGACTATATAAGTCCCTTTAGTATTTGTTATAAAGGTGGCTTGGTGGTACTGAATTCTCTTAACTTTTGCTTGTGTGAAAAGCTTTTGATTTCTCCATCAATTTTGAATGAGATCCTTGCTGGGTACAATAATCTTGGTTATAGATTTTTCCCTTTCAGTACTTTAAATATATCCTGCCATTCCCATCTGGCCTGTAGAATTTCTGCTGAAAGATCAGCTGTTAAGCGTATGGGGTTTCCCTTGTATGTTATTGGTCGCTTCTCCTTTGCTTCTCTTAATATTGTTTCTTTGTGTTTAGTCTTGATTAGTTTGTTCAGTATGTATCTTGGCGTGTTTCTCCTTCAGTTTATCCTGTATGGGACTCTTTGTGCCTCCTGGACTTGATTGACCATTTCCTTTACCATGTTAGGGAAATTTTGAACTATAATCCCTTCAAAAATCTCATACTATTTATTTTTCTTTCCTCCTTCTGGGACCTCTGCAGTCCTCCTTCTGGGACCTCTGCAGTTCGAATGTTGGTGTGTTTGATATTGTCCTAGAAGTCTCTGAGACGATCCTCAGTTCTTTTCTTTTCTTTTTACTTTTTTTTTTTTTTGTACTTTATACTGCTCTTCAGAGGTTATTTCCACCATTTTATCTTCCAACTCACTGGTTCGTTCTGTTTCGGATATTCTTCTGTCACTTCCTTCTGGAGTATTTTTAATATCAGTAATTGTGTTGTTTATCTCTGCATGTTTATTCTTTAATTCCTCCTGGTCTTTTTAATTGATTCTTGCAATTTCTCCATTTTGTTTTCAAGGTTTTTTTATTATCTTTACTATCATTATTCTGAATTCTTTTTCAGATAATTTGCCTGTTTCCTCTTCATTTATTTGGACTTCTGTGTTTCTAGTTTGTTCCTTCACTTGTATAGTTTTCTCTACTTTTTAATTATTCTTTCTTAACTTACTGTGTTTGAGTTCTCCTTTTCTCGTGCTTAAAGGTTGAATTCTTTCTTCCTTTTGGATTCTGCCATCCTAAGGCTGGTCTGTTGATTCCTGTAAGCTTCATATAGGGTGAGATTTGTGCTGAGTTTTTGTTTGTTTGTTTCTTTTTCCTCTGATGGTCAAAGCTGAGTGAGATGGTAATCATCTCTACTGATTATTTGGTTTGTATTTTTGTTTTATTTGTTGTTTAGATACAGCGTCCAGCACAGGTTGCTACTGGTGGTTGTGTGATGCTGGGTCTTGTGTTCACGTTGTTTCCTTTCTATGTTCAGTTCAGTTCACTCACTCAGTCGTGTCCAACTCTTTACAACCCCATGAACCACAACATGCCAGGCCTCCATGTCCATCACTAACTCCTGTAGTTCACCCAAACTCATGTCCGTCGAGTCGATGATGCCATCCAACCATCTCATACTCTGTCATCCCCTTCTCCTCCTGCCCTCAATCTTTCCCAGCATCAGGGTCTTTTCAAATGAGTCACCTCTTCACATCAGGTGGCCAAGGTATTGGAGTTTCAGCTTCAGCATCAGTCCTTCCAATGAACACCCAGGAATGATCTCGTTTAGGAAGGACTGATTGGATCTCCTTGCAGTCCAAGGGACTCTCAAGAGTCTTCTCCAAAACCACAGTTTAAAGGCAACAATTCTTCGGCACTCAGCTTTCTTTATAGTCCACCTCTCACATCCATACATGACTGCTAGAAAAACCATAGCCTTGACTAGACGGACCTTTGTTAACAAAGTAATGTCTCTGCTTTTTAATATGCTGTCTAGGTTGGTCATAACTTTCCTTCCAAGGAGTAAGGATCTTTTAATTTCATGGCTGCGGTCACCATCTGCAGTGATTTTGGAGCCCACAAAAAATAAAGTCAGCCACTGTTCCCCATCTATTTGCCATGAAGGGATGGGACCGGATCCATGATCTAAGTTTTCTGACTGTTGAGCTTTAAGCAAACTTCTTCATTCTCCTCTTTCACTTTCATCAAGAGGCTCTTTAGTTCTTCTTCGCTTTCTGCCATAAGGGTGGTGTCATCTGTATACCTGAGGTTATTGATATTTCTCTTGGCAATCTTGATTCCAGCTTGTGATTCATCCAGCCCAGCGTTTCTCACAATGTACTCTGCATATGTTAAGTAAGCAGGGTGACTATATATAGCCTCGACACACTCCTTTTCCTATTTGGAACCAGTCTATTGTTCCATGTCCAGTTGTAACTGTTGCTTCCTGACCTGCATACAGGTTTCTCAAGAGGCAGGTCTGGTGGTCTGGTATTTCCATCTCTTTCAGAATTTTCCACAGTTTATTGTGACCCACATAGTCAAATGTTTGGCATAGTCAATAAAGCAGAAATAGATGTTTTTCTGGAACTCTCTTGTTTTTTCGATGATCAAGCGGATGTTGGCAATTTGATCCCTGGTTCCTCTGCCTTTTCTAAAACCAACTTGAACTTCTGGAAGTTCACACTTCACATATTTCTGAAGCCTGGCTTGGAGAATTTTGAGCATTACTTTACTAGCGTGTGAGATGAGTGCAATTGTGCAGTAGTTTGAGCATTCTTTGGCATTGCCTTTCTTTGGGATTGGAATGAAAGCTGACCTTTTCCAGTCCTGTGGCCACTGGTGAGTTTTCCAGATTTGATGACATATTGGGTGCAGCACTTTCACAGCATCATATTTCAGAGTTTGAAATAACTCAATTGGAATTCTATCACCTCTACTAACTTTGTTCGTAGTGATGCTTCCTAAGACCCACTTGACTTCACATTCCGGAATGTCTGGCTTTAGGTGAGTGATCACACCACTGTGATTATCTGAGTCATGAAGATCTTTTTTGTACAGTTTCTGTGTATTCTTGCCACCTCTTCTTAATATCTTCTGCTTCTGTTAGATCCATATCATTTCTGTCCTTTATTGATCCCATCTTGGCATGAAATGTTCCCTTGATATCTCTGATTTTCTTGAAGAGATCTCTAGTCTTTCCCATTCTATTGTTTTCCTATATTTCTTTGTAATGATTACTGAGGAAAGCTTTCTTATCTCTCCTTGCTATTCTCTGGAACTCTGCCTTCAAATGGGTATATCTTTCCTTTTCTCCTTTGCTTTTCACTTCTCTTCTTTTCACAGCCATTTGTCAGGCCTCCTCCAACAGCCATTTTGCTTTTTTGCATTTCTTTTTTTTGGAGATGGTCTTGATTCTTGTCTCCTATACAACGTCATGAACCTCTGTCCATAGTTCATCAGGCAGTCTGTCTATCAGATCTAGTCCCTTAAATCTATTTCTCACTTCCACTGTATAATCATAAATGATTTGATTTAGGTCATACCTGAATGGTTTAGTTTAGTAGTTTTCTCCAGTTTCTTCAATTTAAGTCTGAATTAGGCAATAAGGGGTTCATGATCTGAGTCACAGTCAGTTCCCTGTCTTGTTTTTGCTGACTCTATCAAGCTTCTCTATCTTTGATACTCCCTATGGTTAGTTCTCTGGTAGTCTAGGATCTTGAAGTCAGTGTTCCGACTCCAGAGGTTCAGGGCTTGATCTCCACAACCCTCCTGTAAGGGTGAGAGAGACAGTGATATCAAAGGGTAGAGCTTGTGCATCATGTTTGTCTCGCTGTCCCATAGGCGGTTAGCAGTCTGCCTCAATCTCATTTCCCCATTGCCAGAAACAAAATCTGCAGGTGCTCAGACCCATACACCACCCTCTCTCATAAAAAGAGTATTTTAAGTGATCTTTTGGACCATGTCAAATGCACCAGCATTTGCATTATTGGAGTCCTACTAAGAGAAGAGAGAGGAAGGGCCTGAGAAGACATTTGATGAGGTAATAGCTTAAAATATCCACAGCATGGAAAAGGAAGCAGTAACTACATTTACTAAGTTTAGACAATAGCATATGGATGAAACCAAGGAGAAACATACCAAGACTCACAGTATCAAACTGACAAAAAGATAAAGAGAAAATATTAAAAAAAATCAAGGGGAAAACCACAAATAACATACAAGGAAATACCCATAGTTTTATCAGCTGAATTTTTAGCAAAACTTTGTGACCAGAAAGGGTTGGCATAGTACCTTTGCAATGAAGAATGGGAAAAACCTACAACCAAGAATTCACTATCCAGTAAGTCTCTTGTTTAAATTCAACGAAGAAGTCAAAAGCTTTACAGACAAGGAGAAACTATGAGAATCCAGCCCCACCCAAGCAGATATACAGCAAATGCTAATAGAAATTCTATAGGTTGAAAGGCCCACTTTTAGGAGGAGGAAAATTACAAAGCAAGAAAGTTCACCAGGAAAATCAAACATTCAATAAAGATAGGAAATCATACATGCACATAAATGGTATCTATACCAATAATTGTGAAAGGAGTATATAATTGCAGGATATTTCAAATACATTTGAAATCTATTGACCAACAACTGAAAACATGTGTATGTACAGACTGCTGTATCAAACACTCATGGTGTCTGCAATGGAAAAAGCTATAATAGATATACACACAAATAAAAGAATCCAAACACAGCACTAAAGAAAATCATCAGATCATAAGAGAAGAGAACAGAAGACGAAGGGAGAAAAAAGAACTATAAAAGTAAATCCAAAACTATTACCAAAATAACAGTAAGAACATACATATTGAAAATTGCCTTAAATTTAAATGGATTAAATTCTTCAGCCAAAAGACATAGACTGGCTGAATGAATATAAAAAGAGACCTGTATATATGCTGTCAACAAGAGAATCCTTTTAGATCTATAGTTATATACAGAATGGAAGGGAGAAGATAGAAGGTATTTCATGCAAATGGAAGTCAAAGTGAAGCTGGAAGAAACAATACTCATATCTGACAAAATAAACTTAAAAAAAAAAAAGACTATTATAAGAGGCCAACAAGGGTATTGTATAATGACGAATCCAAAATTATATCACAGCTGTAAATGAATGCATCCAACATAAAAGCACCTCAATGTATAAGGCAAATGTTAATGGACATAAAATGAGAAATTCACAATAACACGATAATAAGGATTCCTTTAACATTTCACATACATCAATGGACACATCATCTGGATAGAAAAGAAGGAAACACAGACTTGAAATGATGTGTCAGACCAAATGGACTTAATTGATATTCATGGAGAGTTCTATCCTAATGCTGCAGAGTACAGATTCTTTTCAAGTACACATGGAGCATTCACCAGGATAGGTCACATTCCCCGGGTACAGTGCAAGCCTCAGTAAAGTGAAGAATGTTGAAATTGTCTGAAACATCTTTTCCAATCACAACACAAGGCTAGAAATCAGCTACAGGAAAAAAATTGTGCACATGGCACGAACACATGGAGACTTCATGTATTCTAGGAAACAACCAATGGATCATTGAAGAAGTCAAAGAGGAAATCAGTGAAGCCCTAGCGACAGCTGAAAATGAAAAGATGAAGACTCAAAGTCAGTGGGATGCAGGAAAAGGAATTCTGTGAGGAAAGTTTATAGCTATACATTCTTACCTTAGGAAGCAAGAACAATCTCAAATAAACATCCTAACTATCCACAGAAGCAATGAGATTAAGAACAAGGAAAACTTCAGTTAGTAGATGAAAAGAAAATACAAATGTCAAAGTAGAAATGAATGCAGCAGAGACTAAGAAAGCAAAAGAAAGGATCAATGTAACTAAAAGTTAATTCCTTGGAGGATTGAAAGATTTAAAGAATGGTAAAACTGTAGACAGACTCATCAAGAAAAAGGGAAAGGGCCCAAATCAATAAAATTAAAAATTAAAAAGAAAAGTTAAAACTGACATTGCAGAAATAGAAAGGACCTTAAGAGACTACTATGAGCAGCTGTATGCCAATAAAATGGACAAACTATAAGAAGTAGAAAAATTCTTAGAAATTTACAATCTCCTAAGCTGAAACTAGGAAGAAATAGAAAACAAGAATAGGACAGTTGTAAGTACTGAAATTCAATATGAGACTAAAAACCTCCCAACAAACAAAAGTAACCAGATAATTTCACAGGTGAATTCTATCAGATATTTAGAAGAAAATTAAAACACCTATCCTTATAAAACTATTTCTGAAAATTGCAGAGGAAAGAGCATGTCCATGATCATTCTGTGAGACCAACATCAGTGTGATAGCACATGACATGCAAAAAAAAAAATTATATATATATATATGTGTATATCACAGGCCAGTTTCACTGATGCACCTAGGTACAAAGTTCTTCAAGAAAATACAAGCAAATCGAATATGGTATAAAGAGCATAAACTGTGATTCAGTCAGTTCAGTTCAGTTCAGTAACTCAGTCGTGTCCGACTCTGCGACCCCATGAATCACAGCACGCCAGGCCTCCCTGCCCTCACCATCTCCCGGAGTTCACTCAGACTCACGTCCATTGAGTCCGTGATGCCATTCAGCTATCTCATCCTCAGTCATCCCCTTCTGCTCCTGCCCCCAATGCCTCCCAGCATCAGAGTCTTTTCCAATGAGTCAACTCTTTGCATGAGGTGGCCAAAGTACTAGAGTTTCAGCTTTAGCATCATTCCCTCCAAAGAAATCCCAGGACTGATCTCCTTCAGAATGGACTGGTTGGATCTCCTTGCAGTCCAAGGGACTCTCAAGAGTCATTACGTGGGATTTATCTCAGAAATGTAAGGACTTTCCTATATCTGCAAATCAGTAAGTGTGATACTTTGCATTAGCAAGTTGGAAAATAAAAACCATATGGCCCTCTTAATTGATGCAGAAAAATGCTTTTGATAAAATTCAACATCCATTTATAATTTTAAAGAATTTTCCAGAAAGCAGACATAGAACAGAGCTCAATATAATAGAGGCCATATATGAACAAATGCATAGTGAAAGTGAAGTCGCTCAGTCGTGTCCGACTCTTTGCAGCCCCATGGCCTGTAGCCTACCAGGCTCCTCTGTCCATGGGATTTTCCAGGCAATAGTCTTGGAGTGGATTGCCATTTCCTTCTCCAGGGGATCTTCCCAACCCAGGGATCGAACCCAGGTCTCCCGCATTGTAGACAGATGCTTTACTGTCTGAGCCACCAGGAAATGCATAGCTACCATCATACTCAGTGATGGAAAGCTGAAAGTACTTTCTCTAAGACCAGTAACAAGATAGGACTTTAGGAAGTCCTAGTCAAGGTAGTAAGAGAAATAAAAGAATCCAAATAGATAAAGAAGACATACTACTTTTATTGTTTGCAGATGACACTGCCTTTAGAAAATCCTAAATATAGTACTAGAAATCTGCTGAAACTCATCAGTGAATTTCGTACAGTTAAAGTGTATGAAATTAATACATGGAAATTTGTTGTATTTCTATACACTAACAGTGGGAATTCAGAAAGTTAAAGAGAAATCTCATTTAGCATTATATCAAAGGGGAAAAAAATATCTAGAAGTGGGCTGCTGTCTTTGGGGTCACACAGAGTCGGACACGATTGAAGTGACTTAGCAGCAGTAGCAATCCTAGAAAAGGTAGTAAACGACCTATACTCCAAACACTATAAAACGCTGAAAGAAATTGAAGATGATACAAATAGTTGGGAAGATATACCATATTTTTGGATTGGTGGAATCAACATTGTCAAAATGACTATTCTGCTGAAGACAGTCTACAGACTGAGTGCTGTTTCTATCAAATTGCCAGTGGTACTTTTCACAGAACTAGACTTTTCACAGAATTTGTGTGGAAACACAAAAGACCACAAATAGCCAAAGCAATGTTAAGAAATAAAACTGATGCTGGAGAAAGCAGGCACCCTGTGTTCAGACTATATCACAAAGCTACAGTCATCAAAATGGTATGGTACTGGCACAAACAGACATATAGAACATGATACAAAACTCAGAATTAAAACCATGTACCTGTGGTCAGTTAATCAACGACAAAGGATGCAAGAATCCACAATGGAGAGTAAGAAATCTCTTCAGTAAGTGGTGCCTGGAAATCTAAAAACTACATGTAAAAAATAAGATAAGAACTTTCTTTCACACCATGCACAAGAACAAAATGGATTAGACCAAAAATAAAGAGTAGATAGTATAAAACTCCTATATGGAAACATAGAACATTCTTTAACATAAATCACTGGAATATCTTTTTGGATCCCTCTCATAGAGTTGTGGAAACAAAAACAAATTTAAAAATGGGACATAATTAACAAAAAGATGACCTATAGAATAGGAGAATGTATTTGCAAATGATGCAACTGAAATGGGAGTAATCTCTGAAATAATACAAAGAGCTTATGCAACTCAACATCCAAAAAGCAAGCAAATAAATAATGGGCAGAAGAGATAGAGAAGCATACAGATTACCAACAGGCACACAGAAAGATGTTCAACATTACTAGTTATTAGAGAAATGCAGATCAAAACTATAATAAGATACCACCTCGTACCAGTCAGAATGACCTACATAATAAAGTCTATAAATAATAAATATTGGAGAAGATATGGAGAAAAGAGAACCCTCCTACATTGTTGGTAGTAATGTATATGGGGACAGCCACTTTGGAGAACATTATGGAGGTTCCTTAAAATAGTAAAAATAGAGCTACCATATGATCCTGAAGTCCCACTCCTGGGCTTGTGAATAAAAAACATATCCTGAAAAAAAAAAGCATCATTGAAAAAGATACAGACACCACAATGTGCACAGCAGTGCTATTTATAACAGTCAAGACATGGAAGCTCTGTAAGTGTCCATTGACAGATGAATGGATAAAGAAGAGTGCTGTGTGTGTGTGTGTGTGTGTGTGTGTGTTTGCAGTGAAACATTACTTAGCCATTAAAAAGAAGAATGAAATCTCACAGCAATGTGGTTGGATCTAGGAGATTATCATACTAAGTGACGTAAGTCAGACAGAAAGACAAATATCATACATCATTTATAAGTGAAATTTAAGAAAAGTGATACAAATGAACTTATATAGAAAACAAATGCACTTACAGATATAGAAAACAAATTTTTGGTTTACTAAAAGGCACACGGGGTTTGCTTCCAAAATACACACATTACTATATATAAAATATATAAGCAGCAAGTACCTAAGAGTTATAGCACAGGAAACTAGGCTCAGTATCCTGTAATAACATATAATGGAAGAGAATGTAAAAAAATGTAAAAAAAGAAATATTTATATACATACATACACATAACATATGTACATACCTAAATAACTTTGATGTACTCTTGAAATGAATACAACATTGTAAATCAATTGTATTTCAATAAAAGTTTAAAAATTTATTTTAGGCAGTTGTCCTTTTTCCTTAGTGATTATCTTAATGAAGACTTGAAATTTGTCTGCTCCCTCTTGGTCAGCAGAATTTTCTTTGCCAGTTATCTTTATGTTTGTTAAACACTTTTTCTAAAATTATCAACAATCCTTTTCAGGCGTAAATTCTCCAGCTTTATATGTTTCACCTTTCTTTTGCTTTATGTTTTCATATAATGACTACATTTTCTCCACTTATATTAGAAGTCATAGATATGCCTTTCTTGAAGCAATCCTATACCAATATGAGCTGCATTCAAAATGAAATAAAAAGATATCATGAAAAGTGCAAGGTTTTTATGCCTGCTGGAATATCTACAGTGATCATTTCATGAATTTCCTTTTCTTCTTAAATGGTCTTTATGCTGGATCTCATTTATTTTGAAATGGTGGGCAGCCAGAGCTGCAGACCTCAGTCTTTTGTACATATCAAGCAACTTTGCTCTGCTTCAGAGGAGCACTTCCAGCATCACTAGCAGCACTTCCTGTGGGTCTCATGGTATTATTGAAGGTTTCTCATGGTATTGTACTCAATATGATGTTAAATATGAAAGAAGAGCAAGATTCCATTTTACTGTAATTATGCAGTTTACTAAAGAAACAAAGTGCTCACATGGAGATGATTAGTGTCACACAGCATATTAAGCCAGTACTCACTAAAATAGCAACAGGAAGTAGTTATAAAATTATGACAGTAATACAGTATGTACTATAGTTAATTTTATGCAGTTATGTTTTAATATTGCATCTTTACATTTGTTTACATTTCTCCCAACTGCAAATGGCGCCATGTGACAGTCTGTAAGTGTTTGTGTGGGTAAGTTTTGATATATTTTAACTTTTTATAGTAGATTTATGTATATTTTATGGTAGTGATAAAATAATTGATATCATTATTTTAAGCATTTATGATGTTTCTATTTTTCTTAGTTTTTCGGTTGACAGGCTATGTGGTTTGCCAGTTAATTTTCAAGGTTTTTGCAAATCTATAAAAAATTTCCCAATTTATTTAAATTTGAAAAACTTTGTGTGGATTTGCATAGTTCAAACCCGTGTTGTGCACGGGTCAACTGTATTCACTTAGTACCTTTCATTCATATGTGTGTTATTTTGTATTGCTCTGCTCATAATTCTAAATGTTGTTTATTGTGCTCTTTATAGTGATTATGACTTATCTTCTAGATTTTTTTTTCTTCTCATTTCTAATCATATGTGCTTATGTGAATTTGTTGATTTAAACTTAAGTATAGTACTTTTTGCTTATCCATTTGAGCAGCTATTAAATGATTAAAGATATTATGAAATGTAAAAATGTTTAAATAGTACAAACTGAGAAAATGTGAAGAGATGCCAAAACATGATAGAGGAAACCTGAATTTAAAGTCTCTAAATATTTTTGATTGTATAGTCTATCAGTGAAACATTTCTAAATTTCTAGTAATAAAAACTTATGAAATGCTAATTTTATATATGAAATTATTCTGCCCATGTCTTCCCCACACTTCTTCTCAGAAGGCTATATAGTTCTGTTCTTGTAAGGAAGTTGCTTGAAAAGTAGCTGTCTGTTAATTGTTGCAGACTTTCTTAATTTTGAACTAAGTTAATTTCCTAAACACCTAATAAATAAAAATACTAAGTTGTTTCCTTTTATCCTTATGTCAGTAGACTGTTTTTATTGTTAGTGTTTGTTAAAGCATATATTTATTTATAGAATTAAATACTTGTACTACTAGGTCAGTTTTTCTTTGTTTTTAATTTATTTTTAACTTAAGGATAATTGCTGGTGAGTTTCTAATGATGGATATCATTAGCTTGTCATCATGGCTTTAAGTTTCATAGTGGTCTAAGGGAGAGCTTGTGCAGGAAGTGTCAGTGCCTCCATGTTTCTTGTTATTCACTTGTGATTATAGATTTTTGTTTTTGTGTCTGTTTTCTCCAGAAATCTTTGCATTTCCATTTTGTGAAGAGTTAAACATAGTATAAATCATAAATCCATTGCAATGATAAGTAACTTATGAACAACCTAAGAAGAGTTCCATTTCTTGTGTCAATCCTTTAGAGCACTGAACTTTTTGTTCTCCTAAATACCTCAAATAGGAAACCTCAAATACTATCTGTGACACAGAACAATCTGGAATATGGACCTAGTGAGGACATACCAATCTTATTCATTATCTTAAATATTTATAGTAAATTATTTATTTTTAGATAAAAATAAAGTTATATTTTGTTGCAGTGCATTGTTCAGTTTGTGTTGTCCATATTACTTTAGAGACGACTCCAAGTTGAGGAAGGTAAACAGAATATTAAAGAAAGGAAGCAAAGTTGGATATGAGAAATGCCAAAACAAAGGAATAACCATGTAGGAAAGTAATACAGACTCAAGAATTTGTACCCAATTTGTAATGTGGAAAGGTTCCAGACTGGAAATAATATTATACCTATGAACCTTGAAGTATAATTATTAAAGACATGGTGAAACATGTTGAAAAATAATAGTAGCAAATACAGATACCATACCTATTCTGTACCATGCACCATTGTAAGTACTTTTCATAAAAATGTAATTCTTCACATTTTCATGAGGCGGGTTTTCTGTATCTCCTTTTTACAGATAATAATATTGAGGCCAAAAGGGTAGAGAAACTTCTCTGAGGTCACAAAACTAGTAAATGGCAAAGCCAGGAACTGAACCCAGATCATTTAGCTCCTAAGGTCATATTGATAGCCACTACTGTATTCTGCCTAATATGTAACTCTTAAGTGTATAATCTGAAATAGCTGGAGATAGGTACAAGTAATAGTTACACCTTATTATAACTTTCTGGTGGGTTTTATTACATGTGTCTTAGGACTAACTGAATAAGTTGCTAATAATAAGTTGCTAAAATGCTAGCTAATAATTTAGCTAGTAATTCTTAAAGGATCAATTATATTCTATTGATTAATATTAAATCTTTAATGTAGATCGAGTTTTCTGAGACACTTATTATGAGAAATGCTTAAATGAGATAATCATAAACCAAAGTATGACTCAACAGTAATACTTGTATTGCTGGGAACTGGATTAACTCCCTGTCTGCATTAATCATAATCAGCTGTATATTGAGGTTATTCCTTTGTGGTAATTTCAAGCATTATATCCTTCAGTTTTAAAATATACCTACAAAATCATGATGTAATTGATGTGTGACATAAATGTGACATAAATGATGCACATTTATTTTAGGGATAACTTTTTATTTTAACAAGTGTTAAATGAACTGTTTGATCTTTCAAACTTATTTCTATGGTATTAATGTAATTTTGTATTTGTTCAGTAATAACATTTAATGCATGTCCAACTTTTGCATAGGAACTATAGAGATCAACAAGGTTATAGCTCTAGAGAGTGAATTTATATTCTAAATGATAAAATAACTTTGTAAACTAATAGCAGTAATACACGGACAACTTCAGTAGTTAAAAAATATAAGACCCATGAGAACCCACAGGATGAGTTCATTATCTGAGGTGTGAATGCTTCATACATCAGATAATGATTATTTAACCATTAAAATTGGATTTCCAATGATAAATAAAAGTTCAGTTGTAAAATCTGGAAGGAGCTTATAGAGAAGATGGTGTTTAACCTGTAGAGGAGGAGATAGTGAGATACAAAACTGGAAAGAGTGAAAATAGCCTTGTAGATTAGACTAAGGAGATTGTATTTAGTACTAATAAATAAGTCATGTCCAAAACATTGTTGTCCTCCTAAGCACATGAGACAGTGTCCTAGATCAGTGCTAGAGATACAGAGATGCTGCTGCTAAGTCGCTTCAGTCGTGTCCGACTCTGTGCGGCCCCACAGACGGCAGCCCACCAGGCTCCGCCATTCCTGGGATTCTCCAGGCAAGAACACTGGAGTGGGTTGCCGTTTCCTTCTCCAGTGCATGAAAGTGAAAAGTGAAAGTGAAGTCTCTCAGTCGTGTCCGACTCCTAGTGACCCCATGGACTACAGCCTACCAGGCTCCTCCGTCCATGGGATTTTCCAGGCAAGAGTACTGGAGTGGGTTGCCATTGCCTTCTCCAGACACAGAGATGAGTAAGATTATAATAACATTTTTGTTGGATTGACTTGTAAAATTGTTCTTTCCAAATACATTTTTATATTGTTTCTTAATTAGTGTACATATATTTCTATGGGCATATGAATTTACTGATAGTCTGAGGGTTTGCCAAAATTGGAAGAGTTAGTTTCAGATTAATTAGCACACATCTGATTGAGTTCAGTTCAGTTGCTCAGTCCTGTCCGACTCTTTGCGACCCCATGAATCGCAACACGCCAGGCCTCCCTGTCCATCACCAACTCCCAGAGTTCACTCAGACTCACATCCATCGAGTCAGTGATGCCATCCAGCTATCTCATCTGGTCTGATAGTAAAGAGCAATTTCTCTTTTGTGCATCATGGCAGACAGCCACAAAATCTTTCCTGTAAATAATCTTTATAGTTATTTTTGTTGTTTTTAAATGTACAGTATAATTTAAAAACAAGAGTTCAAAGGATATATTTAATAATAAAATATAATGATAAAATGTAAAATACTCAGTTTTGTTTTGTAAATACGTTTTCTACTGATCTTTCCAAAGATAAGAAGTATATCCTTTTCTTTGTTCCCATGACACACAGTTGTTATGCATTTTGACATTCTGAGGGAAAATTAAAATGAAGAACTCTACTGATCACTGTGATATGTAAAGTCACAGATGTTAAACACAGACTGTGACATTGTAATAATTTAGATAATGATACCCCATAATTTGGGATTTCTTCCAGTGATTTTAGGAACACAAAGATGTTGATGTGGATAGTTTCAAACTCTTTTTAATGCATCCACCTAAAGAAATTATATGTCACTCAATACATACCAAAAAATGTACTTAATGTGTAAGATATGTAAATCTCCCAACTTCAGCTTAAGAACTGACCTATTAATATTACTAAAATGCTTCTCATCAGAGGTAATCAATGTCTTGAGGTCTGTAAGCATTTTTTTTCCTTACAAACCCATTAATCATTTACCATTCCTCATGAAATGTTTGTGAAAATGCATGGGTAGGAGTAGAGGCCAGACGTTTGGTAGCACTTCACTTAAATAGCTGATGTTAGTGTGGAGCAGGACATATTTAAAAGGAGTGACATTGGTAGTCCCATTGCTGCTTTGACTTTATATATTTTCCTCATTTCTGTCTGTGCCTAAAGAAACAAAAGTTATCAAAGTTTATGATTAAGGAAAATATTGATAGGATCATTTAGATACGTTTATGAATGTGAAAGTTGGACTGTGCAGAAAGCTGAGCACCGAAGAATTGATGCTTTTGAACTGTGGTGTTGGAGAAGACTCTTGAGAGTCCCTTGGACTGCAAGGAGATCCAGCCAGTCCATTCTAAAGAAGATCGGCCCTGGGTGTTCTTTGCAAGGACTGATGCTGAAGCTGAAACTCCAATAAAATGGCCACCTTATGTGAAGAGCTGACTCATTGGAAAAGACCCTGATGCTGGGAGGAATTGGGGGCAGGAGGAGAAGGGGACAACAGACAATGAGGTGGCTGGATGGCATCACTGACTCAATGGACATGAGTTTGGGTGAACTCCGGGAGTTGGTGATGGACAGGGAGGCCTGGCGTGCTGCGATTTATGGAGTCACAAAGAGTCGGACACAACTGAGTTACTGAACTGAACTGAACCGTTATTCTGGGCCCATTTTGACAGTATCAGTTTTGAGGTAATTTGTTCTAACAAGAAATATTTGACTGTCTGTTAACCATGCCAAAAATGGTAAATATAGCACTGAATAAACCAAAATTCCAGTCTTCATTGGAATTTTCATTTTATTCAGGGGAAAAGCTAATGAATGGCTATATATTAGCCAAAAGAGTATGGCAAATGATAATAAATGCTATGCAGAATAATAAATCAGAGAAGAACGAAGAAATTTGGAAAGGAAGGATTATTTTAAATAGGATGGTCAGAAAAACCATGTTAAGTATGTAACCTTAAATAAAGACTTGAAGAAGGTGATGGAGCATGCAGGCATATATCTGGGGGAAGAGAAATCAATAAGGGCTAATGGCCCCTTGATAGAAGCATAACTAGGATATTAGACAACAGTGAAGTAAAGCCCACTGATTTACATACTGCACTTGATTGTTGTGTTCTGAGGACATTTTAAATATGAAATAGTTTTTCCATATTTTTTGTTATTTGCATCACATTAACTTTTAGATGACAACCTAGTTGTCATCTAAAAAAATACCTCATATTTTTATTTAATTGTTTTCCCTCCATGGTATCATTTAATTTTTTATTATAGTATAGCCTCCTAAAATATAGCCTCTATTTTGTAACTGAAAGTTAGGTCTAGTGACTTTGTTAAATTATATTTACATTCCTCGGGAAGATAATTTCATCGGTGATGCTGTATACTTCATATTTGGTCACAGTAGGTAGCTCATAATGTCAGGTTGCCCACTTATTATTCTGATTGAGCACTTGTTTAATTTAAGGTAATAACTCTTGAATCTTTTTGTGAAACTGCTTTTCCCTTTTCAAGTCTCAAATTATTTGGCACTTTATTAACATTTTGCTTATGTCAATTGGCCTCTTAATGGTTTTAGCATCCATTGACAGCGTGTTCCAGAAATTTTGTATTTATTTTGACTGTAGATAGCAGTGTGGTGTGATGTCTAAAAATAGGATATTCTCTATCAATCATTTATGAATTAAAGGGTGTCATTCTCTTCTTACGAAGAAGGGAGTGGCAACCCACTCCAGTACTCTTGCCTGGCAAATCCCATGGATGAAGGAGCCTGGTGTGCTGCCTTCTCTGGGGTTGCACAAAGTCAGACATGACTGAAATGACTTAGCAGTAGCAGCAGTCTCTTCTTATGGGATATACTAATGAGGCATTCTTAAAAGTGTTATGCCTTCTGCAGGAGTCAGGGAGTAAAGAATTATTTGTTTCCTGTTGTGAGGAAACAGGTTCCACCCAGAAACAGTCATTTTTGTCCATTATTCACTTCAGTAGATTTTATTTCTTTAATTTTCAAATATTCATCACATCTCTCCCATTTTGTCTGTCATTATTGTTAGTATATTAAATGGTCTCTCCCCTCACACTTTTGGTTTTGGATTTACTGCAGTGGAGAGTCACCTTTGCTCCATTTCCTTCACCTTTTCCTCTATTTTTCACATTGGAACCAAAAATACATTTTTAAAGCTCATAGCTGTTGATGAACATCCTTCAGTTCAGTTCAGTTGCTCAGTCGTGTCTGACTCTTTGCGACCCCGTGGACTGCAGCACTCCAATCCTCCCTGTCCATCACCAACTCCCGGAGTTTACTCATGTCCATTGAGTTGGTGATGCCATCCAACCATCTCATCCTCTGATGTCCCCTTCTCTTCCTGCCTTCAGTCTTTCCCAGCATCAGGGTCTTTTCAAATGAATCAGCTCTTTGCATCAGGTGGCCAAAGTATTGGAGTTTCAGCCTCAGCATCAATCCTTCCAATGAATATTCAGGACTGATTTCCTTTAGGATGGACTGTTTGGATCTCCTTGGAGTCCAAGGGACTCTCAAGAGTCTTCTCCGACACCACAGTTCAAAAGCATCAGTTCTTCCGCGCTCAGCTTTCTAACTCTCACAGTTAGAGAGTCCTGGTCTAACTCTCACATCCATACATGACTACTGGAAAAACCATAGCTTTTACTAGATGGACCTTTGTTGTCAAAGTAATGTCTCTGCTTTTTAATTCAGTGACCACCTGTCTTCTCCAAAGTAAAGTTTGGCTTCCTTACCTTTCTTTGATCCAACCCCATCTTTCTTCTTGGTTACAGAATCCAATTTAGATTCCAAAGTTAATGCAGTTCTCTCCTCCCATTGTTATACTTCTGTTTATAGGCCTTTGCTATTGTTATTACCTAGGAAAGGTGTTGACCCTATTTTCCCTGTCCAGTTGCTTCTGCAGAGAATTGACATTTTTTCTAAGTATTAAATACCCTTGTCACGTTCCTATTATTGTATTTAATTCTTTTACAGTTTTTTAATGTGTTCATCTTGTCAATTAGTTTATTTAGGGGATTGGAGAAATGGGGAGAAGTTGATGAAAGAGTTTAAATTTCCACTTACAAGATGAATAAGTTCTAATGATTTAATGTACAGCAATAGTATGTGTTGCATACTTAAAACTTGCTAAGAGAGAAGATCTTAAATCTTATGTCATACATACAAAA
This sequence comes from Oryx dammah, assembly GCF_014754425.2. Taxonomy (NCBI): domain Eukaryota; kingdom Metazoa; phylum Chordata; class Mammalia; order Artiodactyla; family Bovidae; genus Oryx; species Oryx dammah. The sequence goes on along the minus strand of NW_024070186.1, from coordinate 24,585,533 downwards.
AGTAATGGGATGGAGGTGTTACCTAATTGAGTGGTAGTAAGCTTTGCAATATATGTGTATTAAATCAACATGTTGTATAACTTAAACTTACACAGAGTCATATATCAATTATATCTCAATAAAACTGTAAAAAAAAAATAGAGAGTAGAGATTCTTAGAAGAGTATCCTTGTTCTGGTTGTATGCCTGAGGACCTGGTATAGTGCCAGAGCTATTTGTTGCTTAATAAATGGTATGAACAGATAAATGAGTGGGTAGATGGATAGTTTCTCCAAACAGTTGTTTGCAGATCATTGTTTTAAGCAATAGTGGTATATAGCCTCGGGCAAAGTCTGTTGAAATTCAGTTCAGTTCAGTTGCTCAGTCGTGTCCGACTCTTTGCGACCCCATGAATCACAGCATGCCAGGCCTCCCTGTCCATCACCATCTCCCGGAGTTCACCCAGACTCATGTCCATTGAGTCTGTGGTGCCATCCAGCCATCCCATCCTCGGTCGTCCCCTTCTCCTACTGCCCCCAGTCCCTCCCAGCATCAGAGTTTTTTCCAATGAGTCAACTCTTCGCATGAGGTGGCCAAAGTACTGGAGTTTCAGCTTTAGCATCATTCCCTGCAAAGAAATCCCAGGGCTGATCTCCTTCAGAATGGACTGGTTGGATCTCCTTGCAGTCCAAGGGACTCTCAAGAGTCTTCTCCAACACCACAGTTCAAAAGCATCAATTCTTCGGCACTCAGCCTTCTTCACAGTCCAACTCTCACATCCATACATGACCACAGGGAAAACCATAGCCTTGACTAGACGGACCTTAGTCGGCAAAGTAATGTCCCTGCTTTTGAATATGCTATCTAGGTTGGTCATAACTTTTCTTCCAAGGAGTAAGCGTCTTTTAATTTCATGGCTGCAGTCACCATCTGCAGTGAACTTGGAGCCCCAAAAAATAAAGTCTGACACTGTTTCCACGTCTATTTCCCATGAGGTGATGGGACCGGATGCCATGATCTTCGTTTTCTGAATGTTGAGCTTTAAGCCAACTTTTTCATTCTCCTCTTTCACTTTCATCAAGAATTAGGTAACCAAAAGCTAGATTTTACCAAATAGGTGAACTTTTTTATAACATTGTCCATCAGCTGGGTTAAAAATCAAATTATTCTTAGAAAGTGTTTTATCTCTTTAAATATTTTAATTTGTGACCACATTGCGTTCCCAAATACCAAAAAGTCTTAGGAATTAGGCAGTTAGCCTTCCACCTCTGCTAGCTGCATGAGTTCTGCCTTGCAGTGTACCTCTTATCTTTTAAGATTCTTACTATAATCCCAGTTAGAAGCTCACAATCTTCTAGTTCTCATTGTTGACTCTTGTCTCTGAAGCTTCACACCCTTACCTACCCACACCCATCAGTGTTCCCAAAACTTCCAAAATAGGCATTTTCATTTTTTGACTCTCCGTTTGGCAGCAAAAACAGAGTTTTTCTCCTTTGGAAGAGTATTCACTAGACAGCCTTTCTGTCCTCCAAGGCTACTGGAGTAAACCAGGTGAAGCTCCATTGTAGAATAGAGAATACATGGATTTTACAAACCCAGAACCAGAGGAGACTTGTAGCTGTGTGATCTGGGACAGGTTCTTTAGAACTTATTTTTCTCATCTTTATATGTATTATAGGATTCTTTTTTTCTACTCTTCTCCTAGCTGTAGTGGGTTTTTGCTGTGCCATGATGGTGAATCTCTGGCCCTCCCCCACAGGATTAAGGTTTCTGGCTTTTTGGGGAGAAAGATCTAGAGAAGTGAGCTGTACATCTTACCTTTCCCATAGCAATTGACGATCATCCTCTCTGGCCTGCATCAAAATAGCTTCTGTCTTTTCTTCTGTCTCAGGCTTTTATTACCTGGTTGAAACCTGTGGTCAGCTGATAAAAAGAGATTTGGAGTGAGTGAATTCCTTGTCATTCTGTGCTGACAAGTTGGCCCACACTTGGTCTTTGACATTTGTTAGCATTTTACCTGGTTTCTTCTTTTTATCACAGAACCTTTTCTTCCTGGGTTCAGCCACAGGTGGTAGAGTTTGTGAGGCTCATCTTTTCTTGGAAAGCTTATTGTTTGGAGTTCAAGTTACTTCACCTCAAGATGGGATTAAGAACTATAATTTTTTTTATGTTGATTAAGCTATTTTCATTGTTTGTAGCATTTTATATTCTGAGTGGAAGCTAAACCCTGTTGTTACTCTTTTGACTTTGCTTTTAGTGTTGTGTTTTTTTAACGCAAAAAATTACTTTTATGTTGATTGAATTTGTTGATTCTTCTTTTTTTAAATTTGTTGATTCTGTATTACTTTTGATTTTTTTAATATTTGTGGGAAAAAAAAGACCCACTCTGAGAATATTCTCCCATATTTTCCTCTATTTCTCTTTCTGTTGAGTATTTTTATTTTATTGGAAATTTAATTTGGTATAAGGTACAGTGATATCTAATGTTTTTCTAATGAAAAGCCAGTAAAATTATTTACTGAGTTATCTTTCCCCACTGCTTATAATTCTGCTGTAACAGAAATGAATTTGTTTGTAACAGAAAATATGATTAATAGTGGCTCAAATTCACAGGAGTTTGTCTCACACAAAATAAATCTGCAAGTAGACAAAGCATGGTTAGTACTACACCTTAACAGAGGAAAAACCTATACTTTTTCCATCTTTCTCTCTAGGAATCCTTATCCATGTCCCCTCATGGTTACAAAATGGCTGTTGAATATCTGTACCAAATCCAGTGAAAAAGGAAAGGGCAAAGGTTGAAGAGGTCATAGTAACCTCCTTTGTCCATTTTAAAAGATTTTTTCCACAGGTCCCATCTAGGGTATTATTTTCTAGGTTACTAGTGTAACTTCTCTCAGTGACCATCCTTTCCTTCAGTTCATCAGTTGAGTTCCTAAAGAAAAAAAGTATTTTAGATATATGCAACCTCATGTTAATCACAGCATTACTTACAGTAGCCAAATATGGAAACAGTCTAAGTGTCCATCAGTGGATGAGTGGGTAAAGAAAGTGTGGTGTGTACACACATACACAAGAAATAGTATTCAGTAGTTAAAAAAAGGAAATCTTGGAATTTGTGACAACATGGCTGGTCCTTGAGGTCATTGCACTAAGTGAAATAAGTCAGAGAAGGACAGATACCATATGATCCCACTTATATGTGAAATAAAAACAGTAGCAACACAGAAGAATGCTGAACTCATAGGTACAGAGAACATGTTAGTGTTTGTCAGTGTGGAGTGATGTGCAAAATGGGTGAAGGGGGTTTCCAGTAATGAAATAAGTCCTTGGCATGTAAAGCATGGTGACTATATTTGTTACTACTTTATTGCATATTGAAAAGTTGCTAAGAGAATAGATCATAATAGTTCTTACCACAAGAAAAAGAAAAAGTTCTGTAACTGTTCATGGTAACAGATATTCAGTTCAGTTCAGTTCAGTCGCTCAGTCATGTCTGACTCTTTGTGACCCCACAAATCGCAGCACGCCAGGCCTCCCTGTCCACCACCAACTCCTGCAGTTCACTCAGACTCACGTCCATCAAGTCAGTAATGCCATCCAGCCATCTCATCCTCTGTCATCCCCTTTTCCTCCTGCCCCCAGTCCCTCCCAGCATCAGAGTCTTTTACAGTGAGTCACCTCTTTGCATGAGGTGGCCAGAGTACTGGAGCTTCAGCTTTAGCATCAGTCCTTCCAATGAACACCCAGGACTGATCTCTTTTGGATGGACTGGTTGGATCTCCTTGCAGTCCAAGGGACTCTGAAGAGTCTTCTCCAACACCACAATTCAAAAGCATCAATTCTTTGGTGCTCAGCTTTCTTCACAGTCCAGCTCTCACATCCATACATGACCACTGGATAAACCATAGCCTTGATTAGACAAACCTTTGTTGGCAAAGCCATGTCTCTGCTTTTGAGTATGCTATCTAGGTTGGTTGTAACTCTCCTGCTAATGAGTAAGCGTCCTTTAATTTCATGGCTGCAATCACCATCTGCAGTGATTTGGAGATGTTAACTACACTTAGTGTGGTGATTTTTTAAAATATATATAGATATTGAATGATGTTTTATACCTGGAATTAATGTTATATATGAATTATACTTTAAAAAAGTACAAATATATAGATATAGATAAGTTCTCTAGAGTTTTTTGTTTTATGTACATTTGAATCTTTGAAGTATACTTATTTTTTATTTAGATTTCCCTAAATGCTGATTTTTCGGGCTTCCTTTCTTCTTGATAATGGACCTGAACAGAAAGATTATTTTCTTTCTATTTCCTTGGGGCCTAGGTCAGGTTATTAGCTATAAGTGGTTGACTTTCACAGTTGCTACAAAGCAAAAGAAACTCTTCCCTGGTGGGCTTTTGTGAAATAGAAGCAGCAGGCAGCCTTCAGAGATACCTTTGAGAAATACTTTACCTTTCCAGCCTGCTACCCTCTACAATCTGTGTTTCCACATCCCCAGTCAAAAGAGCTGGGAAGATTCAGCCAGCCCCTTCAGTTCCTTTTTGGTTTCCTATAGAGCTTAGGAGAGCTTATATGGAGCTTATAGAGCTTATATGGCTGTCTGCGGAGGCCTTACAAATAGCTGTGAAAAGAAGAAGCGAAAAGCAAAAGAGAAAAGGAAAGATATATCCATCTGAACGCAGAGTTCCAAAGAATAGCAAGAAGAGATAAGAAAGCCTTCCTCAGTGATAAATGCAAAAAAATAGAGGAAAACAATACAATGGAAAAGACTAGATATCTCTTCAAGAAAATTGGAGATACCAAAGAAACATTTCATGCAAAGATGGACTCAATAAAGGACAGAAATGGTATGGACCTAACAGAAGCAGAAGATATTAAGAAGAGGTGGCAAGAATACACAGAAGACTGTACAAAAAGATCTTCACGACCCAGATAATCAGGATGGTATAATCCCTCACCTAGAGCCAGACACCCTGGGTTATGAAGTCAAGTGGGCCTTAGGAAGCATCACTACGAACAAAGCTAGTAGAGGTGTTAGAATTTCAGTTGAGCTATTTCAAATCCTAAAAGATGATGCTGTGAAAGTGCTGCACTCAGTATGCCAGCAAATTTGGAAAACTGAGCAGTGGACACAGGACTGGAAAAAGTCAGCTTTCATTCCAGTCTGTAAGAAAGGCCATGCCAAAGAATGCTCAGACTACCGCACAATTGCACTCATGTCACACGCTAGTAAAGTAATGCTTCAACAATATGTGAATCATGAGCTTCCAGATATTCAAGCTAGTTTTAGAAAAGGTAGAGGAACCAGAGATCAAATTGCCAGCATCCTCTGGATCATTGAAAAAGCAAGAGAGTTCCAGAAAAACATCTATTTCTGCTTTATTGACTATGGCAAAGCCTGTGACTGTGTGGATCACAATAATCTGTGGAAAATTCTGAAAGAGATGGGAATACCAGACCACCTGACCTGCCTCTTGAGAAACCTGTATGCAGGTCAGGAAGCAACAGTTAGAGCTGGACATGGAACAAGAGACTGGTTCAAAATAGAAAAGGAGTATGTCAAGGCTGTATATTGTCACCCTGCTTACTTACCATATGCAGAGTACATCATGAGAAATGACTGGCTGGAGGAAGCACAAGGTGGAATCAAGATTGCTGGGAGAAATATTAATAGCCTCAGATATGCAGATGACACCACCCTTATGGCAGGCAGAAAGTGAAGAAGAACTAGAGAGCCTCCTGATGAAAGTGAAAGAGGAGAGTGAAAAAGTTGGCTTAAAGCTCAACATTCAGAAAACTTAGATTATGACGTCTGGTCCCATTCCTTCATGGGAAATAGATAGAGAAACAGTGGCAGACTTTATTTGGGTGGTGACAGGGGCTCCAAAATCACTGCAGATGGTGACTGCAGCCATGAAATTAAAAGATGATTACCCCTTGGTAGGAAAGTTACGACCAGCCTAGACAGCATATTAAAAAGCAAAGACATTTCTTTGTCAGCAAAGGTCTGTCTAGTGAAGGCTATGGTTTTGCCAGTAATCATGTATGGAAGTGTGAGTTGGGATGTAAAAAAAACTGAGCACTGAAGAATTGATGCTTTTAAACTGTGGTGTTAGAGAGGACTCTTGAGAGTCCCATGGGTCCAAGGAGACCCAACCAGTCCATCCTAAAGAAGATGAGTCCTGAGTGTTCATTGCAAGGACTGATGTTGAAGCTGAATCTCCAGTACTTTGGCCACCTGATGTGGAGAGCTGACTCATTTGAAAAGACCCTGATACTGGACAAGACTGAAGGTGGGAGAAGAAGGGAGTGATAGAGGATGAGATGGTTGGATGGCATCACCGACTCAACGGACATGAGTTTGAGTAAACTCCAAAAGTTGGTAATGGACAGGGAGGCCTGTTGTGCTGCAGTCCATAGGATCGCAGAGTCGACACGACTGAGCAACTGACCTGAACTGAACTGATCGAGCTTAGTATCCCATGTAGTACTCATGTAATACCAAAATTAACTCTCTTTGTGGGGTATTTAACTAAGTGCCAAGCTTTCCCCTTCTTTCTGTTCAAGGCTGTTGAGATTCTTTGAGATTCTTTGTTGTTGTAATTATCAAAGTACTCTTTTCATGGGACACCAACAGAGCTCAAGACCTCATTTGTATCCAATTTTCCTAGCTGCATTTTGTCCTGTAAAAAACAAATAGCCACAAATTGAGAATAGTCTGATAACGAAGTTCACAGAATTTCTCGCTCTCTGCCTTGTGAATTTCCATTTCTCCACCAAAATGTTTTAGGCTAGAGTGAGAAACCTCTGCTGGATTCAGCTGTCAGTTTTGTATTTTAAATAAGATGACACAATTTGGTGATACCAAGAGCCCATGGTAACCGGCTTTTTCTTGGAAATGTTAATAAATTCAGTGCACAAACTATAGAGTTAAATGAAAGTTCATAGTAGAGTTAGAAGAAATAGGGTTGAAATTTCATGTGGGAAGTTGATTATACTCTTGAAATGCTTAACTCTTTAAAGTGTCTTATTTAATATAATTGAAAGGTGCTGTTACACATATGATTAGTTTGATCTGAATTCAGTAGCAAATAATCCTTTCTAGTTAAACTTCTTTCCTTTTTTGTTTTCTTCTTTACTTTAAATTACCTCAACTAGTTCCCAAGTACAACAAAACTTAAACTATTATTTTGAATGAATGGCTTAGAATAATGAATTAAGTACCGGTTGTAACCCCATGGACTGCAGCCTACCAGGTTCCTCCGTCCATAGCATTTTCCAGGCAAGAGTACTGGAGTGGGTTTCCAGTGCCTTTTCTGAATAACAATTTTGAATTTATTAACAGTTATTCAGTTGGGGCAGATCAAAACAAGCAAAAAAGAGAAAGCCATCATGTACCTCTTGATATCTGTCCACATATACTTTGAGAAAAAATGTTCCTTTTCCAGTATGAGGAAAAAAGAAATCAAACTGGATATCATATATTATATTTAATATGTTATTTTTTCTTTTTATCCCTTTTAGGACAGTGGTGATTATCCCCTTACCATGCCTGGACCTCAGTGGAAAAAATTTCGTTCAAACTTTTGTGAATTTATTGGAGTGCTGATTCGACAGTGTCAATATAGCATAATTTATGATGAGTATATGATGGACACAGTAATCTCGCTTTTGACTGGTTTGTCAGACTCCCAGGTCAGAGCTTTTAGGCATACAAGTACTCTTGCTGGTAAGTAACTAACTAACACTTTATTTCCTTTTCATTTAGTTTTGTTAAATATATTCCATTCCAGTTAAGCTTTATTTAGATTAAATATTAATTTAAATTAATTACTTTGCTCTTGAAAAACACAATTTTTCTTCAAAAGTTGCATGAATGGTTTGTATTCTCTGTTGAAGTAAAATGTGTGCTTATTTTAATAACTGACATTTGTTAGTCTTGGGAATGAAAATTGAAATTTTCTGGTTAACATTACCAAATCTCTTTCTGAATGTATAGTTATTTTCTTGCATTTTTATTTTATAACCAAATAAGTTGTAGGGGTCCAGCAGGCCATATTCTTTGATAAAACCAAATAATAGTTGAAATTCCAAATTCACAGGTTTTTTCCTACTTAATTACATGGTTTCACTGTTACTATACATAAATGTGTAAATATTTGTGTTTATATATATATATATTTTAAAGAGTTCCATCTAATTGTAATAGGTAATTGTGACCCAGTAGGATTCTTTCTATTCCTAGTGGTATAACTTAAATGTAGTGTTTCTAAAATCAGTTCAAGTAGGTAGACTAAGTCCTGAGGAACTGATAGATTCTCATTTTCCCTTTTGCTTCTGTTTTAGAATTATCTATATAACTTCTGAGTCAAGTATATTCATTTTCCCCTTGTTTTCCTCTAACAAGATAATTTTGTTAATTTAGCTTTTCTGAATTTTTCAACGATTTAAACTGTGTTTACCTACAATGACTAAATGACTGTTCTTTTTCTCTTATATATATGTGCATGTTTATAAAGAAACTGTGTGTTTGCATAAACATATATTTAAATATTCCCAAATTACATCCCTTTTAGTAACAATATCTGACTATATTCAGCTTACACACATTACCATGACAAAAATGAGATTTAAGAGTGTCCCTTTCCTATTTATTTGGTAAAGAGGCAGATCTTTTACTTAATTTTATCTTTTTTATAAAGGTAAAATCACAGTTTATTGTTGAAAAAATTTTATGTATAGAACAAACATCAAGTGCATTTTATTCTGTGTTTTGGGAGACTTTGTACCAAGTTGTAGCTTTTTGGACAAGGTACTATAAATATACTACTTATTACTTAAAAGTTCGCTGATACTATATATTTTTTCTAATTTCATGACTTTTATTATTTTCTGCCCTTTATATGTACTTTTTTCTTTTCTTTATATTTTCTGTTTACTTTTCATCTATCATTCTTCTGTCTGTGTACAGCAATTCCCTTTTGTTTAGCTGTTTTTCAGATGCATTGTACCAAGAAAAATAGGAGACCAATGTTATGTTTACCTTATTTTTCAGAAGCTAACCTATTTTTCAAGTTATTCTCAAATTTACTTCAGAATACTATGGTAATTTCTCTGTGTCCATTAATGAACATGTCTTCCAAAGTTCAGTTTCATAAAAAGTGAGATACCAGTCCTACCCTTCAACAAAGTGTGGAAATCTTGGTGAGAATTTAATTCCAGGCTGGATGATAATTTCCATCTTTTCAAGGATTATTTTCTTTTCATCTTTAATCTCTTCTCTGGTTCTCCTCCCCCACCCCCTTTTTTTTTCTTTTATGGTATGTGTATGAGGGATAGATTTAAAGATAATCGTTTTTATTCACTTTGCAGGACGAGTCTTGGGGACTAGATAAAATGGGCAGGAACATTTAATCCTCTGCTTCAAAGACTATGTGCATGGACAGTTACAAGGCAGTTATGGCCAGATATGATTATCGGCTTTGGAATAAAATGCTCCTTGACATTGCTTATATCTTAGCTGAGAAGAGAGACAATCAGGTTAGTTGTTTTCTAGGGTACAGACAAGATAAGTTTTAGAGCTTCATAAGTCATCAGAGTGGTCTTATCAGTAGTACTTTTAATCTGTTTACCAATATCCCGTTTTCTTGTTGTTAATTAATAGTGTGTCCCAATTTGTTAGTGTTTATGCATTGCATTTAATTGTATATTTTGCCACATTTTTATTAAAATTTTTCATCATTTTGTAGTTTTTCAGGTTTGTCTATTCTCCAGGTAGAAGTAGTTGCATTTTCCATTAGCGATAAACTGAACTTTGCCTTTTATTTTTGGAATTCTTTTTACCATTAAATTGAAACAGACTGTTAACATAACTGTAAAAAATAACAGATTTTATATTATATTTTCCTTATTTTTTTCTGTTCTTTTAATTGTACTTGTAAAGCATACTCTCCTGTTTTTCTGATTTATCTTCAATAAAGAAGCTTACTTTGTAGTAAACTTTTCATTAACAGTCTTCATAGTTAAGTGCCTTTGTTGTAAAGGTGCATAGATAAATAGATAGCTAAATAGTTAAGACATATTAGAACATAGTTTGTGGAATTAATATATATAAATAATGTTTTGGTGGATTTACAATCTGAGATTGGCCATATTTTCTTTCTCCAATTTCATGAAATTTTCATGAAAAAATGTTTTTCCCTTCCAGGTCAAAAATAAGTAGGATTCCCTTTGTTTTACCACTTTGTTCTTTGGTATTATAAAGATAATTCTACTCTCAAAAGGATCTATTTTTCAGATTTATATTATACTCAGTCATTTGCTGTTATAATCTCTGACAGTACTTTAGAAATTGACTTTAAAATTTTGTTAGATGGCAAGATGAGTAATGTTGGCTTACCTTTTTTATTTTTTGCTTTTTTCTCACCTACATAATTTTCTACATTAGAAATAGATTAATAATGACTATGTCTCGCTTCTAAGGTAAAAATGCTAATTTGAACAAAGAGGGATTAACTGTACAGAATTTTATTAATAGCAACATGATGATTGATTCTGTTCTGTTTTTTCTAAAATGAATTACGGAAAAATTAGAAAATATGGTTAAAATCATCATATGATAGGTGGCCTCATTATGCTGGAAGGTTATCACTATTTAACAATAATGGATGCCTCTCAGAGTCTTGGGGAAGTAAATATTTCTTTTATATCTCATTGTTTAACATCATTATGTTGGTATATGATTGATTTTTATATTGATGTATGATTTGTTATTGATTAGCACTTTTTACCAAGTCAGCATCTCTGGACTTTCACTGAGGCAAGACAAGCTATATGAAATTTCTTTGTTCTCCTGTCATAGACAAAAATAATTTTATCTCAGTAGATTGATATCTTTTCTTTGGCTTTCAGTTGCTGAAACCATGTAATATAGGGTTCATAGAATGGGTTCTGAACCAGGTTGTCTGAATACATCCTTTTCTGCGTTTTACTAATTGGGTAATTTTGACAAGTCCATAATTTATTTGGCCTCACTTTCTTCATATGCAAAATGAGAAGTTGATAACTATCTCATTAAAAGAAATTAGGAAAGCATGAATGATGCCTGACATTTAGTAAACTAGTGCTATTATTCTGTAACTACAAAAAACACCAGTAGTATTTGCAGCATTTCCCTTCATTCATGTCTTTTTCCCTCAGAATTTATTGAACACCTACTATTTTAGTAATAGAAGACATTATAGATGGGGAAATCAGAAACAAACATGTAAATAAACAGATCTTTGAAAAACTATTATTAGGAAAACTAACAGTATGCGCTTTCATTTTATTTGTCTTTTTGCTCTTAAGTGCCAAATTCTGTTTATTAAATTCAGTAGCTATTTTATGACTCTTAACCAAATTGGATATGAATTTCTATATGGTAGACTTCTGGTATTCTAGGATTAGTACCCAATAATTGACCAAATCTACAAGTGCCACTATATATCATGTAACTGTATACATAAAATATAGTAAACTTTTTAAATGTAATTTGCTCTTTCAAATCGAAATATAGATAATTAGAGTAATTAAGAAGTATCATTTTCTTAGAATTGTCTCTTATTTTCTATCACCAGGTATGAAAATTAGTTTTCTTTGGGGAGCTAGGAAGTTATGATTTTTAAAATCATTTTATAAGCATGTCCTTTCTATGTCAACTTAGTGACTTTGGGCAAGTTACATAACTTTGGTGCCTTACTTTCCTCATCTGTATAGTATTAATATGAATAGTCCCATTTTATTAGGAGTGTTGTGAGGCTTAAATGAAATAATTTGTGTTAAATGTTCCCTGTATACAAGTCATTCAGTAAATGTCTGATGTTATAATTATGATAGAATGACAAAGCTTGCTTGGTTTGACTCTAAAGCGGGCATAGAAACTGAGAAAATCTTCTAGATTTTCCATCAGTGCTTTCATATTACACATGTAAACATTTTCTGTAGATATAAACTTACACATACAACTTAACAAATTCAGAAAAGGAGAAAAGTACAAAAGTAAAAATCAGCCATAATCATACCACTTCTTAATTTTGCCATGACATGTTGGTGTTTCCTTTTAGTTTTTTTCTCATATACATATAAGAATTTTTTATTTTTAAATAATAGGATATTATCAATTTTGTGGAATGCTTTTTCTGTGCTTTAAATTTTTATAATTACGTTTAATATAGCAGCCTCATCTTCTAAAATCTAGATGACCTTTAACTAATGTAGCTTTTTTGCCATTATTTGGATCCTTTGTCTTCTGTTGGATCTCCTGCCTTTTGCCTTGGCTTTTTTTTTTTTAGTTTAGCCTCTTCTTTTTGGGTAGCATGTTTTTTGATAGCTTCTTGAGAAAAAGAGCATTGGAAAAGTATATATTTTAGATTTTACATGCCTGAGAAATACATTATATTCTTATGTTTAGTTTGCCCAGTACAGAATTCATCAGTGAAGATTTTCTTGAGAATTTTTCATCTTGTTTCCAAATTTCCCATTCATTACTCTCTGCTGAATATATTTTACTTGGATGTTAGTTAATCTGTTGAATCAGTCCTAAGTTTCTTGTTATTTCTTTTTTAGTTTTCATTCCTTACTCTTTTTGTTCACTTTGCTTGTATTTCTTCAACTTTATTGAGGTAATTTTCATTATCTTTTTAAATATTCTAAGAGTTCTTTTCCATTCTCCATGTCGTTTTTTAACATTATCATGGGTGTAGCATTTTCTCTTATCTCTTTGACAGTGTTATTACTCAGTTTTGTTTTTGTTTTTTTTTGGTGCCCCATTCTGACCTCTTTTTCAGTTCTCTTTTATGAGTTTCTTTCATGGGAAGCTTTCCTTAAGTATCTGTTGGCTCTCTGGTCATTGCTAACAATGAGACACTAAAGAACTGATTGCCTGTGTGTGTGTTGTGTTTGACAGGCAGTGGCAATAACTTTAACCTTTTTGGTTATCATCATTGTCGGGTGGTCCTGTGGTCACCTAGTGTTTTCATTATGAACCATAAAGGGTTGGTGTTGATAATTCTTTTCCCTGGGGAAGTTCAGCTCCTTTGTAGAAGGATCTTTCAATCTCAGGTCTGGTTGCTGTCTACCATTTGGGAGTTATACAGGGTGAAGGAGCACCCAGGGCACTCTGCAATTCACATGTATCCCTCCTCTGTATCTGATGAATCCAAATCTCTTGTTTATGTTCTTTAGGGAATAAACTTTTTTAACTTCCAAGATGAGTTTGTGTTGGAGGAATTACATGACTGCCTTGGTTCAAGTGGAGATTTAATTGCTTATTATACAGACTTTGGAATGCTCCTGTTTTTAGACCTTATTTCACTCCATCTTCTGTAAAAGCCAGTACTTCTCCAATTCCTTAATGCTTCTGGGTTCTGCAGAGTAAAACTGCTTTGTTTTTGTGTTTTTTCTTTAAATAGAGTTGTCAAGCTTTTTTGACCATTTAGTTTGATTTGAATACTTCATCCATCTGCTTTTCATATACATATATTAACATATTATGGTTTGGCATTCCAAGTGTTTTTCTGGATTTATTGGGGATGAAAATTGTTTTCTCATTATTTTGGTTGGGTTTTTAAGAGACAAAAGATATATTAAATATTCTTTGTAAAGTGGAAGCTTGTAAACCTTTTTTTTTAAAATAAGTTTTTAAAAACTAATGAAGAAACATGATTACAATGGAATACTCTTCAGGCTTAAAAAAATAATGAAGTAATGCCATTTACAGCAACATGGGTAGACCTAGTGATCAGAAAGACATATGGTATGTGATGCACATGAACTTATTTAGAAAGCAGAAACAGACTCAGAAGAAATTTATGATTGGGAATGGGAGTGGGGGATAAATTAGGAGTTTGAGATTTGTAGATACAAGCTACTGTATATAAAACAGATAAACAACAAGGTTGTACTGTATAGCACAGAGAATTATATTTACTATCCTGTAAACATTATATAAAATATATATGTAAAAATACATAATATATTTTATATGTAAAAAATATGTAAAATAATGGATTTTATATGTAAAAATAAAACATTATGGAAAAGAATATGTATATATGTGCATAGCTGAATCACTTTCCTGTACACTAGAAACTAACATCGGAGAAGGCAATGGCACCCCACTCCAGTACTCTTGCCTGGAAAATCCCATGGACAGAGGAGCCTGGTGGGCTGCAGTCCATGGGGTCGCTGAGAGTTGGACACA